>NC_086101.1:164114926-164430119 GCF_963921235.1 Mobula hypostoma | reverse complement strand
ACTTTTGCTGCAAAATAAAGTATTAAGGTTAACCCTTTATATGTTTCAACATATTTTCAATATGCGTGTCTAGTCCATGGAACACCAATTAATATTTGTTATAATTTCTTTATGAAAAATATGATCAATAGGAAATCATTTGTTGTTTAATGAGACATTTGATCCAGCGTGGTATAGGATTTTGTCTGTGCCCATCAATGCATTTTCTGGATAGGTTTAGTTAAATAATCTATTACCAAGAAAAATATGTAAAGCAGTCCCCGCATTATATGAAGGCGTTGCATTTTTCTGCAAAGACGAACAGGCGCGAATGTTTAAATTGTCAATTCGCACCACACTTAAATTGTAGAAGTTTTTAAAAAATCGTTTCTAATTATCTGCCTATTAATTTTAAAATACGAGAGCTTTGTGGATTAGCAGTGTAACCGTTCTATAGCCTAAATTTAAATAAATAATGTTAGTATGCACGGGCATTCAAACGTAGATATGAACATTGATATATTCTATCTGACTTCCCAAACAAATATTACATACCCATAATTTGTAAAACATAATTGTGTCAGTCATTCTTTAGTACGTTAATAATTTGTTCAAAGTTTTCTGAATCGGAAAGCACCACTTGCATACTTTCTTACAATAGGATCCTGTAATTATATGCAAATTCGTGAACAATGCATCAATCATCGTAGTAACCTAACTAATGACAAGCGTCTAATAATATTAACGAGAATGCAATCTTTCTGAACATACTATTGGATTGTCAATCAATATTCCACAATATTACTGAATAGTAATTTCAGTTAAATACAGATAGAACGTACTTACATTTATCACGAAAATGCACTGAACGACAAATGCTAAAGGTCTGATATAAAACTCGAATTTAACGTAAACATTTTAACTTATCAGTCTATCAACAAGATCTAGAGTTGAGCAAGGCGCATGTTTTCTGAACTGCAACTTTACACATCATAAACTGTCCAGTTACTAGTTGTGCGAATAACACATTCTAGAGGGATACCGAAATGCATTTAATCTGCACTAAGTATAATTGTAAATTTGTATTTGCGTTAATTTTGGCATGCTAAACATAGGATGGAAAATGAATTGTAAAACATATCTGGTAGAGACTTTTAATGCTACATATACGATTTCTTACTTATATTATTCTGGGAATGTTCATAATTAACTTAATTAGATATGGAATAGAAATCTTCGACTTCGTTTAAACACCGTATCCCTGTAATTGTTGTTACATTCAAGTGTAAAATGAAACAGAAGTAACAACAATTACATCTGAAGCACCTAACTTGTCTTCGAAGGTCATCAGTCATGTGATAATGTATATCAAAAATAACTAACGGTATGATTTATAATATTATGCCCATCCAATTTAGAAATATTAAGTGATTTTAGAGCTAATTGGGATGCCAACTAGCTATGTAAATATTCAAATTTACAAACGTACAGCAATAATGATGTCTTCAGAAGCACATATCAAACATTTTGGAAGTGTCTCTCTCTCTCTCTCTCTCTCTCTCTCTCACACACACACACACACACACACACACACACACACACACACACACACACAGTTTCAATGGCGTCTTCTCTAAAGGTCCCAGGATTTTCTCTCTCTCTCTGCTGACAGATGCCCCTGGACCTTATGACACATCATTCTAAGTGAATAGAGATGAAGGCAGGGATATTAACTGACTCTATAAAGCATCCAGGACACAATAGTATGATTGATGGAGGACAAAGTGGGAACAGCAGGACACGGGACCCTGGGAGAAGCATCGCTGTCATCCAGAGGCTGGAGCCTCCAATGTGAAGACTGCTTCATCATCATGGAGTTTGCAGTCTATTTGTAACAGTAATCAGATGAGACCCCCTCTCTGTCAGCCGTGTTTACTCACTGATTTTCTCAACAAGACAGCCATTGACACTGGATGGATGGGGCTAATCTGGCGCAGAACTCACGGCTTTGGAGAGGTTACAGGTCCAAACAGAGCACTCACACAGTCTCCCCAGCTAATCTACCGGCAAATATTTATTACATCCAATTTATAACTAGCACTTAGATTAGAAATAAGCTTCGTTTTAGAATGATTCGTAAAACTGAAAAACGTGAGGATCAAGGGCCAGCTTGTTAATAAAGTTTAATCGTCCAACCACATCAAATATATTTGGATAAATGTGTTTTAAACGCATTATTGGTGTTTATTGGAAGTGAGGTGCTTAGGTAAAAACCGTGATAATGTACTTAGTGTTCTTTATTATTGCTATATCAACGTCGTATTAAATATAATTTGTGATTTAATTGTTAACAAGAAATATGCAGTATGTATAATAATATGAATATAATAATTTTCTGAATCATTTATCTTACAATAAATTGAGAATTTCTATTTACATAGTGAACTATACAGTAATACTATATAACTATATATAGATATAGCTATATAGTAAACTACATAGTAAACTGTTATGATACGACCTATTGTTCAAGGAATATCAAATCGTACATAATTGTACATAACCCCAGTGAAATAGATTTTAAACTCGATTCTGTATATAAACACATATAACGTAATACATTTACAGACACACAAAAACATAAATATAACGTATTATAATCTGTGTTAACAGTTTTAACAGTTTAAATTGATAGTTAAATCGCTAATATTATTGTCAAATATTTTGCTTATAACGTTGATACGGATGTAAAAGAAGCAGGCACCATTGATGCAAAAGTTTGCTTTGTATTATATATATGGTATTTGTGGGAATGAAAAAAAATCTGACAGGATGAACTTAGAAATGCCCTTTATCCAAATATCATTTATTTTTGACTTCATCCTTCTTGGTAGTCACATTTGGACAGAAGGAAATAATATTGGCTGCTGTTTTGAGACGGCTGCTTATGGTGCTTCTTCAAGTTCATTTGGAGCCCTAGGAGCTAGCAGTTTCACCTGGTCCTCTTCCCATATCTGTTCCCCTCTCCTCCAGACTTGCTAATTATAAACTTCTCTTCACACTCACATTCTCACTAATTTCAAATTTATAATTCTGCGGGTAGCTGGAGCAGGACTCAAGCAATACAGCAAATTCTCCTAGATACAACATGAATATAATTTGTCATGTCCATCAACTCATCTGGAAGCGTTGTTCTGAAAATTAGCTTTTGCGCTTTATAATCAGGTACCCACAAATCTGGCTTCTTCTTTATTATACATGCTCTGCATAAACAGGTGAGATTCAGAAAGTAATCTCTAACAGTGTACGGTATATCTTGGTATGCTAATTAAATATGAATTAAAATAAAAAGGACATTTTCTAAAATTATTCTGAATCTTCATTGGCATATCATCAATTCTCGCGTGTTAATCTAACAGAAAAATAATGTGTTTCTTTTATATAGTGCCTGCAGACATGGTAACAACATACAGTCTACATTGCTATATCAGGCATGGATAGTTTCGTGAGTAGAAAGTGTTTTCAGTGTCATATGCAGTTAAAATGCAACATTTGTTATTTTATTCATTTCCTGCTTATATACCTCCTGTTTTGCCGTTAGGTATAAATTTATATTTGAATAAATATTACCTATATTTCAAGCACAGCAGATTTAAGTTTGCATTGAAATATTAAAAACTGAATTATTTAATTATTAATTATTTTAGATGAAACGTGATATAAATTATGCACCAGCAAAATTTGTTTATTTACAGATCAATGTACATTAATTTGATGTTGCAAGTGTGTAGGACCTTTTAGTCCATAGCATAATTTGCAGGACAGAATAGTTTTTTTTAAAAAATTAACTTGGAATAGAACAACATGTTTCGAACACTATCGTTGGAGTAAACCAATTATACAACTGTTTGTATGATGGTCGTAACTGAATAAAGCCAATTAGCACAGAGAAATACGTGTAACATTATACAGTTGAGTATATAGTATCGCAAAGGTTGGGCGGCAGAGTGGCGCAAATACTAGAACTGCTTCCTCACGGCACAAGAGACCCGGATGCAATTCTGTGTGGAGTTTGCAAGTTCTTCCTATGATTCTGTGTGTTCTCAGGTTATGCTCCAGATTTCAAAGGCTGATTGGCCACTGTAGATTGCCTTTAGTGTGTCGATATGTGGACGAACTGGGGAGAGGCGGTAAGAGGACAAGAATATAGGGGAAATAAAACAAAGGATAAATGTAGGTTTAGTGTATACGGGGCGTGTTGGTCGGTGCAGACTCGATGGACCGAAGGGCGTTTCGATTCTGTACCTTTCTATGACTCTGCAATATCGCATGTTTAACGCATTTTTGTTTGCGACCATAGCGTTACTTTTTGCTGATGAATGTCGATAAGCCACTGTATAATACAATGTTGGCCATTGTATTAACCCCTGCCCCGACTTCTTTAATTTTATTTTAAAAAAACAAGATATTATACCTCAAAGAAAGGCACCTGGCTGACTTGTTTCTGTGCTACATTAGCTCAGATTAGCATGATATATTCTATGTAATGAATTAAATAAGTAAAGTGAACTTTAGAATGGTTAGTCTGTTAAATTTCCTCATTTAAGTAATAAATGAAAATAAAAAAAAAGTGGAAGAACCTCACACTAAATTAAGGCAGGAGCCTGTACAGCAATGTATTTGTGGTTTAAATTGAGTAGCACATGCGGAATTCACAGTGGGGCTGGGGGCTGAGCAAGAGGAATTCTCCGGCAGCTTGCACATTAGCAAACCCAAAGTCATCCAGTTTGCCTTAATCACTACAATTAGTCCTGAATTATCACCGGACTCTGACAGACGTTCCTTGTAACTCTCTTTTATTTCCAACAGCCCATAATCAGCAGCTCTCATTACAAACGCTGATTAAACTGCAAATTATCCAGCAGTGGCCCTGTTACCGTCTACCAGCGGCTCGTTCAATATCAATTAAGGCAAAAGCACCAGTCTGCAAGCTCCCAGCTCTTCTAACCGCCTGATAGTGGCACTTATTAGTTTGGAAAACTCGGAAAATACTAATAATCGACGAGCAGGCAGAGAGAAAGTGAGTGAGTGAGGGAGTGTATGTGTGTGTGAGAGAGAGAGAGTAAAGAACTTAAAAACAGATATGTTAAAAAAACACAGATTTTAACCACCGAATTATTATCACATTATCTATGTTGAGTTCCTATTATGTTTTTACTATGTATCTCACTCCACTGGGTGGCAAAGAGGTTTTATTAGAATAGGTAATATCTTTATATTATTGAAGTCACTTTTGGAAATAATGAATCGTATTAATGCATGAAAAATCTAAAATCCGACATCATTAGGTCGTTCCGGTAAGAGTGAGAATTAATATGTAATTTTTTTTCTCCCTGTGACCTTGTAGCCTAAGTAAAATTAAAGTTAATGATGGCTGATTTTATTTATTTATTTCATTAGTGAAAACCTTCTCATACATGTCAAGCCTTTTCGTGAAGTCACGCTCACTGGATTGTCCAACAGATTTGAACATAGCTCCCTTTTTAAAAAAAAATCTAGGCTGTTGAAAATATTTCATTTAAGTTTTAAGCTAACATGAAAAACACTTTTCCCTCGTTGAAATCATGAAAGAGATGGGATAAAGTTCAATGCTAGATGTGAGCAGATATTAAGCTGTGAATTGTGTGTCAATGTGTTAAAGAGGTACAGCATTAATATACAGATCTATAATAATTATGTCGCAGCATTCTATTTTTATATTCCCCAAAAAGGAGATTAGAGCGGGATGAGTTAATTCATCTGTGTGTGTCGTCGTTATGGATATATATACCCTTAAACGACTGGATACATGTGTGTAGCATAAGCTGAGGGAAAGCGTATAGATTCCCGATCTCTGCTTGTTACAGTGCTATCTCCCTTGTTGTTTCACGGATAAATTGAATGAAATTAAACTGCCAAACGGTCAGAGCTGAAATCAGAGTCCTTAAAATTTTGCTTCTACACTGACGACTTTCACCAAACAAATCGTAGCCTCAATCTAATTTGGAACAAGACAAGTGAGTAAATTGTGTAAAACGCCGCTTACCCGGTGCAGGAAATTCACTTGATACAGAATTGCACAGTCTTTAATGATGACGGGCTGCATACAGAGGACAGATAAAATTAAACATTTTAAATGGCATTTTAAGCCTGTCGTGAAACTCCAGCTCATAAAACTGTGCGAGCAAAATGTTCTAATCTATAACAAATACATATCAGTGCCAAATAACCATACATAATTATACCAGACTGGAAAATGTTTAAATGTCATTTATGCGGAGAATAATCACAAGCATTTGAAAACAATGTAGTCAAATACGAATGTACTATCAGTGAAAATAATATGAAAGCACAGACTAAAGTCACATTAATCAAATATGAGGCAATAAAGGCACGTTACGAAATACTGTACCTTATCTAAATGTAGATACAACGGGAGAAAAGTAAAAAGATGTTGAATTTGGATGCCAAAATTTAATTTCCCTATTGATTATACGTATTTGCATGAAAAACAAACGTTTAGTTATGCAATATAACAGGGATTGGATCACTCTATTTACACTGTATGATAGCAACAGAACCACGCAAACATAGTCAACAGAACCCGTTTTACGATATTGAAACAATAGGCAATTATACAAAAGTATTCTAGCACAAAACACTGACGTTACCGCCGCAAATCTACTGAACGAAATTTACTATCCCATTTCACAACTGCATGCGAAAAATCCTCGTTTCAATTTTTGTGAGAAAGATTATTTTTACTATCTTTAGTTACACGCAACCCATTTGTAATATGCTGAATATTACCGAGCTCATTTTATAAGGAACACCCACAGTTTTCAACAACAGCAAAATCAAAATGGCGAGAAGTGTAATCGCCAAGTTTTAAATAACTACAGCATGGCCAGTTGGTCAAGTTAGACTTTGTGCCCCGGTTGTTTGTCCATGGAGTTTGAAAGATTGCAAAGAACAGTGGAACATGTCTGGAATTGTGTGTAACATGCATGATTATAAATTAACAACTAAATGGAATTGTGTTGCAAATAATTTCATTTATTATTCTTGTGTCTCTACCGCAGTGCTGTGCGATTCTCTGTTGCAGCCTGTAACAACTTCACAGTTGCTAGACGCCTTGGAAGAGTGTGCGAAACCCCTAATTAAATATTAGACTTTGTAACCTTAAAGGAACAAAGATTCACCTTACGAGCAAAATACAATATAGTGTAATAACATTCTCTAATTTCATTGGGTTCAAACCATGCCGCTGAATCAGAAAGTTGTCGATTCAAATCCCAAGCCAAGTAGTAAAGCCCAAATAGCTAGTCTGGCACAATAGCGCAGTACTGAAAACATGCGTCAATATTAAACGTGCTGTCTTTCAGATGAACACTGTCTTCTTAGGTCGATGTAAAAGATTCTTCCTATTCCAGGAAGGACGGCAGAATTTTGCATTAGAAGGTGCACAAAGCAAGGCATTATGTAATAAATGGCAGTGCAATTGAGTGGTGTGGGCAGCTGAGAAATCTTGGACTGTATGCCTACTTCTTTCAGTCAGGGGAGATTGAAAGAAGAGTTTATTGCTTACTTATTTAATACTATTATTTCTTTCTTTTTGTATATGCACAGTTTGTTGTCTTCTGCACTCTGAATGAATGCCCAAGTTGTGTGGTCTTTCATTGATTCTGTTATGGTTATTATTCTATAGATTTATTGAGTATACCCACAAGAAAATGAATCTCGGGGTTGTATAAGATGACATATATGTACTTTGATAATAAATTTACTTTGAACTTTAATTGAGGTATATGAGGGGCCTGGGTGGCATAAATAGAAAGGACCTTAAAAGAGGCTTTGCAAGCAAGGGATGCAAATTGCAAGAAATTGGTAGGAGTAATAGAAGGGAAATGAGGGAAATATTTCAAAGGTTCAGAATCAAAATCTCTTTATTATCACTCTCTTATAATGATGTGAAATTTGTTGTTTTGCAGCACAGTCCAGTGCATAGACATAATATTACCATAAATTACAAATTAAATAAATAATGCTAAAGAAAAGGAATAATGATGTAGTGTTCCTGAATCTATGGACCATTCTGAATCAATGAGTGTGGGTCTTCAAATTCATGTGCCTCTTTCCTGATGGTAGTAATAAAGAGGGCATGTCCTGGATGGTGAGTCTTTAATGATGGCTGCTGCCTTCTTGAGGCACTGCCTCCCGAAGATGCCCTCGACGGTGCAGAGGGCTGTGCCCATGACTGAATCTACAACCCTCTGCAGCCTCTTATTATCCTGTGTATTGGAGCTTCTAAACCAGGTTGTGATGCAACAAATCAGAATGCTCTCCACTGTATATCTACAGAAATTTGGTGAGGGTCTTTAGGTGACATACAAAATCTCTTCAAACTCCTAAGAAGTAGAGCCACTGGCTTGCCTCCCTCAGCGTGCTAGGCCCAAAATTGATCCCTTAAGATGTTGATATCCAAGAACTTAAAGCCGCTTACCGTTTCCACCACTAACCCCGCAATCAGGCCTGTTGGGTGTTCTCCCAACATCCCCCCCCCGACCCCCGAAGTCCACAATCTATTCCTTGATCTTGCTGACATTGAGTGTGAGGTTGTAGTTGAGACACCACTCAACCAGATGATCTTTCTCACTCCTATACACCCCCTCATTGCCATCTGAGATCCTACAAACCACAGTGGTGTCATCTGCAAATTTATAGTTGAGGTTTGATCTGTTCCCAGCCACATGGTCATGAGTATAGAGAATTTATAGAGCAGTGGGTGAAATACACATCCCTGAGGTGTGCCTTTGTTGATTGTCAGTGAGGAGGGGACGTTATTGCTGATCTATACAGACTGTGGTCTCCTGATGAGTTATTAATGATCTGGAATTCATTGACTAAAAGTCGGGTAGAGGTAAAAATCTTCATCATTTTGAAATAGTACTTGGGCATGTTCTTGACAAATTATGAACAACGATATAGCATGTGCTAGAAGAGGTGATTAGGTTGAGTAGCTCTTTGTTGACTGACACTGAGGCCACTACCTGATTCATTAATTTCATATGATTCTATGAAATACACCCAGTGTCCTGGCCAGAATCTCTCTGCAGTGAGGATTACTAAAACAGGGTTTGTGACTATTAGCACATTGTGGGACAATGTTGCATTGAAACTGGCTGTTATATTTCTTCAATAGTTCCTTGTTGACTATAACATGCTTTGCAAGTTCTTTAGCTGTTGGTTTAGAAATGCAAATTTTTCTTTATTTTTCTTTATATAACATTTTAACATCAAATTTACTATGAGTGAAACCATGGAAGATCCATTAGAGACACAAAGACTTTTGGTCCCCATGCAATTCCTGTCCAGTGGGTGTTAACTCATGTGCAATGATATATCATAGTTCAAGTATTACATCAAATATTCTGATGTCACACTCTTAAAATAAGAATGAAAGAAGCAAAGATATATCCTTTGAAATGGACTCCATTTTCAGTCACTGCTTTGTAACTAAAGTTAAAGTTATCAAACACTGAAATAAATATTGCAATTCTGACACCTTAGTCTATAATTTACTTTATCAAACTGTAGAATTTGCTTTCAATGTGCTTGCAATTTTCTGACATGTTCTTGGTGAATGGTGTGTTTGCTCACTGCTGGTATGTATTACAAAAATGTACCTGGCAAAAAATGTATCAGTAGGTTCAATAGGTACATTTAATGTCAGAAAAATGTATACAATATTCATCCTGAAAATCACCAAAGCTTTAAAATGGCAATTTTCCCATTGTCATAAAATAAAACATTATACCTTGTCAGGCATAGTTTTTCTTCCCCTCACCCAAGGTCCCAGCTTAGAGGATGACATGGCTCTAACTACAGTTAGCGAACATAAGATGCTTATGTGTGATTTTTTTAAAACATTGTCTTGACAGAGTGAAGTCTTAGTCCATAGTGAGGGGGTCTAAGACAATGGAAACCAGGCACATATAGTGATCAACATACTAATATTTTAGAATCAGAGTCAGAATCAGGTTTATTATCACTGGCATACTGTACAATATGTTGCAAAATATGTTGCTTGTGGCAGACAAAATTATAAATTACTAGTTACAATATAAAAAATTAAATATTGCAAAAGTCAGGTCACTACAAAAAAAAAGGGCAATGCACCCATAAGGCTGAGAGGTCCATGGACAACAGTTTTTCAGATATGGTACCTAGCAACTTCAGGAAAACTTGTCAGACAAAGAACCAGTGACCACCAGGCAGAGAAAGAGTAGTAGCAAACTAGTTCTTCATGAATGTATCTCCAAGGAGTACAGCCAGAGCTGAAACTCATGGCAGTGTTGCTGGGTCAAGTGCACAAATAGGGAGGAACAACAGTCCAAGTCTACAGTAGAAAACTCAGTAGTGTGGGGATTGGACAGAGGCTTCTATGGCTGAATCCAGGTTGCTATGCTGCCTTCCAGTTAGCCAGGGTCAAGGATGTCATAAAATGGTTGAAGGATACTCGGAAGGGAAAGGTGGCACAGACAGATCTTGTGGTTCACATTGATATTAATGACATGGGTAAACCAGGTGGAAGAGGGCCTGCAGCATGAAGTTAGGGAGATTGATAATAGCATAACATTGTAACCTCTGGATCATCTCCAGTGCCACATGCTAATGAGTATGAGAAGTTGAAAGCAGGTCAGGTGAACTCATGACTGGGGAGATCATGCAGGAAGGAGAGCTTTAGTTTTCTGGATCATTGGATCATCTGGGGAAGGTGGAATTTGTGCAAGCTGGATGGATTGCATTTTAATTAGAACAAGTCCAACTTCTGGGGAGATTGCCAGTGCTGTTGAGGATGGTCCAACTAATCTGGTAGTAGAATAGGGTACAGGGTAGAAAAACATTTGGGGGAGGTACGGCTGGATGGTGGGGTACAGATATGTCTCTACCAAAGGAGGTGTAAAGTGCTCCTTCCCTCCTCTAGTCTGCAAGGCACTCTTGGGCAAAGTGTAGAACCTATTTAGCCTCCCCCAACCAGGGTCACATGAAGCCATGGGACCAGGCGATGTATGGTCGGACGAGCAGCTGGTGCATAGCAGAAGTCCTGGTTATGCGATCACTGACGCCAGACAGACAAACTTTGAAAAGTATTAATAAAGGCTGGGGCCACCCAGTAGAAGGCAATGGTAAACCACTGCTGTCAAAAATCTGACAAGAACAATCATGGTTGTCTATGTCATACGGCACGGCACATAGTAATGATGATGACTGTTGAAAACAAGAAAGAAAACTAATGCAATCAGTAGTTTGGGCATGATAAGACATATGGGAGGAATTCAAAGCTAAATTGCTGCTGTATTAATGCAAAGGAGCCTGAGTAATAAGGTAGATGAACCAACAACATTGACCAACATATTGCAATATTCCCCTGTTGCTATCATGGAAAAATGGTTGAAAGATAGTCCGGGCGGTCAGCTCAGCATTCCAGGATATAGAATCCTCAGGCATGAGAGGAAAATGTAAAAGAGGAGGTGGCATTGTAATATTACCTAAAGAGCATATTACTGCAGTAATGAGGAAGAATAATCAAGAAGAGTTGAAACAAAGCTCTGTGGGAAGAAATTAGAAATAAAAAAGGAGGTGATGGAGCAGATAAGAATAATAGGGTCATGGTTGTATTTCTATTTCTCCAACGTTAACAGGGATCATGTTAGTGTGGAAGACATAGCAAGGGTGGGATTTTTAAAGTTCAGCCAGGAGAGCCTTTTGAGGTAGAATATAGATAGTGCTACCAGAGGAGGGGGTGCTCTAGACTTAATCTTGGGGAACATAGTTGGAGAATTTAGTGAGGAGGATTATATTATATTATGAGGTCACACAGTCCTCTTTTATTGTCATTTAGTAATGCATGCATTAAGAAATGATACAATATTCCTCCGGTGTGATATCACAGAAACACAGGACAGACCAAGACTGAAAAACTAACAAAAACCACATAATTATAACATATAGTTACAACAGTGTAACAATACCATAACTTGATGAAGAACAGGTTATGGTACAGTAAAAAAGTTCAAAGTCTCTTGAAAGTCCCACATCTCATGCAGACGGGAGAAGGAAGAAAACCTCCCTACTATGCCCAACTACAGTCCGACTCAATGAGTCGTCCGAAAACTTCGAGCTCTGATCAGCCCTCCGACACTGAGTACCGAGCACCATCTCTGCCAAACACTTTGATCTCAGCCTCAGTCGCCAGCAGCAGGCAAAGGCGGGGATTTTGGGGCCTTCCCTCCGGAGATTCTCGATTGCACAGTAGCAGCGGCAGTGAACCGGGCATTTCAGTAATTTCTTCAGATGTTCCTCTGCTTCTCATGTCTGTCTTCATCAAATCAGAATTGTGCACGGCATGGTACAGTTATAGAACACGTTAAAGGAGAACATGTAAAAGGGGAATGCATTAGATGTTTTATGCTTAGGTTGCTTAAAGTTGAACAAATTTCCAGGGCCTAATGAAATTTATCGCAAGCTGCTCTGGAAGGAAGGGAGGAAATTGCTGGGCGAACAGAAATTTTCAAATATTTGTGAGTCACGAGTGAAGTGCCAGATGATGAGAGAAGAGCAAATGTGGTAACTTTATTCAAAAAGGACAGCAGGGATAAGCTAGGTAATTACTAGCTTTCTGTTGTTTTATATATATGTACACACATACAAACACACATATATGAGGGCTGATTGATAAGTTCATGGCCTAAGGTAGAAGGAGTCAATTTTGGAATACCTAGCACATTTATTTTTCAGCATAGTCCCCTCCTACATTTACACACTTAGTCCAGTGGTCGTGGAGCATACGGATCCCTTCTTTGTAGAAGTCAGCATCTTTGACCTCCAGAAAGTGGTCCATAGCAGGGGTGATTGATAAGTTCATGGCCTAAGGTAGAAGGAGATGAGTTATACAGCTCTCGTTATATGCACGTGCAGTTCAACTCTTTGAGTGATTATGCAGAAAGTTTGAAGTTAATAACTCACCTCCTTCTACAGGATAATATTAATCAGTTATTAAAACTGGCCCTAATCAGTTGTTTTCTGAACCCTCTCCAACACTTTCAAATCCTTCCTAAATTGCGGAAATCAGAAATGAACAAAATACTTTAGATGAAGATAGTGTTTAAGAAAATTTCAGTAAAAATGTGCTGCTTTTATTTTATATACCTTATATAGCCCAACATTGTGTATGCCTTATTAACAATTTTCTCAGCCCATCTTGTCAGTCTTAAGGATTTAGACCATAAGACATAGGAGCAGAATTAGGCCCAATGAGTCTGCTCCGCCACTTCATCATAGCTAATCCAATTTTTCTCTCAGTCCCAATCTCCTGCTTTCTCCAAGTATCCCTTCATGCTCTGACCAATCAAGAATCTATCAACCCCTGCCTTAACTATACATAAATACTTGGCCTCCACAGCTGCCTGTGGCAAAGAATTCCACAGATTCAACAATCTCTGGCTAAAGAAATTCCTCTTCATCTCTGTTCTAAAAGGACAACCCTCTATTCTGAGGCTGTGTCCTCTGGTCTTATGCTCTCTCACCATAGGAAACATCCTCTCCACAACCGATCTATCAAGGCCTTTCAGCATTCAATAGGTTTCAATGAAGTCACCCCTCAATCTTCTGAATTCCAGTGAATACAGGGCCAGAGCCATTATACACTCTTCATATGACAAGCCGTTCAAACCTGGAATAATTTTCATGAACCTCCTTTGAACCCTCACCAGTTTCAGCACATCCTTTCTAAGATAAGGGGCCCCAAACTGCTCAGAAGAGGCCTCACCAGTGCTTTATAAAGTCTCAACACTACATCCTTGCTTTTATATTCTAGTTCTCTTGAAATGAATGCTAACATTGCATTTGCCTTCCTCACACAGACTCAACCTACAATTTAACTTTTTTAGGCAATCCTGCACAAGGACTTCCAAATCCCTTTGTGCCTCAGTGTTTTGTATCTTCTCTCCATTTAGAAAATAGTCAACCCTTTTCATTTCTTCTACCAAGTGCATGACTATACACTTCCCAACACTGTATTCCATCTGCCATTTCTTTTCCCATTCTCCTAATCTATCTGAGTCCTTCTGTAGCTTCTCTACTTGCCCCTCCACCTGTCTTCATATCGTCTGCAAACTTTGCAATAAAGTCATCAATTCCATCATCCAAATCATTGACATATCATGAAAAAAGAATCAGTCCCAACACACACCCCTGTGGAACATCACTAGTCACCAGCAGCCAACCAGAAAAGGATCCCTTTATTCCCACTCTTTGCCTCCTGCCAATCAGCCATTGATTTATCCGTGCTAGAATCTTACCTATACTACCATGGACTCATAGCTTGCTAAGTAGCCTTATGTGTGGCACCTTGTCGAAGGCCTTCTAAAAATCCAAGTAAGCAACATCCACCAATTTTCCTTTGCCTATCCTGCTTGTTACTTCCTCAAAGAATTCCAACAGATTTGTCAGGCAAGATTTTCCCTTGAGAAAACCATGCTGACTATGGCCTATTTTATCATGTGCCTCCTGGTACCCTGAGACTTCATCCTTAATAATCGACTCCAACATCTTCCCAACCACTGAGGTCAGACCAACTGGCCTATAGTTTCTTTTCTTCTGCCTCTCTCCCTTCTTGAAGAGTAGAGTAACATTTGCCATCTTCCAGTCTTCCGGAACCATTCTAGAATCTGGTGATTCTTGAAAGGTCATTGCTAATACCTCCACGATCTCTTCAGCCTCCTCTTCCAGTACCTTGGGGTGTACACCATCTGGTCCAGGTGACTTATCTACCTTCAGACCTTTCAATTTCCCAAGAACTTTCTCTCTAGTTATGGTAACTTCACACACTTCATGACCTCTGACACCTGGATTTGTGCACATATAGTTCACTACCCTCTTTAGAACAGTATTCTTTATTCATTATTGCCTCCCTTCACTCTTCCTTCAGAAAAGGAATTGAACTGCTTTGAACTTCATTTGCCATGCCTGTGCCCATTTCACCAGACGATTTATATCCCACTACAATCTATTGCTATCCCCTTTCCAATTCTCATTTGCCATCTGCAAATTTAGATTTGGTGACTTGTACTTCCAAGTCCAGAAAATTAGCTTAGGTTATATAAAAAAAAAAGGTCCAAACCAGTCCTTGGGGATATGTCCCACTATTGACTTTTTTCTTTCAGTCTGAAAATAACCATTCACCTTAATCCTCTGTGGTCAGCAACTTCGCCAATTCTATATCCATGCTATCTATTCCAACTGCCTCCTTTCCCGGAAGTTCATAGACTCTGTTATGACTGTGATCAAAATCACCGGAGAGACATTAAAACTGGTGATATAGAAGTCTTTATTCAGCACAAGAAGCAAACATCATTCTGAAGGCACTCTCGGTAGAAGCCCACAAACCCAAAGGTACATCATATTTTTATACCCTTAAGATCAAAGGTAACAGTAGGTGATTCAACATAATTTCAATAGTTACAATGACACTGTTTGCTTCAATACTTTGGGTTGACAAACAGTTCCTTTGAGAAACATAATGGAAGCACATTGTAATTGATAAGACATTTCTGAAGGTCCAAACACCTTTGGGAGAAACTAATTAACACAAATATTCTCAAGCCTTTTGACGACAGAGAGCTGGGCACACATTAATTAATGTTGTCAGAGCTGTCTCTGAAAACATAAATATGGTAAGAACAGAAAAACTATTGATTGCCTATACCTGATGCTAAGTGACAACATCCATCTGGTCTGCCAGTTTACACTCAAGTTACAATGGTGCAAATAATTTAGCATTGTTGCCTGGTTTGATGCAAGCCAATTAACACAACCCTATTGTCTTAATGTATGTCTGCATATGCAATCTCTTAGTCTGTGAAGCAGCCTGTGATTTTAACTTCAATTTACTGCTTGTAAATTACCAAAAAAAAAACTGATGGCTAATTGCAAGCTTCCTGAACTTACTTACATTTACAATAAGAACTGAAGCCTGGTTCTTGTTTGATTTAATATTTGCTATATTCACTTAACTCCAGAATTGCCTCTAACATGGACCACATCAACTGCATTGCTCTCATTAATTAATCCTTTTTTCTCTGAGAGACGATTAATCCAATCCTGGAACAATGTTTCTCAAGGCATTCTCACCACTAAAGTTTAACAGATAAGCCTATGGAATCTGGACCTATTGTTACTGTTATATATAAAGAATGAAGTAACATTTGCTACCCTTTCGTGCTCTGGCACCAACTCTTATCCAAAGATACTGAAGGATTCTGGTTAGTGCCCAGACAATTGTTTGCACACTTCTTTCAAAATCCTATCTTGCATCCCATGTGCTGCTGATGTCATTACGTTTACCCAACTTTTCTAATACCTCCATGATATAATTCTTAACATATCTAGTTTGCCTCATATATCTCTTTCTTCATTATCAGCAAGATTCCCAAGAATAACATTCATCAGTAGGTCTACCAGAAAAACACCATTCAAACAAAGGCGGATGATTGCCCCAACTTTTCTTGATCTAATCTGCTCCAATATTGTTTCTCTTCTCCAACAACCTTCATACCAGAGTGGATTTAATCTTCAGATTCAGCAGAACTATGTAACCCTACACTTTAGAATTAAGAACCATCCATATACGTAGTCTGGATGGTTTGTGGTGTCTAATTTGTGATGTTATAGACAGTGAAAATCAGAATTATCACTTTCATATGTCATGGAATTAGCTGTTCTGCAGCAGTGGGACAGTGCAAGGCATAAAAAATTATTATAAGTTAGAAAAATAAATAAATAGTGCAAAAGACAAATAACGAGATAGTGTTCATGAACTGTTCCAAAACTTGATGGTGGAGATGAAGAAACTACTTTAAAATGTTGAGTATGGGTCATGGGGTTCCTGTAACTCTTCCCTGGAGGTGGTAATGCAAAGGGGGCATGTTCTGGATGGTGAGGTCTTTTAATGATGAATGCTGCCTTCTTGAGACACTGTGTCTTGATCATATCCTCAGTGGTGGTGAAGGTTGTGCCTGTGATGGAACTGAATGAGTTTACAACCCTCCGCCTCTGCAGCCTCTTGCAATTATGTGCATGGGAGGCTCTGATGCAATGAGCCAGCATGTATCTGTAGAAATTTTGCAGGAGTCTTCAATTTCATATCAAATCTCCTTAAGTTCCTAATAGATTAATAAAGCCAGTGTGCCTTCTTTGTAATTGCATCAATGTGTTGGGCCCAGGTTCGATGCTCCGAGATGTTGATGCTAGGAATATGAAGCTGACCACTCTATGAGGTTTGGTATGTGTTGGATAAGATATGGTGCCAGAACACTGAATAGCAGCAAAAATTTCTTTATTACATTGGACAGCAGAGCAGGGGAACAGGCCCTACACCCCACAATGTTTATGCCAAATACAATGTCAAATTAAATTAAACCGAAGATAACTTCCTTGCTTGGTTTCAAAGCAAACCAGTGGAAATTCTAGACTTACAAAGATAGTAATCCTTCCATCTCATATTCTTACAC
This sequence comes from Mobula hypostoma, assembly GCF_963921235.1. NCBI lineage: Eukaryota > Metazoa > Chordata > Chondrichthyes > Myliobatiformes > Myliobatidae > Mobula > Mobula hypostoma. The sequence goes on along the minus strand of NC_086101.1, from coordinate 164,412,528 downwards.
TATCAGTGTTGAAAGACAATACAGCTAGCTACAAGCTGGGCATCACTACTGGTTCATTTACAATGTTCTTTGACATTTCTGAACATGGCCCAAAACTCAGCAACAACCTGAACAGACTTGTTGCTTGTCCCCTCACCTCAATACATTAAGCAAAGAGTGACTCCTTTACTGCAGAAATATTTGAATACAAGTTAAACTCTGCTTGTAACAAACTGACTGCTAAGGGACGTGGTGCTTGGACCACAGTCTGAATAGTGTGTTTTAAATGAAGTTCTGCTAAACAATATCTACACAATGTTACCTCATCAACAGAGTGAGTAGGGAATATGTCACCTGTAGTTCTTCTTCTTTAGTTTCTTCTTCCGCATCCTCAGCAGGTGCATATACCACAACTATGGACAGTTTAGCGAATTTAGAATTTAAACGAACATACGGGAGTCTTTCATAGATGAGGTTCCATTCTAATAAGGCCCTCGAGGCATCATTGTCCATGATGAGTGCCACACCTTGAAAATGGTGGTTGTCCTTGCGTCCTGACCATATGATTGTATCGCCAAATGCTAGGGGTCACTTTCCAGAATCTGTCCAATGTGTTTCTTGTATTCCAAGCCGCCGCAGTTGGTAGTTATACATCTCTTTGATAGTCTGTGCAAGCTTTCCAGTTTGGTATAAAGTTTGAACATTCCAGCATCCAATATGGAGAGTTTCTTTGGGTGAAAGAAGATTAGCTCTCAGTCCAGGGACGTCCTGGTGGCTTTGATCTCTGTCCATCATAATTTCTGTTCCCAGATCTGCATCACTCCTCTCACCGGCATCTATAAATTTCCTTGTTTCGGTTTCTGTAGCGGTAAAAATTTTACAGGGTGGGGTTGCTGGCTCTATGCCCAACCCCCAACTTGGAGGACCAGGTGCTGTATTCATCTGGCCCTTCACCTGGAACCTGCCCAGCAAGGTTGAACCTACCAGGGACTGAAGTCCCAGGATCACTAAGGCACACAAACCTCCCCACCACGATAAGGAACAGCACATAAGGAGGTAAGTTTTATAACAGCCTTCAAGCTGCCATGGAAAAGATCCCAAAACACGATGTGCTCATTATAATGGGGGACCTTAATGCAAGAGTTGTGAGTGAAAACAGCGATCGCGAAAGTACAATTGGAAGGCATGGTGTTGGAGTCATGAATGACAATGGTGAAAGTCTTTGTGACTTTTGTCTTACAGTAGGAGGCACCATCTTCCAGCATAGAGATATCCATAAACTCACGTGGAAATCCCCAGATGGGAAAACAGAGAGCCAGATTGACCATACCGTTATCAACAACAAATGGAAGAGATCACTCAACGGTGCTTGGGTAAAAAGGCTAACGGATGTTGGCAGCAATTCCCATCTCCTTGTAGCAAAAGTTAAACTAAAATTGAGGAAAGTGAGAATGGGCTTAGGCAGAGGCCACCACTTCTATTCTAGCAAACTTCAAAACTTCGAGATACAGAGAAAATTTACACTCAAACTTACAAACAGATTTAGCATACTTGGCAAAGATACTGACATGACAATCCATGACTTTAATAATGTGATGAAGGAGACTAGTAAAGAGATCCTGGGATAGCAAAAGAAACGGAAAGAAGAATGGATTAGTGAGACAACCTGGATGAAAATAACGAAAAGGGTAGAAACCAAGAAAAGAATGCTGAGTACAACTTCCCGTCGCCTGAAGGAGAGACTTGCTGCTGAATATGCCAAGAATGACAACGATGTTAATCGAAGCCGCAGAAAGGACAAGCGACAGTATTTTGAGACACTTGCCTCAAAAGCTGAAGAAGCTGCAAAAAATATGGATGTGGAGAACATTATACAAAATAACCAAGTGCATGAAGGGGAACTATGGAAGTAAGCATGATATCGCTATAAAAGCAAAGGACGGCAATATTATCAAAAATGAGAAAGGAATAACCACCAGATGGAAAGAACATTTTGAAGCAGTTTTGAATAGACCAACACCTCGAGAAACCCCTGAGATTTGTGAGAGTAATGAAGACCTTGATATCTCCACGGAACCACCTACAGTTGAAGAAGTCCAGCAAGCCATCAAGAAAATGAAATCAGGAAAGGCACCCGGAGGAGATGAGTAAAGTGCAGAAATGCTTAAGGGAGGTGGCAGAGAAATGTGCCGTGTGCTGTGTCAAATTTTTAACACCATCTGGAAAAGTGAAGGAAAGCCTGAGGAGTGGAAAACTGGACTTATTGTAAAACTGCCTAAAAAAGGAGATTTAAGTATATGCGATAACTGGAGAGGTGTTACACGCCTCTCAATTACAAGCAAAGTTTTCAGTCGCATCTTGTTAAATTGGCTCTCAGAGATTGTGGAAGATATCATCTGGAAAGAACAAGCTGGCTTTAGAAAAGGTAGATCTTGCATAGACCATATATTCGTACTAAGACAAATTCTCGAACAATCTGCAGAGTGGAACAGCAATCTTTATGTGCTATTTCTGGTCTTCGAAAAAGCATTTGACAGTATCTTCTGAGAAACACTCTGGAAAATTTTAAGAGGATACGGATTTCCCCAGAAAATTGTAAACATTATTCAAATGTACAGCGATTTTCAGCGCAAGGCGATTTGTGGAAAGCAACTGACAGAGAGCTTCAGTGTATGCACAGGAGTTAAACAGGGATGTATACTATCACCTTTTCTCTTCATTTTAGCAATGGATTGGCTTATGAGGGAAACAATCACAGAAAAGAAATGGGGTATTCAATGGACACTTACCTCAGCACTTGAAGACCTAGTTTTTGCTGACGATATCAGTCTGCTAACAAGTCGTCTTTGTGACATTCGGGAGAAATCAGACAGACTTACATTGTATGCATCGCAACTTGGGATGAACATTTATGTGAGAAAAACAAAGATCATGAAGATGAAATCTTCCAACCTCCAACCAGTAATCATCAATAATCAGCAAGTGGATGAGGTAGATGAGTTCACATACCTTGGGAGAAAAGTCAGCACTGATGGAGATAGTGGTAAAGACGTATTAGCAAGACTATCAAAAGCAAATGAAGCTTTTGGCAGCCTCAATGCAGTTTGGAATTCCACAAAACTCAAACTTAACACTAAAATCAGAGTTTTTAAAAGCAATGTCCTAAGCGTGCTACTTTATGGAAGTGAATGTTGGAAGATGACGAAAGACACCTGCAAGAAACTTGACACGTTCCAGACAAAATGCCTACAACTTATCAAGAAGATCTTCTGGCTTGAGAAAATCGGAAACCAAGACTTGCTTACATCTTGCAATATCGAATCAATTTCAGTTTGTGGGTAAAGAAGACGATGGAGATGGCTGGTCCATGTAATGAGAATGCCAAATGATCAACTAGCAAAAGTAGCACTAAGGTGGACACCACAGGGAAAGGGAAGTAGGGGCAAGCCCAAAATGATGTGGTGAAGGTCTGTGGAAGCAGAACTGAAAGAACTAGGCTTGAACTGGGTAACGGTGAGCAGCAGAGCAAAAGACCAGCAGAAATGGAAGACCCTTGTGGAGGCCCTATGTACCACCTAGGCACTAAGGGTTCAGACGACGACGCACCTGTAGTTCTAATTGCAAGACAATACATGCTTATTTGTTGCCTAACTTCAGGCTTGTTGAAGCCCATTTCCATTCATCCCTCAGTTTAAATTAAACAGGGCGATGTACAGGTAAGCAATATTTTCATTACTTAATTGGGTGAAAGAAGACAGATTCGGAGCGGGAGTGTGGAGGAAGCCTTTTTTAAATTTTTCGGTTTTTTTTCCATCGGTGTCGAGAGAGTCAGGACTGCACGGGCGTGTGAGGTCGTGGAGGGAAACTAGGAAGATTTAAAAGGAACACAGCCTTATATGGCGGGCAGCGGAGTTTGCGGGCTGTGGAGTGAGCCAGGAGCAGAGTGAAGGCTTAAGGGCTTTGGCTAAACGGGCTTAGGCAGAAAAGGGTGAGGCGAAGAGGGTTTGGTTATTCTTTTTTTTCATTGTTATTTGAAGAGAGGGGGAAGTATGAGTGTGAGGGCAGCTTGTTGTTCTTGGTGCCGGATGTGAGAGGTCCTGGAGTCTCCAAGCCTCCCGGACATCCACATCTGCGCCAGGTGCGTCAAGATGCAGCTCCTAAGAGACCGCGTTAGGAAACTGGAGCTGCAGCTCGCTGACCTTTGTCTTATCAGGGAGAGTGAGGAGTTTTTAGAGAGAAGTTACAGGCAGGTGGTCACACCAGAGCCACGAGAGGCAGACAAGCGGGTCAAGGTTAGGAGGGGGAATAGGAAGAATCGGGTAATAGAGAGTTCCCCTGTGGCTGTGGCTGTGCTGCTTGACAATAAGTACTCCTGTTTGAGTACTGTTGGGGGGGACAGCATACCTGGGGGAAGCAACACTGGCCATGCCTCCAGTGCAGAGTCCAGCCCTGTAGCTAAGAAGGATAGGGAACGGAAGAGGAGGGCAATAGTAATAGGGGACTCAATAGTTAGGGGGTCAGATAGATGATTCTGTGGACGAAGTCAGGAGACCCGGATGGTAGTTTGCCTCCCTGGTGCCAGGGTCCGTGATGTTTCTGATCGTGTCCAAGAGATCTTGATGTGGGAGGGTGAGGAGCCAGAGGTCGTGGTACACATAGGTACCAATGACATAGGTTGGCAAAGGGGCGAGGTCCTGAAAGAAGAATATAGGGAGTTAGGAAGAGAGTTGAGAAAAAGGACTGCAAAGGTAGTAATCTCGGGATTAGACCATAAAACAAAGGAGCAGAAGTCAGCCATTTGGCCCATCGAGTCTGCTCCAGCATTTTGTCATGAGCTGATCCATTCTCCCATTTAGTCCCACTCCCCCGCCTTCTCACCATAACCTTTGATGCCCTGGCTACTCAGATACCTATCAATCTCTGCCTTAAATACACCCAATGACTTGGCCTCCACTACTGCCCGTGGCAACAAATTCCATAGATTCACCACCCTCTGACTAAAAAAATTTTTTCGCATTTCTGTTCTGAATGAGCGCCCTTCAATCCTTAAGTCATGCCCTCTCGTACTAGACTCCCCCATCATGGGAAACAACTTTGCCACATCCACTCTGTCCATGCCTTTCAACATTCGAAATGTTTCTATGAGGTCTCCCCTCATTCTTCTAAACTCCAAGGAATACAGTACAAGAGCAGACAAACATTCCTCATATGTTAACCCTCTCATTCCTGGAATCATTCTAGTGAATCTTCTCTGTATCCTCTCCAAAGTTAGCACATCCTTTCTTAAATAAGGAGACCAAAACTGCCCACAGTACTCCAAGTGAGGTCTCACCAGCGCCTTATAGAGCCTCAACATCACATCCCTGCTCCTGAACTCTATTCCCTCAGAAATGAATGCCAACATTGCATTCGCCTTCTTCACTACCGACTCATCTAGAGGTTAACCTTAAGGGTATCCTGTACCAGGACTCCCAAGTTCCGTTGCATCTCAGAACTTTGAATTCTTTCCCTATTCAAATAATAGTCTGCCCGTTTATTTCTTCTGCCAAAGTGCATAACCATACATTTTCCAACATTGTATTTCATTTGCCACTTCTTTGCCCATTCTTCCAATCTATCCAAGTCTCTCTGCAGACTCTCCGTTTCCTCAGCACTACCGGCCCCTCCACCTATATCTTCGTATCGTCAGCAAACTTAGCCACAAAGCCATCTATTCCATAATCCAAATCGTTGATGTACAATGTAAAAAGAAGCGGCCCCAACACGGACTCCTGTGGAACACCACTGGTAACCGGCAGCCAACCAGAATAGGATCCCTTTATTCCGACTCTCTGTTTCCTGCCAATCAGCCAACGCTTTATCCACGTATGTAACTTTCCCGTAATTCCATGGGCTCTTATCCTGTTAAGTAGCCTCATGTGTGGCACCTTGTCAAAGGCCTTCTGAAAATCCAAATATACAACATCCACTGCATCTCCCTTGTCTAGCCTACTGGTAATTTCCTCAAAAAATTGTAATAGGTTTGTCAGGCAGGATTTTCCTTTAAGGAATCCATGCTGAGTTCTGCCTATCTTGTCATATGCCTCCAGGTACTCTGTAACCTCATCATTGACGATCGACTCCAACAACTTCCCAACCACCGATGTCAAGCTAACAGGTCTATAATTTCCTTTTTGCTTCCTTGCCCCCTTCTTAAATAGCGGAGTGACATTTGCAATCTTCCAGTCTTCCGGAACCATGCCAGAATCTATCGACTTTTGAAAGATCATCACTAATGCCTCCGCAGTCTCCACAGCTACTTCCTTCAGAACACGAGGGTGCATTCCATCTGGTCCGGGAGATTTATCTACCTTTAGACTATTCAGCTTCCTGAGTACTTTCTCTGTAGTAATTGTGGCTACGCACACTTCTCTTCCCTGCCACCCTTGAGTGTCCAGTATACTGCTGATGTCTTCCTCAGTGAAGACTGATGCAAAATATTCATTCAGTTCCTCTGCCATCTCCTTATCTCCCATTACAATTTCTCCAGCATCATTTTCTATCGGTCCTATATCTACTCTCAACTGTCTTTTACTCTTTATATACTTGAAAAAGCTTTTAGTATCCTCTTTGATATTATTTGCTAGGTTCCTTTCATAGTTAATCTTTTCCTTCTTAATGGCTTTCTTAGTTTCCTTTTGTAAGGTTTTAAAAATTTCCCAATCCTCTGTCTTCCCACTAATTTTTGCTTCCTTGTATGCCCTCTCCTTTGCTTTAACTTTGGCTTTGACTTCTCTTGTCAACCACGGTTGCATCCTTTTTCTGTTCGAAAATTTCTTCTTTTTTGGAATATACCTGTCTTGCACCTTCCTCACTTCTCACATAAACTCCAGCCACTGCTGCTCTGCTGTCCTTCCCACCAGTGTCCCTTTCCAGTCAACTTTGGCCAGTTCCTCTCTCATGCCACTGTAATTTCCTTTACTCCACTTAAATACCGACACATCAGATTTCGGCTTCTCTTTTTCAAATTTCACAGTGAACTCAATCATGCTATGATCACTGCCTCCTAAGGGTTCCTTCACCTCAATCTCTCTAATCACTTCCGGTACATTACACAATACCCAATCCAGTACAGCCGATCCCCTAGTGGGCTCAACAACAAGCTGTTCTAAAAAGCCATCTTACAGACATTCTACAAATTCTCTCTCTGGAGATCCATTGCCGACCTGATTTTCCCAATCCACTCGCATGTTAAAATCCCCCACAATTATAATAACACTGTCCTTCTGACAAGCCTTTTCTATTTCCTGTTGTAATTTGTAGTCCACATCACTGCAGCTGTTTGGAGGCCTGTATATAACTGCAATCAGGGTCCTTTTACCCCTGCGATTTCTTAGCTCAACCCATAAAGATTCTGCACCTTCCGATCCTATATCACCTCTTTCTAATGATTTAATATCATTTCTTACAAATAAAGCCACGCCTCCCCCTCTGCCTACCTTCCTATCCTTCCGATACACCGTGTATCCTTGGACATTCATCTCCCAGAGACATGCATCCTTTAGCCACGTCTCAGTGATGGCCACAATATCATACCTGCCAATCTGTAGCTGTACGACAAGATCATCCACCTTATTCCTTATGCTGCGTGCATTTAAGTATAACACCTTAAGACCAGTATTTGGTACTTCTTGCTTTCATTTCACTGCAACTTTATTGTACTGCAACTCATCTCAATGGCTACAAATTTGCCCCATCACCTGCCTGTCTTTCCTGACATCTTTACTGCTCACTATCTTAGATTTACTTCTGTTTTCCCCTTCCTCTGCTCTGTCATTCCGGTTCCCATCCCCTTGCCAAATTAGTTTAAACCCTCCCTAACAGCTCTATTAAACTTTCCCGCCAGGATATTGGTCCCCTTCGGGTTCAGGTGTAACCTGTCCTTTTTTAACAGGTCATACTTCCCCCAGAAGAGATCCCAATTATCCAAGAATCTGAAGCCCTGCCCCCTGCACCAGCCTCTCAGCCACGCATTCATCTGCCTGATCCTACTATTCTTGCCCTCACAAGCGCGTGGCACAGGTAGCAATCCCGAGATTACTACCATGGAGGTCCTGCTTCTCAGCTTCCTTCCTAACTCCTGGAAATCTCTCTTCAGGACCTCCTCCTTTGTCCTATCTATGTCATTGGTACCAACATGTACCAAGACAACTGGCTGCTCACCGTCCCCCTTCAGAATATTCTGGATCCGATCCGAGACATCCCCTACCCTGGCACCTGGAAGGCAACACACCATGCGGGTATCTCTATCAGGCTCACAGAATCTCCTGTCCGTTCCCCTGACTATGGAATCGCCATATGACTACCGCATTCCTCTTCTCCCTCCTTCTCTCTTGCACAACAGCACCAGACTCAGTGCCAGAGACCCGGTCACTGTGGGCGTCCCCTGTCAGGTCATCCCCCTCAACAGCATCCAGAACAAGACATTTGTTGCTGAGGGGGACAGCCACAGGTGTGCTCTCCACTATCCGTGCATTTCCCTTCCCTCTCTTGACAGTGACCCAGTTTTCTGACCCCTGTAGCCTAGGGATGACTACCTCCCTGTAGCTCCTGTCTATCACCTCTTCACTTTCCCTGATAAGCAGTGGGTCATCAAGCTGCAGCTCCAGATCCCTAACATGGTCTCTGAGGAGCTGCATCTCGGTGCACCTGGCGCAGATGTAGCCATCAGGGAGGCTGGAGGTCTCCCAGGATTCCCACATCTGACACCCTGAACAAAGCACTAACTCTGCAGGCATGCTATCTAATTCTACAAGAATGAAACAGGAAAAATAAGTCTACTCACCCACTTACCTCGCCAAACAGATGAACTTTTTAAACAACATACATCAAAGTTGCTGGTGAACGCAGTAGGCCAAGCAGCATCTATAGGAAGAGGCGCAGTCGACGTTTCAGGCCGAGACCCTTCGCCAGGACTAACTGAAGGAAGAGTGAGGTTGTTCTGGATGCTGTTGAGGGGGATGACCTGACAGGGGATGCCCACGGTGACCAGGTTTCTGGCACTGAGCCTGGTGCTGTTGTGCAAGACAGAAGGAGGGAGAAGAGGAATGCGGTAGTCATATGGCGATTCCATAGTCAAGGGAACGGACAGGAGATTCTGTGAGCCTGATAGAGATACCCGCATGGTGTGGTGCCTCCCAGGTGCCAGGGTAGGGGATGTCTCGGATCGGATCCAGAGTATTCTGAAGGGGGAGGATGAGCAGCCAGTTGTCTTGGTACACGTTGGTACCAATGACATAGATAGGACAAAGGAGGAGGTCCTGAAGAGAGATTTCCAGGAGTTAGGAAGGAAGCTGAGAAGCAGTTGGCTCGTACCGTTAGCTGTGAGAGCCCTGCTGTTCTGGCCGATTCGCGAAGGGGGGAGAAAAAAAGAGTTGGTGCTTCGCTCTCGCCTCTTCCCGTTTACCGCTGAAGCCCGTTGAAGCCAAAGCCCTTCACTCTGCTACCGCTCACTCCGCTGCCCACTGTATAGGGTGGTCTCCTGTTTAAACTCTCCGTGCTGTCCTGTTGACGTCACCGCCTGCGCAGTCTCGTCCTTCTTGAACTCGAAGAAGTTTTTAAAAAAACTGCCTTCCTTCAGAATTCAGTTCCCACGACGCTCTGTAGTCCCGATCCAAAAGACAGCCGTTGGTGGCAACCTTCTTTATTAAACTCTCCGTGCTGTCCTGTTGACGTCACGCGCCTGCGCAGTTTCATCCTTCTTGCACTCGAAGAAGGTTTTAAAATTTACTGCCTGTGCTACGTGACAGTGAGAGTAGGAATGCAATGAGATGTAGGATAAATGTGTGGCTGAGAGATTGGAGCAAGGGGCAGGTATTCAGGTTTTTGGATCATTGGGACCACTATTGGCGCAGGCATGACCTGTACAAAGGGGACAGGTTGCACTTGAATCATAGGGGGAGCAATATCCTGGCGGGGAGATTTGCGAGGGCTACTAAGGTGACTTTAAACTAGAATGATTGTGGGGAGGGAATCAAATTAAGGAGACTAGGAGAGGGGAGGTTGATGTACGGGAAAAAGAAGAAGATAAAGTTGTTTGCTCAATTAAGGATAAACAGAGAGTGGGAGGTGGAGAGTTTCTTAAATGCATCTATTTTAATGCTAGGAGCATTGTAAGAAAGGTGGATGAGCTTAGAGCATGGACTGATACCTGGAAATATGATGTTGTAGCTATTAGTGAAACGTGGTTGCAGGAGGGGTATAATGGCAGCTAAATATTTCAGGATTTCATTGCTTCAGGTGTGATAGAATAGGAGGGGCAAGAGGAGGAGGTGTTGCATTGCTTGTCAGAGATTATATAACAGCGGTGCTCTGGCAGGATAGATTAGTGGACTCATCTAGGGAGGCTATTTGGGTGGAATTGAGGAATAGGAAAGGTGTTGTGATGCTTATAGGGGTGTATTATAGACCACCTAATGGGGACCGAGAACTAGAGGAGCAAATTTGTAAGGAGATAGCAGATATTTGTAGTGAGCACAAGGTTGTGATTGTGGAAGATTTTAATTTTCCACACATAGACTGGGAAGCCCATTCTGTAAAAGGGCTGGATGGTTTGGAGTTTGTAAAATGTGGGCAGGATAGTTTTTTGAAGCAATACATAGAGGTACCAACTAGAGAAGGGGCAGTGTTAGATCTCCTGTTAGGGAATGAGACAGGGCAGGCGATGGAGGTATTTGTTGGGGAGCACTTCGGGTCCAGTGATCACAATACAATTAGTTTCAGTGTAATTATGGAGAAGGATAGGACTGGACCTAGGATTGAGATTTTTGATTGGAGAAAGGCTAACTTTGAGGACATGTGAAAGGATTTAGAAGAAGTGGGTTGGGAAAATTTGTTTTATGAGAAGGATGTAACAGAGAAATGGAGGTCATTTAAAGGTGAAATTTTGAGGGTTCAGAATCCTTATGTTCCTGTTAGGTTGAAAGGAAAGGTTAAAAGTTTGAGACAACCATGGTTATCAAGAGATATTAGAAACTTGGTTCAGAAAAAGAGAAAGATCTTCAATAAATATAGGCAGCTTGGAGTTAATGAGGTACTCGAGGAATATAAAGAATGTAAAAAGAATCTTAAGAAAGAAATTAGAAAAGCTAAAAGAAGATTACGAGGCTGCTTGGGCAAGTAGGGTGAAAATAAATCCAAAGGGTTTCTACAGTTATGTTAGTGGCAAAAGGATAGTGAGGGATAAAATTGGTCCATTGGAGAATCAGAGTGGACGGCTATGTACGGAGCCAAAAGAGATGGGGGAGATTCTGAACAATTTTTTTTCTTCGGTATTCACTAAGGAGAAGGATATTGAATTATGTAAGGTAAGGGAAACAAGTAGCGTAGTTATGGAAACGATGATGATTAAAGAAGAGGAAGTACTGACACTTTTAAGAAATATTAAAGTGGATAAGTCTCTGGGTCTGGACAAGATATTCCCTAGGACTTTGAGGGAAGTTAGTGTAGAAATAACAGGGGCTCTGACAGAAATATTTCAAATGTCATTAGAAACAGGAACGGTGCTGGAGGATTGGCATATTGCTCATGTGGTTCCATTGTTTAAAAAGGGTTCTAAAAGTAAATCTGGCAATTATCGGCCTGTGAGTTTGACGTCAGTGGTGGGTAAATTGATGGAAAGTATTCTTAGAGATGGTATATATAATTTTCTGGATAGACAGGGTCTGATTAGGAACAGTCAACATGGATTTGTGCGTGGAAGGTCATGTTTGACAAATCTTATTGAATTTTTTGATGTGGTTACTAAGAAAGTTGACGAGGGTAAATTGGTGGATGTTATCTATATGGACTTCAGTAAGGCCTTTGACAAGGTTCCACACGGAAGGTTAGTTAGGAAGGTTCAATCGTTAGGCTTTAATATGGATTCAGCAGTGGCTAGATGGGAGACGACAGAGAGTAGTGGTGGATAACTGTGTGTCAGATTGGAGGATGGTGTGGAGCGGTGTGCCTCAAGGATCTGTACTGGGTCCAATGTTGTTTGTAATATATAATAATGATCTGGATGATGGGGTGGTAAATTGGATTAGTAAGTATGCAGATGATACTAAGATAGGTGGTGTTGTGGATGATGAGGTAGGTTTTCAAAACTTGAAGAGAGATTTAGGACAGTTAGAAGAGTGGGCTGAAAGATGGCAAATGGAGTTTAATGCTGAAAAATGTGAGGTGCTACATTTTGGTAGGACTAATCAAAATAGGACATACATGGTAAATGGTAGGGTATTAAAGAATGCTTTAGAACAGAGGGATCTGGGAATAATGGTGCATAGTTCCCTGAAAATGGAATCTCATGTGGATAGGGTGGTGAAGAAAGCTTTTGGTTTGCTGGCCTTTATTACTCAGAGCATTGAGTATAGGAGTTGGGATGTAATGTTGAATTTGTATAAGGCATTGGTAAGGCCAAATCTGGAGTATTGTGTACAGTTCTGGTCACTGAATTATAGGAAGGATGTTGATAAAATTGGAAGAGTACAGAGGAGGTTTACTAAAATGTTGCCTGGGTTTCATCTCCTAAGTTACAGAGAAAGGTTGAACAAGTTAGGTCTTTATTCTTTGGAGCGTAGAAGGTTGAGGGGAGACTTGAAAGAGGTGTTTAAAATTATGAGGGGGATTGATAGAGTTGACATGGTTAGACTTTTTCCATTGAGAGTGAGGAAGATTCAAACAAGAGGGCATGGGTTGAGAATTAGAGGACAAAAGTTTGGGGGTAACATGAGGGGGAACTTCTTTACTCAGAGAGTGGTAGCTGTGTGGAATGAGCTTCCAGCAGAAGTGGTTGAGGCAGGTTCCATGTTGTCGTTTAAAGTTAAATTGGATAGATATATGGACAGGAAAGGAATGGAGGGTTACGGGCTGAGTGCAGGTCAGTGGGACTAGGACAGGGTAAGAGCTTGGCACAGACTAGAAGGGCCGAGATGGCCTGTTTCCGTGCTGTAATTGTTATATGGTTATATGGTTATAAACTATGCATTAATAGGTTCAAAGTTCAAAGTACATTTATTATCAAAGTACAAATGCATTATACAACCTTGAGATTTGCCTCCTTACAGGCAGTCACAGAACAAGAAACCCAAAAGAACCCATTTTAAAAAAAGACTAGCAGATGCCAAGTGCACAGAGAGAAAAAAAGCACAAACCGTACAAGCAATAAAAGCAAGCAACGATATTGAGAACGAACGTGAGTCCATAGACACGAAGCCCGGAGCAGCCGGAACAGGCCCAAAGCCTCAGCCTCAGTCTCGTTGTCGTGGCTATCCCTCGAGGTTGAGGATGATGGTCTTCGTTCTGAAGAAGTGGCCCACAGAGCGAAGACGCCTGTGCGTGTATTTGTTTAACGTATACTTGACGTTGCACTCCAGTAAGCACACAATACTTCACAAATCAACCAACTGATTCCAATGGCATGGAAACCGTGACGATTGAAGCTGATGGATTTGTTGCAGCCTTCATCCGCCTTCACAGCCGTTGAGTTCGAAGTAACTTCGTCCGCCTGTTCCACGGTTAAGGTCTTGGTTGGATCTCAGTGTATCACACAGTGTAAAAAAATGTCATGGAGCTTGTAGACCTGAAGCCTGGAGCAGCCCACAGCCTCAGCGAAGAGTGCAGCAGCGAGCAGAGTCAGCCCGACCCTCGCCTGTGGTCCTGACACCCAACCTTTTCAACCCATTAAACAGAACCCATTTAATTTTTGTGGTTTTTAGAAATGCATTCAAAGACATACTTGATGTGCCTTGAAGAACTTTTGATGAGGTAACCAAAAAGATAGATGAGGGTAGGGTAGTGGATGCTGTCCATCTGCACTTTAGCAAGGGCTTGGACAAGATCCTGCATGGTAGGCTAGTCTGGATGTTTGGGTTCCATGGAATCCAGAGAGTGCTTGTTAAGTGGATTCAAAATTGGCTCAGCCATAGGAAGCAATGTTTCTTGGAGGCTGGTGACTAGTGGTGTGTTGCAGGTGTCAGTGTTGGGACCCTTGTTATTCATCATTATGTAAATAATTTGAATTTGAATGCACAAAGCTTGATCAGTAAGGGCAGGTGTCACAAAATTAGGAGATGTTGTTGATGGTAAAGAAAGTTATTGTAGATCACAGGGGGATCGTGATTAGTTAGGAAAGTAGGTTGAAGAGTGGCAATTGCATTTCAATACAGGTAAGCATGAAGAGATGCATTCTGGAAAGTCAAATCTGCTTCGGACTTGTACCATGAATGGTAGAGCACCAAGGAATATAATGTAACAGAGGGACTTAGGAGTGCAGGTGCATAGTTCATTGAAAATGGCATCACAGGTAGACATGGTGATGAAAAAGGGCATTCAGCATGCTGGCATTCATCAGTCACGCCACTGACTATAGGAGTTGGGACATTATTTTGCATTTGTATAAGTTGTTTGCAAGGCTGCATTTGCAGTACCGTGTACAGTTTTGGTCACCCTGTTATAGGAAAGACATGGTAATAGAGTCATAGAGTTACAGAGCAGTGCAGCACAGATACAGGTGCTGTGGTCCAATAACTCCATACTGACCACAGTGCCCACACAGCTAGCCTCTATTTCCTGCATGTGGCCCAAATCTCTCTAAGCCCCGGCTCTCCCTCCAAGTACTTCTTAACCAACACTATTGTACCTGCCTCAACCATTTCTTCTTGTAGCTGGTTCAATATACTTATCACCCTTTGCATGAAAAAGTTATCCCATGGGTCTGTTTTAAATTATTCACTTCTCACCCTAAATTTATGTCCCCTAAGTTTGGATTCCCCTATCCCGGTGAAGGGACTGTTGTTGTCCATCATATCTGTGTTGCATAATTTAAATATTTCTATAAGGTTGCCCCCTCATTCTCATATATTCCAACATATAAAGACCCTGCCTTGCCAGCCTCTCCCTAGAACTCAGGTCCTCTGGTTCTGGCAACATCCTTGTAAACATTTTCTGAACTTCCTCAAGTTTAACCATATTTTTCCTATAACAGAGTGACCAACACTGTACACAGTGTTCCAGTTCTCTGGATGAAGCTTGTATTTGTGCATGCTAAGAAGCTAAGGTACAAGTTATTTTTAATGCTCTCAATGAAGATTATGACAAGACAGGCCAGGCACTCACCATCCATGAGATGGAGGTTCTTTACCAAGTTATCCTCTGAAAATAAAGGCTGTCAGTCAGATTCTGGAAGAATATAGGAGCCATAACATAGCAAAGACAACATCTTTCATGAAATTCATCGCTGCCTTCAATAGATTAGAACAGCCTTTTTTCTTCATTGGTGAAAAATATATCTGACGATCAAGAATCAAGAACTGGTGTAAAATTCAAGGTCTAGTAACTCCTGTCCTCCTATATGAGACATGGATGAACTACACAAGCACTGCAAAGCACTGAGAAAATACGAAATTTCACTGGGAGGAAAGTAAATTGTCAGTATCCTCTATCAGGGCAACATTCCAAATATTGAAGATTCCACTTACTCTCAGTTAGATACATTAGGCAGAACATGACCCTTCCATTCCCGACATGAAATTTTTAAAACAACCACTCTATTCTAAAGTGAGATTAGTTTTGTCATACTGTATGTACATCAAAATATTGCAGCATACAGTGAAATGTGTCATTTGCATTCAATCAAATGAGGGACGAGCAACACATATAAAAGTTGCTGGTGAATGCAGCAGGCCAGGCAGCATCTCTAGGAAGAGGCACAGTCGACGTTTCGGGCCGAGACCCTTTGTCAGGACTAACTGAAAGAAGAGCTAGTAAGAGATTTGAAAGTGGGAGGGGGAGGGGGAGATCCAAAATGATAGGAGAAGACAGGAGGGGGAGGGATGGAGCCAAGAGCTGGACGGTTGATTGGCAAAAGGGATATGAGAGGATCACAGGACGTCTGGGTAGCCAACAACCTGATGGCATGAACATTGACTTCACAAACTTCCGCTAATGCCCCACCTCCCCCTCGTACCCCATCTGTTATTTATTTATATACACACATTCTTTTTCTCTCGCTCCCTTTTCTCCCTCTGTCCCCCTCACTATACCCCTTGCCCATCCTCTGGGTTTTCCCCCTCCCCCTTTTCTTTCCCCCTAGGCCTCCTGTCCTCCTGTCCCATGATCCTCTCATATCCCTTTTGCCAATCAACCGTCCAGCTCTTAGCTCCACCCCCCCCTCCTGTCTTCTCCTATCATTTTGGATCTCCCCCTCCCCCTCCCACTTTCAAATCTCTTACTATCTCTTCTTTCAGTTAGTCCTGACGAGACGTCGACTGTACCTCTTCCTAGAGATGCTGCAACTTTTATGTGTGTTGCTTGAAATTCCAGCATCTGCAGATTTCCTCGTGTTTGCGTTTTTAAATGAGTGACGATACTGCTGGGCAGTCTGCAAGTGTTGCCATGCTTCCAGGGCCAACGTAGCATCCCCACAACTCACTAACCCCGACATACATCTTTGGAATGTGGGAAGAAATGGGGACACCCAAAGGAGACTGAGGTGGTCATGGGGAGAAGGTAAAAACTCCTCATTGGTAATGGCGGGATTGAACCCCAATGGCAGGCGCTGTAAATGATGTGCTGATTACTACCTTTGGCAGAGGAAAAGATCTCCTGATGATCCTTTGGTCTCAGTATCTGAAGATGATGCGTGGGCTGCCTTCAAGGGAGTGAATCCAAGGAAAGCATCCAGTTTTGGAGTACTGAAGACCTGTGCTGACCAGCTGGCTGGTGTGTACAGAGATACCTTTAACCCCTCCTCCAGCAGTGTGTGATACCTACCTGCTTCAAGCAGGCTTCAATCGTACCGGTTCCCAAGAAGAGCACAGTAACCTGTCTCAACGACTATTGCCTGATGCACTTATATCCACAGTGATGACGTGTTTTGGGAGGCTGGTGTTGAAACACATCGGCTCCTCTCTGAGTGGTGACTTGGATCCAGTTCAATTTGCCTGCCGAGCAACAGGTCCGCAGCAGAAGCCATCGCATTGGCTTTTCACACAATGCTGGAACATTTGGACAGCAAAGATGCATTCAATAGGATGCTCTTTATCGATTACAGCTCAGCATTTAACACCATCATCCCAACAAAACTAATCAGTAAACTCCAAGACCTGGACCTCATTACCAATTGGATCCTGGATTTCCTCACTTGTAGACCACAGTCAGTTTAGACTGGCAAAAACATCTCCTCCACAATCTTCATCAGCACAGGAGCACCACAGGGATGTGTACCTAGCCTCCTGCTCTACTCACTTTACACCTATGTGTGGCTAAGTACAGCTCTCACACCATATACAAGTTTGCTGATAACAGTACTATTGTGGGCCATATCAAAGGTGGTGATGGATCAGCATACAGGAAAGAGATTGAAAATTTGGTTGAGTGGTGTAATAACAACAATCTCTCACTCAATGTCGATAAGACTAAGGAACTGATTATAGACTTCAGGAGAGAGAAACCAGAGGTCCATTAGCCAGTACTCATTGGAGGATGAGGGGAGGATGAGGGGTGGAGAGGGTCAGTAACTTTAAATTCCTGGTTAAATTCAAAGGAATTGTCCTGGATCAATCATATAAATACAATTGCAAAGAAAACATGACAGCATTCTTACTTCCTCAGGAGTCTGAGGAGATTTGGCATGTCATGAAAAGCCTTGGCAAACTTCTATAGATGTGTGGTGGAAAGTGCATTATGGCCTGATACAGGAACACCAATGTCTTTGAGCAGAAATTCCTTCAAAAGGTAGTGGATTCAGACAAATACATCACGGGTAAAGCAATCCCAACCACTGAGCACATCTACATGAAACATAGCTGTAGAAAAGCAGCATCCATCATCAAAGATGGCCATGCCCTTTTCTAGCTGCTGCCATCAGGCAGAAGGTACAAGAGCCTCAGGACTCGCACAACCAGGTTCAAGAGCAGATACTACCCCTTCAACCATCAGGCTCTTGAACAAAAGGGGATAACTACACTCATTCTGCTTTTGGGGTTCCCACAACTGATGGTCTCACTTTAAGAACTCTTTATCTTGTTATTTCATCCTCTCATTATTTACTGCTATTTATTGTTATTTGCATTTGCACAGTTTGTTGTTCACTGATCCTGTTTACAGTTACTGTTCTATAGATTTGCTAAAGTATGCCTGCGGGAAAAAGACATGTACATGGTGACACGTATGTACTCTGATAATAAATGTTACTTTGAACTTTGATTCTCCATCCCAAAGATTGTTTGTGTTCTTTATGCACTCACCAAATTTTACTCTTTAACCATCTAATTTATTATGGACATGAAATTAAAAAATCATGGTCATATATGGACATAATATATGAAACTGATATGCATCCTAATTTCCATGATAATAATCCAATTGACAGAATATGTGCTCCTCCATAACAACTGGAGCTTATAATCTTCAAAGAACACATCTTCACCAGTCAACAGAATAATGCAGTGTGAATGTGTTTTATCATTTCATATGGATAAATCTGATTCTCAAAGCTCATACCTAAATTGCACTTATAAAGATAAACTTTTACCTATAAGAGATGTTCGCTGTAACTTAAAACGCTTTGTTCATTGAAAGATCTGAATATCTGTTGTTTCTCACCTGAGGAGTTACATGGTAAAAATGAAAGCCTCTATGACCTGTAATGGCTGCTAGAAGCAATGAGTCTGTAATTTATTTCAAAAGATTTAGATGAATTATGACTTGTAGTTTTAATGGGGCACAAACCTGCATTTTAGCATCAGAATACTACTTCATGCGGTTCTTTAAGGTTGTCATAGCCGGGGGGAGCTAATTGGGATAAGCTCCCACTATCTATTAAGTGCTCCCAAAGCCTTGCACCTCAAATAGCCTCTGACAACCAACTCCTGGCCTTCACATGTAGCTGACAGGAGAAGGGGCAAAGGCAGAATACTGGGTCCTTAAACCAATGGCTTTGGTCAGCTCATCTTGGAGAAGGAGAACTCTGATCTCAAACCTCTGCTGCCCTGCAGCTATACCCAATCACGGGGAAGGTTTCAGGAGAAAAACTGAAGGAAAAATCCAGAGCTGGAGTCCCTAAGGCAGACCTACATTGAATTCAATGATCACTGGCAACTCCTGCAACGCTGCTAGTGCCAAACTGTATCAGTCTCTGCCATTCCTTTGGATGCATCAGCTGAGTGGAGAGGGAGAGCCTGCCTCATGGGCAAAAACTTGCTCTCCACACCATAATGCCCTCACTTGAATATCATGTAGACAGCTGGCACACAACATCCATGGTCAACCCCAACCAATGGAGGGCATCAAAACTACTTCATGTGTTAAGTGATATTGCAACAATCATGTTCTTATAAAATGGTGCGATATCTGACTCTAGATGCTTCGGTACAGTTACAACAGTGGCTTCTATCCAGAATGTAGGAGAATTGTCCAATGTATCCTGTCCACAAAGTGTAATCAGTCTACTCTCAGTCATAGAAAGTGTCCCCAATTCCTCCAGGATTATTTAGCAGTATTTTCTAAACAATTTCCTGCTCACTTTGGGTCCCACCAAGAGTACGTTATACCTTTGGAGACACAAGAGACTGCAGGTTCTGGAATCTGGAGCAACAGACAATCTGCTGGAAGAACTCAGTGGGTCAAGCAGTATCTGTGGAAAGAAAGGTAGCCTGATGCAAGATTTCAACCTAAAGCGTTGACAATTCCTTTTCTCCACAGACGTTGTTTGACCCACTTTATACACTTCATCCCAGGGTGACCTGAGAATGGCCCTAGGTTAAATGAGGAATATGATATATATTCCTGCATTAGCTAGAGTTGTACCTACCACTAGAGGAAATACTTGTCCAAAACCTATTGCCTCAGCCCCAGATTATTTTTAAAGAAGTTTTTCAAATCAGGAACCCTTAGGTGCCTCATCCATAAACTTTTCTCTATTATTAGCGAGGAAGTGGGAGTTCTATTGAGATGTGCACTGAGTTTAGTTCCATCCTTATCTTCTCATTCAGCACTTTGGCCTGTGTACAGCAAAAGATTCAAGATTCAAGATTCAAAATAGATTAATGTCATTTCCAGTACACAAGTGTAAAGTGTTACTCTGGATCCGACGCAGCACAAAAAAACTACAATAAATATAAATATATAAGATAGCTTGTGTGGGCACGTGGCCAAGTGGTTAAGGCATTGGACTAGCTACCTGAAGGTCGTGAGTTCGAACCCCAGCCGAGGGAACGTGTTGTGTCCTTGAGCAAGGCACTTAATCACACATTGTTCTGCAATGACACTGGTGCCAAGCTGTATGGGTCCTAATGCCCTTCCCTTGGAGAACATTGGTGCCATGGAGAGGGGAGACTTGCAGTATGGGCAACTACTGGTCTTCCATACAACCTTGCCCAGGCCTGCACCCTGGAGAGTGAAGACTCTCGCAAGATAGCTTATATAGATAGATTGATTATATGTCCATAAAGTAACACTAGGCACATGAGTGTCTGTACATAAGGAGATGTTGACTGGAAATGATAAAGTAGTGGTGGTGGGGTGTGTGGAGGACTGGACTACATTCAGGTTTGGCATGATGGGTGGCAAGCTATACCCTGGACAAGTGCTAGATAATGATGATTAGCAACAAGAGAAGGACTATTCATGTAAATTGATGTTCCATGGTAGTATCTTCATCAAAATATTTAGGAACATCTATTGACCAAAATCCTAATTAGATCAGTCGAGTAAAAGCAGCAGCTATGAGAACTGACCAGAAGTGAGATATTTTCTGATACATTCTCCAACTCAAGGCTTAAATCAGGAGTGTGATGGAATACTGACCAATTGTCTGGATGTGAGCAGCTCCAATTACACTCAAGAATCTCAACACTGTCGACAATAATGTATCTTGTTTGACTGGTATCACACCATGGATGGTAAACATTCACTCACTACTGGTGCAGTTTGATTGCAGTCACTTTTTTCTCATGCGAAAAAAAAGTTATGGGGACAACTACTAGTGGTCTTTAAAATTATGAAAAGTTTTGTTAAAATGGATACAGGGAGCATACAGCATAGAAACAGAGCTTTCGGCCTGACTTGTCCATACCGACCACGGCATCTTCACTGCTAGTCCCAGTTTTCAATGTTCAGCCCATAATCCTTCAAGACCTATACTCGTGAAAATGTGCATAACTAGAGCAATCAACATTCAGTTAAAATCACTTTACCGAAAAAACACTACCCATGAATCTCTTCCCCCCTCCCCACCTCCCCAGAATGATAAGATGAACTCAACCTTATAACCTCTTTGTGGTCTTGCACCTATTGGTGGCCTGTGCTGAACTTCCACTGCATCTGTAACACTTTATTCTGCAGTCTGTTATTGTTTTCCCTTGTGCTAACCTCAATGTACCGTTGTAATGAAATGATCTGTATGGATGACATGCAAAACAAAGTTTTTTCACTGTACCTTGCTACATGTGACAATAATAAAAATTTACCAATTCACCAGTATGAAAACTGCTACCACCGGGAATGTCAAAGTGAATAGTATAAATGTATTTAAGACGTGGATGGACAAAAATGTGATGGAGAAGAGAATAAAAGATTATATGGATAGTTTTAGATGCAGAAAAGTTGGAGGACATTCAAGTGCATAATATCAGCGAGCAGTAGCTCAGGATAAATGGACTAAGAAAATCTATCTAAACCTATTATCAATTACAAGATTCAAATCAGCAATCTACTGAGGCTCCTTAGCTATACCTCCCAAAGCTGTGATCTCTGCCACCTACAAGTAACAATATCAGAAAACCGTAACCAGCACACTTGCTTTGGGATTGCATGCAATCTCAACTTGAAGCACATTGCTATCCTTTCATTTAGGATGGTGGAGTGGAGATACGTCTCTACCAAAGAAGGTGTAAGGTGCTCCTTCCTTCTACTGGCCTGCAGGCCTCCCTTGGGCAATGTGTAGCACCTGCTTGCCTAACCACCCCCCCCCACACACACACACACACACACACACACCACTCATCAGGATCACATGAAGCCATGGGAGCAGGCAGTGGATGGTCCTATGAGCAGCTGGTGCATATTACAGGTCCTGGTTATGCCACCACTAATGACAATCTCTGAAGAGTATTGGTAATGGCTGGGGCCACCTGTCCTCTAAAGACACTGCCCTGATGAATGGCAAACCACTTCTGTATAAAAATTTGCCAAGACCAATCATGGTTAAAGACCATGATCGCCTAAGTCATACAACACGGCGCATGATGATGATGATGGTGACCTTCACATTGTCAGGTCAAAATGGGGGAATTCCTTACTGCACTGCATGATATGGATGACAAAGTTCAAGTGGGTCACCGACTGCCAATTTCACAAGACTATTCTGCTATAAGGAATGAACTTAGGGCATGTCAGGAACCCCCACAAACCCATAATAGATTTTAAAAAGGTGAGCATTTGCATGGAAGGTCTAATAAAATATCAATATGCTAATTTAACTGTGTTCCAGGTGTATTTATGGACCAAATGATTATTATTACAATTAACATGTATTGGTTTATCATGCACATTATTATTAATTGGAAAACAAAATAAAACTTATTATTTACCATATTGCTCATGTTTTTATATTAATAACATAATACATCTTGACTAATTTGGCTAATATGTATAATCAGTGACTGATACACTAGGTTTATTACAGAATTGAACATTCTTAATGAATCAAAAGGACATCACTGTAAAATTGATGCCACATTCTTTGTCAGCATGACACAGAAACCGTATAAAACATATATGCATTATGCAAAATATTGGGATGATGTTGGAAAGATTATATTTTTTTCCATTCTTTTGTTGGCTTGAGAAGGTAGTGGTGAAATTTTATATTGAGTTCTTTTGGGATTTATGTTTTACAGTAGCATTAAGTAAGAAGTAGCAGGATGTTAACCTAGCAGCAATGGAAAAAAGTTGAAATGTATCTAAGCCCGGGTAGTGTATGATTTGGAATTTGGGCAGATATTGAACAAGCAAGATACATTTCATGTTGATACAAATAACATGGCATCATTTTTGTTTGCTCTCATAGCAGAATTATGAATATGGACTTCACCGGAATCCACGATGACCCCACAACTGAAGTGAAAAGCAGGTATTTTCTATCACAATGTCAACCAATTACTAACCATTTGGACATCTTGCTGCAAATAAATGAGCATCTGGAGGAACTCAGTGGGTCAGGCAACATCTGGTAATTGATAATTAGTTTATTAATGTCACATGTACTGAGATACAGCACAAAGCTTTGTTTGCATGCCATCTAGACAGATCCTTCACTTAAATCTTCAAAATACCCAAACACAATTTGCAGATGAATTCTGAGAATATATGATCTTACATGAAAAAGTTAAAAGTTTTGCATCGAAACATATCATATTATAATTGATCAGTAATGAGTTTGGCGTTATTGCTGATTTTATGGTGCTAAAATGGTGAATAATTGATTTGCAGTGCATGTAAGACCTACATTATGGGGGATGGGTGGTGTTTTGATTCCTAGAAATTGGTCTGCATCATGATTTTCAGTAACTTGAAACCAGCTCATCTGTGCACGTATCAAGAAATGCAAATTGATTAAAAAAATATTTTGTTACCTAACTTTTCTGAGAGCAAATTTTATTTCTGCATCTCAAACTTTTGGGTAGTGATTTGTGAATTCTGTAAGGGGTAAATTTCCAAAGCTGAATGCCTGCAATGCATGTGTCACCTGTACTGTTTGAAGACAATTTATTGGGCATCACAGACACCAATAACTTGGAACGCAACTTGTCTGAAGAATAAATCTTGTGAGTTACATAATTCACAAATTTATAAGATCTTAAGCCAGAACTATTTCCTGCAAAACTGCTACGAAGTTTTATACAAAGTAGCCTTCCATCATCTCATCTTATTTCTAATATATACATCATTCTTAGACTTATCCTTACCCTGCCAACTACAAGCTGTGAAGGAGGGTATATTAACAGAGGGGAGGGAGGGAACGTCGACTCAGACCATGAGAGGCCTGCATCAGGCATTTTCATGCCTTACAAGGTGCAGATTGGAAGTCTATGTGGGGCGCCACTCCTCGCACAGACTAGAGAAATGTGTGATTAAGTGCCTTGCTCAAGGTCACAAACTTGCTGCCACAGCTGAGGCTTGAACTAGCGACCTTGAGATAACTAGATGAACGCCTTAACCACTTGGCCACGTGCCCAACACAATATTAACAGAACTGAAAAAAAAATGCACACCAAAGATCTGAATATCTTTTATGGCAATTGATTCATAATTGGTGTAATAAAATTGACTGAAGATATTATGCAAGATTTTCCCTCATCCAAATTAATAATGCAAATATGAATCAGCATTATGTGGCAGCAACTTGATGCATAAAATCATGCAAACCCAGTCAAGAGGTTTAATTGTTGTTCAGGTTAGACATCAGAATGGGGAAGGAATGCCATCTAAATGACTTTGACTGTGGAATGATTGATGGTGCCAGATGGGGTGGTTTGAGTATCTCAGAAATTGCTGATTTCTGAGCATTTTCACACACAACAGTCCCTGGAGCTTACAGAAAGTGGTGTGACAAACAAAGCCTTATTAATGAGAGAGGTCAGAGGAGAATGGCCAGACTGGCTCAATCTGACAGGCAATATATATAGATAGATATCGATTTAGGGTAACACATTTTTTAGTATTCCAGGAAAGATTTTTAAAAATGCATTGAGATTTACAAGAGTGAGATTGGGAAGAATTTAAAACAACAAACCTCAGTGATTAGCTGGTTGGGAGATGTTTCCTGACATATCTGTTGTAAGTCTTTGAGAAGGTTAGACAAAAAGAAGCATAAGCAGTAAGTAGTGTTTGCTTAGATTTTTAGAAGGCCTTTAACAAAGTGCCACACATGAGGCTTCTAAACAGGATAGGAGCAAATGGTATTACAGGGAAGATATTAGCATGGATAGAAGATTGGCTAACTGGCAAGAGGCAATGAGTGGGAATAAAGGGGTTCTTTTCTAATTAGCTGGTATGACCAATGGTGTTTTTCAGGGGGTCATCAATGGGGTCCACTACTTTTGTACTACATGGTATGCTAATGACCTAGATGACAGAATGGATGTCTTTGTGGCCAAATTTATGGATGCTAGCTGGAGGGGAAGGTGGTGCTGAGGAAGCAGCGAGTCGACAGAAGGACTTTGATGCATTGGAAGAATGGGCAAAGAAGTGGCTGATGGAATATTGTGCAGGGAAGTGTATGGTCATGCAAAGGGTAGATGGAATACAAAATTCAGAAATTGGAGATGCAAAGAGAATTGGGCATCATATTGCAGAATTCCCTAATAGTCAACTTGCAGGTTGAATTGGCAGTAACAAAAGTAAAATGCAATGTGGTATTCATATCAAGAGGACTAGAATATAACAAAGATGTAATATTATGGCTTTACAAGGTGTTGCTCAGACCACATTTGGAATATTATGAACAGTTTGGTCCCATATTTAAAGAAGGATATTCTGACATTGAAGAAGATCCAGAGGAGACCAGGGATGAAACAATTAACATATGAGGAGTTTTTGATGGCTCTGGGACTGTACCCGCTGGAGTTTAGAAAGATGGGGGGGGGGAGGGGGGAGATTATTGAAACCTACCAAAAATTGAAAGACCAGATTAGAGTGAATATGCAGAGGATGTTCCCAAAGGGCAGTTTCCAATTAGAAGGACAATCCTTTAGAACCGAGGAGGAGGAATTTATTTAGCCAGAGAGAAGTGAATCTGTGGAAATCAGTGCCACAGATGGCTGTGGAAAAAAGTCAATGGATATATTTAAAGTGGAGGATTTATAGTAACACTGTCAAAGGTTACAGAGAGAAGGCAGGAAAATGGGGTTGAGAGGGAATAATAAATTATCCATGATTAAGTGGTTAAGCAGACTTGGCGTGCCAAATGGTCTAATTCTGTTCTTGTGTCTTATAGAGATTTACTACTTTTTTTGAAATTGCTGGAATCGCTAATTGTGTTCTTAGACTTGTGCTCGAGGTTATTGGAAAGATCTGTGTTTTTTACTATGTTGATTTTCCATGGTTTCAGGTACTATATAAAGTGTGCATTTGGAATTAAATCTCAGGTTTCTAAGTTATTTTCCTTTAGGAAATGATGTGCAAATAGAACCATTGCAATGAAATACACCAATGGACAGTAATAATGAAGAGCCATTTATTATAGCTATTTAATGGCCATTTATTTTATCCTGTTGTTGCAGGCGTGTTGTGATAGCATGCCTACTAAAATCCCCATAACCATGACACCTGCATTACTCATTGTCTACCTCATTAGTAGTTACTGCCTTGCCAGAAAGGAAGCCATAAATAATTGTCTCAAAAAAAATTGGAAGGATATCTTATTTTTAAACAAACTTGGTAAAGAGAGTACATGGACAGACAGAAGGTCTAGATCTTGGTCAAAGACGAAGGTTTTAAGGAGAAATGTTGAAAAGCAGAGAGGTTTGTGGAGGTAATTACAGATTTTGTGTCCTTGACATCTGAAGTCACAACAGTCAAAGACGCAGCAATTCAAATCTGCGTGCTGGCTTGAATGAGAGGACTGTTGATATCAAGCAGGACTGTAAAGCTGGAGGGCATTAGAAATGCATGAAGCCTTGGAGAGGTTTGAAACTAAAGATGAGAATTTTAAAATAAAAATTTCTTAACAGTGCAGATCAAAATTTATAAGTGTGATGGGTGAATGGAGCGTGGTGTAAGTTAGGATACTCATAGCAGGATTCTGCAAGAAGCTTATAGAGGGCAGGAAGTCGAAGGGCAGCAAATAATTCATCGTAATAATCAAGTTTATAAGCAATAGCAAGGCTGTCAAACACAGATGAAATGAGGCAGGGATGGAACTGAGCAATTTGTTAAAATAGGCAAATACTGTGAAGGCGTAGTCACCTGATGAAATATCAAACCTAGACTGCAAATTGGTAGGTTCAACTTCAGATGGTTGCCTTGGAGAGGGAAGGAATTAATAACTTGGAAACCAAATTTGTTGTGGGGACAGAAGACAATGTCTTCAGTTTTGTCAAAACTTAGTTGGAAAACACAGTAACTCATCCAAACTGGATACTTGACAAACAGTCTGCCAATAGAGATGTAATGGATGAGCTGAGAAGAGTCGTGTGAACTGGAGCCATGCGTCATCAGAGTACACCTGGAAAAGGTGTTTTTGAATGATATAGTCAAGAGTCAACACATGAATAAGGACCAATATTGTTTCAGTGAATCCTAAGAAACTACTGTGAAGATGAAACTCAGCCTTCTCCTTCCCACCCTCCCCCCACCTTCTTTGTAGGGCCTCTGCCCCTTCCCCCTACAGTCCCGACGAAGGATTCTGGCCCAAAACGTCGACTCATCGTTTCCATGGATGCTGCCCGACCTGCTGAGTTCCTCTAGCGTGTTGTGAGTGTTACTGTGAAGATGCTGCTGGACTGGAGGAAAAGTCGTTACAATAAGACTGAAAATAACTTTTGCTTTTGTGTTATAGTTAAACCATATCCATAGACGGGTCCAGTAAGAAAAAGATCCTCTTTGTTAAACAGCATGAAGTCACAACAACAGTACAGGGGGGCAGACTGGTAGGTCAGAGTGGGAATGGGGTGAGGAGTTAAAGTGCCAGCAACGGGGGCTCAGGGTTATCTCTGCAGACTGAACTGGGGTGTTTCACAAAGTGATCAGACAATCTGTGTTTGGCTCCCCCAAGAAGAGGAAGTCACAGTGTGAACACCAATGCAGTACACTAGAGCAAAAGTGCAAGTGAACTGCTGCTTCGTCTGGAAAGACTATTTAAGTCCCTAGATGGTGGGAAGGGAAGAAATGACAGGGCAAACGTTGCATTACCTGCTATCACAAGGGAAAATGATTTAAAATCTGGATAGAAGGAGACATGAAAGAAAGAGTTGACTAGGGACTCATGGAAGGAATGTTAAAAAGGGAAGAGGTGTCTGGTGGTGGAATCTCGTTGAAAATGGCAGAAATTGGGGAGAATGATCTGTTGAATGCATAGGCTTGCACAGTGGAACCCAAGCACCAGGAAACTTTGTTCTTGGATATAAGGTTCACTTGTGTCAGAGAAACTTGTTTACCCAAAAAGTGACAAGACTATGAAACCATGTTAATTAGTTGTAGAAAATAGCTTTAATGCATTTAAAAGAAAATTAAACATTTGTATTTATTGGTCTTTAAAATCCCTTCCAGTAGACAGGACCCAAAGCTCCTCACAGTTAACTCAGTTTAAAGTGTAGTAATTGTAATGTTGGAAATAAAAGTCAATTTCTATACTGTGAGCTACCATATTCTGTAAGACGACAATAACTAGATCTACTTTAGCAATGCTAAGAAATAATAATGGCTAGATCATTAAGTAGAAGATCTACCAGGGAGCATGAATGAAAGGCTAATGGCCTACTCTGCTTCGCCTTCTTTATCTGAAGGCGTTGGGGACTCCTCTTATCTGAAGCACTTCAGAGAATATTTTGTGTATGCACAAGAGAGAAGACAGGATCTGGTCTTTCTTATTGGGAGCACATTCAACAACACATCTCTCCGTTTGTATAAACACGACAGATTCTACTGATGCTAGAAATGCAAACGGAACGCCTACCTGTGGCCATCAAACTTCACAACTCCTCCCTTGGAGGGTCAGACACCCTGAGCCAATAGGCTGGTCCTGGACTTATATCCTGGCATAATTTACATATTACTATTTAATTATTTATGGTGCAACTGTAACAAAAACCAATTTCCCCCGGGATCAATAAAGTATGACTATGAAAATGCTGGAGGAACTCAGCAGGTCAGGCAGCGTCCATGTAAATAAGTAAACTGTCCACGTTTTGGGCCGAACCCCTTATCGGGACTGGAAAGGAAAGGGGACGGGAAGGGAAGGGAATGCGTGCAAGTTAGAACGTGATAGGTGAAGTCAGGTGGGTGGGGATATTTTCTCACCCCCCCCTTCCCTCTTCTTCAATTCCTTATTCTGGCCCTCCTCTTACCTCTTTTCCTCACCTGCCTTTCACCTCTCCCTGGTTCCCCCTCCTCCTTCCCTCTCTTCCATGGTCTACTCTTTTCCTTTCATCTGTCAAATCTCCTCCGCTGAATTGTGGGGGTGGGGGGGGGCAGAAACGTACAGCACAGGAACAGGCCATTTGGCCCATAATGCTGTACCGAACCAATTAGATTAGTGATCAACTGGTCAATTAAACCAATCCTCTCTGCCTACACGATGTCCATATCCCTCCATTTTCCTCACATTTCTGTGCCTATGTAAATGTCTCTTAACGTTCGTAATGTATCAGCCTCCGCCGCCATCCCTGGCATCCACCGCTCTATGTAAAAAAAAAACTTGTCCAGCAAATCTCCTTTGAAATTACCCCCCTCACCCTAAATACATGCCCTTTAGCATTAGACATCTCCACCCTGGGGGAAAATTCCCCCTTCTCCAGCACTTTATCTTTTCCACTTATCACCTTCCGGTTTCTTCCTTCATCCCCCTCCCCACGCACCTGGATTACCTATCACCTTTCTTGTACTCCTTCCCTTCCTCCACCTTCTTATTTGGGCTTCCCCCTTCCTTTCTGGTCCTGATCCGATATGTTGACTGTCCGGAGATGCTGCTTGACTTGTTGAATTCCTCCAGCATTTTGTGTGTGGTGCTCTCCATTTGTATTGTAGTTTCAGTTGGGATACTTATTACGAAAGTGTACCACTTTTGCAAAAGAGAGTAAACAGTCGAGGTTTCGGATCGGGAACCTTCTTCAGGACTGGAAAGGAAATGGACTTCTACCTGGCCTGCTGAGTTCCTCCAGCATTTTTGCCTGTGTTGCTTTGGATTTCCGTCATCTGCAGGTTTCTCACATTTGTGACTCTACTATTTAAAGTGTGGATTGAACCACATAACCTTTTGACTCAGTGAACTAAGCCAGGATGGAAGGTTGATAGATACATAAAGCAAAATAAAAGAACGCTGATAAAGTTAAACGAAGACTTGTGTGTCTCTGAAACTTGGGTCCAATGTATAGATGGGAGGCGGCATCAATGTAACAATCCGCTATGTTTCTCATTGCAGCCGAGCCGGGGCAGGGCGCATGCGCGACCGCCTCGCCGGGTTGCTAGGTGGCGACGGTTCAGCGCGAGACGCGGGTATTTTTCCGGTCACATTTTGTCACTGTTTATAACAGGAACACAAGCATGGCGGATCCCAGGACAAGGCAGATCAAAATCAAAACCGGCGTGGTGAAGCGGTAAGGTCAAACGTTACTAAGTGGGAAGAAGGTTGTAGGAGTTGTGCTGTGCACTAGGGCGGTGAACTGGGGCCTGTTCGCTTTCGGGCTGCAGTAACTGGAGCCCGAGGCCTGGGACTCAAGTTGCTGATTCACGCCAGCTGCCGTTTGTTTAGTGTGAAATTCCATTAGTGCTTCTTTACTGTAAGAAACAATGTGGGTCCTTACCTGTTTTGCCGGGATTTATTGAGTTCTCTATGTGTACTAAAATGAATGGAACACATTGGTGCTGACGTTGGTGTAGGCAATGCACCCAGTATTCCATCTTCCAATTAATTTCAAAAGTTATGTATTTCTTTAGTGTTCATCAAAAATATAGTTCGATTCAAACATTTAAACCAAAGTAAGAAAGACTTGCCCTTTATATGGACCCTCTCATTCCTATTTGGCCACCGAAAGCATTTTTATATTAAACAGGTAATTTTAAAAATGATGATCATTGTTAATTTTGTTTGTGTGTAATAAACTCCCAGCAATTCGAATGTCACTGTGAATTGATAATTTGTTTTAGTGATATATATCCCAGAACGCTGGTCTTGTGCCTCTTACAAAGTAATGGGGTGGGTGTCAGTTTAATGCCTCATTGAAGATCAGCTTTATTCATAATATACATTTGCACGTATTAGGAATTTGCTGTGGTGTGTTGGCACGATGTGCAACATTTAAAACAACATTCAACAATTATAAGAGTAAAGAATTATATAAAAGTAATCTTGGTTAAAATATTGCCATGGAATAAAATTTGCAGAGATACATCATGTATTTATAATATAAACAGCAGTGTAAATCTGATTGTTTAACATTGTGGCTCCCTCCTTCACTGAAGTTTCAGCCTGAAGGTTTATACTTGAGTTTGTTAACTAGAGCATGAACCTACAAGCTTCTTACTCTGGGGTGATAATTAAATCAAAAAATAGCTTTGGATGATTGATTTTTTTTGGGTAGTTGTTTTAGTGCAGAAATTCTTTACATCAACTAGCCTTTTATGTAATATATTTTGGGCCCTTTGAAGTGTATTTTGACATATTTGAAGGTGTGTTTAGGATTAATCTTTTCTGCTTTTTCTTCAACTATTGCTATGATTCTTTGTCATTTGCCTCATTTTGAGGAAAAGTCTTTCCTTTTTAAATTAAGATGAAGTCTTTTATTGTTTTTGAATACGCCCAAACTGATTGTGGAGTTGAAGCTGACCAGAAAACTACAATGTTTCATCACATAGCCTGAAGATTTAAATTTAGTTTGATGTATCTTTCAGTTAACAGTGGTCTCGAATGTTCTTGGGAATCTTGGCTCTTGAGACAGGGAAATGCATCAAGCCTGAAATGTGACATATGGCAAATAAAGTGGGATAAATGTAAATTGCAAACCTAGAAATTTCTTTAAAAATTAGAAAATGACAGTAAATATGAATTAAAGCTACTTCTGAGAGGAAGAATTGGTGTGTCCTCTTTGAGTGTTTCATAAACTATCCCTTGATTATTGATTCCATTCCTCTTTGCAACCATATGGAATGAGTCTCATGCAATAATGAGATGGATCCTACACCCCTCTTGAGTCTACAGTGACCATTAAATGCCTTTTTACTTATCTACACTAACCCCATTTTGTACGCTACATTTTCATCATCTCTCCCTAGATTATACCACTCCCAACACACTGGGGGAATTTACATAGGCCGATTACTTCCCAATCCAAATTAAACCAGCAGTTTGACCTGCCACCTACTTCTGAGTTCATAATTTTGTTGGACTCTGATTCAGTTTATTTGCATCATGCCTTTCTTATGTCTGATTTCACTTTTGCACATACTCCTGTTTACTTTCTCTAGTTCAGCACTGTGTCATCCATTGTCATAATATGTGTCAAGTGTCATTCACTAAATTAATGATTAATGCCTTTCCACTAACTTTTGTGCAAGACCTCAGTTTTAAAATTTGCTTTCTTCTTTTCTGTTGTCTTTCTTCCAATCTCTAATCTCTGTAACCTCAGTTTTATAATCTTCCAGGATATTTGGACTTTAATCTAGCTGGTTAGTTATCAAGTAATTTAGTCCCACTGTTACTGGCTTTTGTGCCTCCAGCTGCAAAGGTCATAAGATCTACATTTCTCTTTTTTTTTAAAAACGTATTTGCCTCTATCTTTCTTTTCTCTTTTAAGACTTCTTCACAATATTCTTGTAGCACTTTAGGAAGTTTTGACCATGTTAGATGTGCTGTTTGAAATGGTTCTTAATATTGCTTAGCTGCAGGTGTGTAAATCAATAAAAATGGAAGATAATGAGGAATTGTATAGGATATGAAATACAATGCTAGTGTGGATTGAGTTAAAAAATGAACCTAAAGGATATCTGTATTTATATTAGAAAAATGTTACTTCATAGAGCTGTCATTCTAGGGCAGTTAAAATAATTTTATGTGCAAAAGTTAAATATTATCTCTTCAATCCTTCACATTATGAGTGAAGCACAGTGACTGGTGATTAGAGAAAAATGATCCAGTTTGCTTAGCCAAACTTGCAAAAAGTTTTTCCACAGCTTTTGAATTGTGTTGCTAGTGTGTGGAAATAAATTTAAAATGTTAGTGAAAACTGAAGATTAATACCAGAACTAAAGGTCTAAGGGAATATTGTTGCTGATGGTGTGGTATATGAGTTCATATGGGATGGTATTGAGAACTTGGGGCCATGTAATGTGAGTGTACAGAAGCCCTGCACCGTACCGCACAAGCTACCCGCCTGCCTATGTGTCAGACACAGTCTGTCCCAGCTAGAGCTTCCATGTTGGCCTCATTAGCTACTTCAGAGCCTAGGAAATCGGAAAGGGAGTGAGTCATCCTCAAAAGAAGCAACTGTCTGAAAAGAAACCCACGTTGATACCACATTAATTTCTGTAAGTTTATGCAGACGGTTTGAAAAGTCAGTTGTTTGTTATTCATTACTTGATCTAGGGCAAATTATTCAATTAGGTAAGAACTTTTTTTCCCCCCAAAAATCACAAGTTATGGCGTGGCCCCTAAAGCTCAAGCCACTTCTATGAGAGCAGCCTAGTAAATCTCACTTCCTTGTCCTCCCCACAGCCTTGCAGTTTTTCATTTTCAATTAGCTATCTAATTCCCTTTCGAATGCCAGAATTTGATCTAACTTTACTCTGTCCACTCCGAGTAATGTGATTCATACTCTCCCACTTGATCCATGTTTTTTTCCTTATGTAATTTCTGCTTTCTTTGGTCAATTACAGCATACTATGAACTAAGTTCTTGTCAATGAGAGCTATCTGCACAGTGCTTACCTGTCATGATTTTAATCAGATTCTCTTACAACTTCCTCTTTTCCGAGCAGACCACCTAGGACATTTATCCAAGTTGGGTCCTTTATCCCTGGAATCATTCAACTTTTTTTTGTTATTTATACTCCATCTAAGACTCCAAGATTTTGTTTAAGGTGTGCCTGATAGAACTGGAGGCTATTAATATTCCCAATTGATGACGTCATTTAGTCATCATGTGTTGTGTAGTCACCATGACTTCAAAGATCAAAATAAATTATCAGAGTGCATAGTTTGTTACCATATACTACCTTGAGATTCAGTTCCTTGTGGTACATCTTTGCTTCTATTTGTAAAGCCCAGAATAACAATTTAAACTTTTTTTTCTTGCTCTACTATTTTCAATGTATGCATTCATAAACACATATATCCCAATCACTTTTTAGAATTTGACCTGCGATTTATATTCATACTGGTGTAGATTTTGCACAATTGTGCATAGTTTCATTTGTCATGTGTCCACAAATTCTACTTGGATGGTTAAATTTCTGAAAAAATGCATTACTGTCCCCACAATTCACTAGTCCTCCATGTTTTATTTCACCTACAAATTTGGACATTGTCTTCTCCACCAAGTTGAAGTCATTAAGAAAAACAGTGGTGATAGTATTGACAGTTAGGAAACACCTTTGCACATTCTAATTCAAAAATCTAGCTCACTTCACTGATATGTGTCACTTGGCCAATTTTCTATCCATGCTATTTTTGTCCCTTTTCTTCCGTCAGCTTCAATCTTGATGAGAATCTTCATGTGCATTTTGCTTCTCTTGAAAGGAATAAATTGTATCCTAAACAGATTGAAAAGCTTGAGCATATAGACATTAAGAAAGAGGATGTGCTGTAACTTTTGGAAAGCATCAAATTGGATAAGTCTCCAGGGCCAGATGAGATGTACCCCAGGCTACTGTGGGAGGCAAGGGAGGAGATTGCTGAGCCTCTGGCAATGATCTTTGCATCATCAATGGAGATGGGAGAGGTTCCATAGGATTGGAGGGTTGCAGATGTTGTTCCCTTATTCGAGAAAGGGAGTAGAATTAGCCCAAGAAATTGTAGACCATTGAATGGTTGGTAAGTTGATGGAAAAGATCCTGAGAGGCAGGATTTATGAACATTATGAGCATAGTCAGCATGGCTTTGTCAAAGGCAGGTTGTGCCTTACGAGCATGATTGAATTTTTTGAGGATGTGACTAAACACGTTGATGAAGGAAGAGCAGTAGCTGTAGTGTGTATAGATTTCAGCAAGGCACTTGATAAGGTACCCCATGCATGGCTTACTGAGAAAGTAAAAAGGCATGGGATCCAAGGGGACCTTGCTCTGTGGATCCAGATTGGCTTGCCCATAGAAGGCAAAGAGTGGTTGTAGATGGGTCATATTCTGCTTGGAGGTTGGTGACCAGTGGTGTGCCTCAGGGATCTGTTCTGGGACCCTTTCTCTTTGTGATTTTTATAAATGACTTGGATGAGGAAGTGGAGGGATGAGTTAGTAAATTTGCTGATGACACAAAGGTTGGGGGTGTTGTGGATAGTGTGGAGGGCTGTCAGAGGTTACAACGTGGCATCGATAGGATGTGAAACTGGGCTGAGAAGTGGCAGATGGAGTTCAACCCAGATAAGTGAGAGGAGGTTCATTTTGGTAGGTCAAATATGATGGCAGAATATAGTATTAATGGTAAGACTCTTGGCAGTGTGGAGGATCAGAGGGATCTTGGGGTCCAAGTACATAGGACACTCAAAACTGCTGCGCAGGTTGACTGTGTGGTTAAGAAGGCATATGGTGTGTTGGCCTTCATCAACCGTGGGATTGAGTTTAGGAGCCGAGAAGTAATGTTGCATACAGCTGTTTAGGACCCTGGTCAGACCCCACTTGGTGTACTCTGCTCAGTTCTGGTCACCCCACTACAGGAAGGATGTGGAAACTAGAAATGGTGCAGAGGAGATTTACAAGGATGCTGCCTGGATTGGGGAGCATGCCTTATGAGAATAGGTTGAGTGAACTTGGCCTTTTCTCCTTGGAGCGGTGGAGGATGAGAGGTGACCTGATAGAGGTGTATAAGATGATGAGAAGCATTGATCGTGTGGATAGTCAGAGGCTTTTTACCAGGGCTGAAATAGCTAACATGAGAGGGCGCAGTTTTAAGGTGCTTGGAAGTAGGAACAGAGGAGATGTCAGGGGTAAATTTTTTTTACGCAGAGGGTGATAAGCACTAGGAATGGGCTGCCAGCGACGGTGGTGGAGGTAGATAGGATAGGGTCTTTTAAGAGACTCCTAGATAGGTACATGGAGTTTAGAAAAATAGGGGGTTATGGGTAACCCTAGGTAATTTCTAAAGTACGTAAATGTTCCGCACAGCATTGTGGGCCAAAGGGCCTGTATTGTGCTGTAGGTTTTCTGTGTTTCTATGCAAACACCAGAGTATAGTTAGCACAGGCAGTTGGTCAAATTATTTTGTGGTTACAGTAAACTCATGGAACACAGTACATGCTAGTGTGCATATATAATGTTCTGTTTCTGGAATATAGTGGTATCTACATTGCTGTTTCATTGGGCAAATTATTTGGGTATTATGAGGTGTGATTGTGTCATAAGAAATATAATAGGAAATGATTTAAATATTATGATTATGAAGACACGTAGTCCTCTTTTATTGTCATTTAGTAATGCATGCATTAAGAAATGCGTTATTGTGATATCACAAAACACAGGACAAACCAAGACTGAAAAAACTGACAAAACCACATAATTATAACATATAGTTACAAACAGTGTAACAATACCATAACTTGATGAAGTCCGTGAGCACAGTAAAGTTCAAAGTTTCTCAAATGTCCCACATCTCACGCAGACGGGAGAAGGAAGAAAAAGTTCTCCCGGCCATGCCGACCACAATCCGACTCTGAGTCATCTGAAAACTTCGAGCTCTGATCAGCTCTCTGACACCAAGAACTGAGCGCCATCTCTGTCCGAACGATTCGACTTCCTTCTTGGTCGCCAAAAGCAGGCAAGGCCGGGGATTTTGAGGCCTACCTTCCGAAAGATTCACGACCGCACAGTAACGACAGCAGCGAACAGGCGTTTCAGAAATTTCTCCAGATGTTCCTCTGTGCTTTCACGTCCATTCTCCATCAAATCAGAATTGTCCACGGCCCCTATTTAACGGATACGATATCATTTTTCACCGGAGAGCTGCGCACGCGCGGCACGCTGCCATCTTCTCCTCCTGCCTTCTAATCTTCTAATATCTCATTTTAACGTTCTCTGGGGGTGGGGAGCTAACCAGTGAAGCATAGAGGAAATGCTTGCGACATTTTGTTGGGTAAGAACATCTTGGACTATCTAACCAGTGAAGGAAAATTAAAAAGGTTTTGACATTTCATGGGCCTAAGAGTTTCATAAATTTAACCAACCTTAAGAACCAGCATATTTCATTAAATTAGAATGTCAGAGAAGTAACATGTCACACATAGAAAGACACATCAATATGGTTGCATAGAATCTTTGACAAAAAAGTGTCTGTGAGCATCACAGGAATGATACCAAACAAGATTTGGTAAGAAGCCGCATAAGGAGATGATATGGGCTTTAAGGGCCTTTGATAAAAGGGGGCAGAGCTGAATGAGGCTTGGGCAGAGAATTGTAGAAAATAGAAGTCAGGCAGCTGAAGGAATAAATACATAAGATGCTGGAAATAGCTGGCATGTACGGAGAGAGAAACAGAGCTGGTATTTTCTTTTGGTGATTGGAATCAATTATTAACCTGAAACATATACTCACTCTCTCAAGAGATGCTGCCTGACCTGTTGGTTCTTATTTCAGATCTCCAGTATCAGCAGGTTTATTTTTGCTTTTCAACAGCTGAAGAACATGTGGCACTGGTGGCGCCATTAAATTTGAGGAGGTAAAATGCTAGAATCAGAAAGGAACAGAGAACAAGGAAAACTGGTGGTGGAGGTGAGGGGGCAGCAGTGGTTGCAGATTTGATTTTTAAATCAATATATATCCTGCAAAGGCCGTTAAGTGCAAGGGCCTTGGATAGGTGGTAGAGTTTTGGATCTTCAAGTTATGGGAATCTAGCTAGTAGAAGGAAAGCCTGATATTTCAACAGTATGGTTAAGGGTTTCAGAAGTACGCAGAATCCTGGGTAGAGCTAGACTATTAGTGTCATTTACTTGCTCCCTTACAGTAGTTTATAGACTTTACATTAATGCTGATATTGAGGGCCAATTTTATGTTTACATATCTGCAGAATTCTTATTTTCTTTCTTGTGCCTCTTTTGTTTTAAAAGCTCTTGATTAGTGAGTTAATTCAGAGACTGGGAAAAATAATGTATTCACTGAATTAAGAGCAGAAACAATTTTAAATCTTAAACAATTGTGAGCTGACTTTAAGCTAATTTTAAAAAATTGATTGAAAGGCCACAGGTTGTGTCGTAGTTGAATATAGTTAGGATCAGTTTTCATTGATCAGCAAAGATTTTAGAATCTATATTGTACACACAAGGCAAAAATCTGTCAGCTTGGTGCTAATTTAGGCTGAGGGCTTAGTGTTGATTAAACCAAGCTGACACCAATAGATTAGAATAAGCCTAAAACAATTCACAGTGCAATCCTTTTAGTTTATCTCCAACATTCTTTTAACACTCATATTTAAATGTTGTTGGCATACTATAATTGCACATCTGAGCCTTGACTGAAAAAGAACTTTGCATTAATACCAGTGGGGAGGAGAATATATTGATTTATAATACAGAACATTTTGCTATTTGTAGCATTACTGCAAGAAGCAAGGGTTGCTTCCTCCAGTCATTTTGGATATTATTTTATTTTTGCCTGCTTGCAAATGACATGGCCATCATGTCAAGTAATACAGCCAATATGAAAGATTACAGGTAGGTGCAGTATATCAAAACTGCAACCATGAGGTGTTATCTTCAAATAAGTTAGAGTCAAAGAGCTCCAGATGGCATTCTTGTAAGCAGCACCAGTCCATCTTGAACATTTTACAGTCCAATTTGCCTCTCCTACCTTATACTTCCCAGTAGATCTGTAACCTTTGACATGGTTGACCATGTAATTATTATCATCTAAAGCATCTCCATTGTTGTACAGCTGGACTGGACTACACTCATTTGAACTCTAGTTTTAACCAAAGCTTTTCTGCTCACTAAAGCCTCAGCTGTGGTGTCTCTAAAAGTTTTATTGATAGTGTCCTCTAACTTCTAATGAAGATGCTATTCAATGCCAACATAACCTGGTCTACATTGCTACTTTTTTGACTTCTCCATTATCTTTTAATGTTCATAAGCTTTGCTGATCTTTTGCTACTCTTACCACTGACTTCAAATCTCTTTATGATCCCAACCCTCCTTTAGCACTGTACCACTGGGTAGAAATTACATTCAAATTAATAGAAAGAACAAAATTATTGACAATGATTCTTATCACAAACTTAATTCTCCAGTTACAGATTCCATTCTGATGGTCTGATGCAGAACCATACTGCCTGCAACTTGGAATATAAGATGAGCATCAGACTACAGGTTCAATAAATCATTAAGAATACATATTTTTATTTCCCTAGTTTTTCTCAAATCTGTCTTTACATCAACTTAACTTCTGTTCTCTCTTTCATTCTTGGCCATGTTACCTTTAGATTATTGCAATACAATGCACTCCTGGCTAGCTGACTGCTTTTGATATAATTCTGAAGTTGTCCAGAAGTCTGTCCATATCCTAACTTGCATCAGGTAAGAAACAGGAGATTCTGGAAATGCTGGACATCCAGAGCAACAGAAACAAAATGCTGGAAGAACTCAGCAGGTCAGGCAGCATCTATGGAAACAAATAAATAGGTGACTTTTTGCGCCAAGACCCTTCAGCTGGACTCAGGAAGGAGAAAGAAACCAAAATAAGAAGGTGGGAGGGATGGGAAGGAATAAAGGCTAGAAAATAATAGGTTAAGCCAGGTGGATGGGGTGGGGGGAATGAAGTAAGAAGCTGGGAGGTGTTGGGTAGAAAAGGTAAAGTGCTGGAGAAGGAGGAATCTGATAGAGAGGAATGTCAGCCATCGGAGAATGGGAAGGAGGAGAGACACTGGGGGAGGTGATAGGCAAGTGAGTGAAGAGATGTGGCCAGAGTAGGGTACTGAAAAAAAGGAAAGGGTAAGGGGGGGAGAATTACTGGAAGTTAGAGAAATTAATGTTCATGCCATCAGGTTGGAGGCTACCCAGATGGAATATGAGGAGTTTTTCCTCCAACCTGAGAATGGCCTCATCATAGCAGTAGACGAGGCAATGAGCCAACATGACTTCCCCCTATGGTCTTCAATTCCCTCATCTGGCATCTTCTCTTCTCCTCATTACCTTTTTCCCATAGTCTTCTCTCCTATCAGATTCCTTTTTCTCAGCTTTGCCTTTTTTACCTATCACCTCCCAGCTTCTTACTTCCTCTCCCCTCGCCCACCCACTGGGCTTCATCTGGCCCTGACAACTTACCCACCATGATTGGAATCAGGTTTAATATCACAAGCTTATATGGTGAAATTTGTTGTCTTTGCGACAGCAATACAATACAATACATAATAATAGAGGGAAAAAATAATAGAGAATTATTGTCTCTGTGCATGTGTGTATATATAAAGTAGCGAGGTAGTGTTCATGGGTTCAATATCCATTCAGAAATCAGATAGCAGAGGGGAGGAAGCTGTACCTGAATTGTTGAGTGTGCACCTTCAGGCTCCCCTACCTCACTCCTGTTGGTAGCTATGAGAACAGGGCATGTCCTGGGTGACGGGGATCCTTTCTGAGGCTTCGCTCCTTGAAGATGTTCTGGATACTGCGGAAGCTAATACCCATGATGGAGATGAGTAAGTTTACAATTCACTGCAGCTTATTTCAATCCTGTGCAGTAGCATACCAGATGGTGATGTAGCCAGTTAGAATGCTCTCCAGGGTACATCTGTGGAAGTTTGCAAGTGTTTTTGGTGACATACTAAATCTCCTCAAATTCCTAATGAAATATAGCTGCTGTCGTGCATTCTTTGTTGCTGCATCGTTATGTTGGGCCCATAATAGATCCTCAGAGATGTTGACACCCAGGGACTTGAAATTATTCACTTTTTCCACTTCTGAACCCTCTGAGTACTGGTGTGCGTTCCCTCATCTTACCCTTTCTGATGTCACAATCAGTTCTTTGGTCTTACTGACATTAAATGCAAAGTTGTTGCTGCGACAGCACTGAACTAGATGATATATCGTGCTCCCGTACGCCCTCTCATTACCATCTGAACGATGCTGTACAAAAAAATCTAGCATCACTTCCATCCTGCCCTAGCACACTGGCTGCATTATGGCCTCGTATAGGAACACCAATGCGTTTGACTGGAAAATCCTACAAAAGGTAGTGGTTTCGACCCGGTACATCATGGGTAAAAGCCATTGAGCACATCTACTTGAAATTTTCCTATAGAAACGCAGCATCTATCATCAAAGATCCTCATCACCCAGCCCATGCTGTTTTCTTGCTGCTGCCATCAGGTAGAAGGTACAAGTGCCTCGGGACTTGTAACCAGGCTCAAGGACAGTTACCAGCTTTCAATCATCAGGTTCTTGAACAAAAGGAGATAACTACACTCATTCTACTTCTGGTGTTCCCACAACTGATGGTCTCACTCTAAGGACTCTTTATTTTGTTATTTCATGCTTTTATTTATTCCTATTTATTTATATTTCCATTTGCACAGTGTTGTCCATTGATCCTGTTTATTTTGCCAAGTATACCCGCAGAAAAAGAAACTCAAAGTTGTACGTGGTAACATGTATGTACACAGATAATAAATTTTACTTTGAACTTTCCGCTATGTCTTGTAATCTATTTTCCTGCCTGATGTAACAGTGAATAGTAATAAATGATTAAATAACTGACAGGAGAATTAGCAGGCTCAAAGGACATCTATATTCACAGTGATGATAGTCTAACAATCTAAATGTTTGCTTCCATCTTCTTCAGAGAGAACCACATGGGGAAAAGGAGAAAATCAAGTTTAGACTGAAATTTAAGGTTCAAAAGTATAATGTAGATCTGGCAAATTAAAAATATACTCATTTCTTTCTGGGTTCTTTTGAAGTATTGCATGAAGCAAACAAATGATGGAAGATGCATGTGTAAAATGATGCTTCGTGGCTGACTTTCTATGAGAAATATGGATATTTTGTCCTTGGTTATTGAGGTATAGGATTCAGCATTTGTAAGTTTTGCATGGACCTTAAAATGATAGGTACTGATTAGGTGAACAGTTTTGTCCTAGATGGTGTCATGCTACTTGGATGAAGTTACAACCATCCAAGTGAATGCAAGTACTTAGTGCCTGTTACGCAGCTGGTGTTTTGAGCAGCAATGAAGGTCCACCATCTCTGTCCTTTGCCATCAGAACCAATTTTGGTCTTGGTGGTGTTCAGGGCTTCCTTCATCGTGCCAGTAACTTCCTCTTGGTTTTCCCTACTGTGAGTCATTGAAATCCTGGATGGAGACTCAGGAATACCATCACACACAGATACTGTACAGAACAATTCTTCATTGCTGTTTCCATAACAATTTTGTTTTACCAGTCAGGGTTTTTAGCCCTGAGCTGAAACCCGCAACCTGGAGGACTGATGGACCATCCTTCATCTGGCCTCTACCCTTTGACCTGTTTTGCATGGGTGACCATACCAAAAGTCAAAGCACAAGGCTCTGACTCCAGCCAACGTAGCTCTCCAGGTCATTGAAGTATGCAAGACTCCAAACCACAGAAAGGTTGTGGTCCTCTTGGAAGGAATGCAAGCACATGGAATAAAGAAACTTGAAATAAAGAAATAGTCATTTCACAGTCCTTTTTTAAAAAATTTGAATTGTATTTTTCAGAATATTTCCAATCAATAGGGTATAAAATTGCCATTATTAGTATCTTTATAAGTAACAGAATAGAGGTATTCTGTTAACAGTTCTTTGCTTTACTCTGACCTCTTCCTCCTGAAGAAGTTTTGAAACATCACATCAATAGTTATATTGACTCCAATCAACACAATAAGGCTTCTATAACAGCAATTTCTAGAATAGGTCTGTATTTTAATGAATTTAAATATAGATACCATGGCTTCTCCATGGATTGTCACCTTGTCGTGGTGGAGAAGCTTGTGTGGTCCTGTGATCTGGAGAGCAATGCCGTCTGGAGCTATGCTCCTGGTAGGGTCACCCATGGCGGTGAGGGTGAGGTCCCTAACAAAGAACAATTCAACCAAGAACTCAACGGTGGAACAAGTGGACAAAGTTACTTTGAACTCAATGGCTGTGAAGGCGGATGAAGGCTGCAACAAATCTATCAGCTCCAATCATCGTGGTTTCCATGCCATTGGAATCAGTTGGTTGATTTGTGAAGTATCGTGTGCTTCTTGGAGTGCAACGTCAAGTATACGTTAAACAAATACAAGCACAGGCGTCTTCACTCTGTGGGCCACTTCTTCAGAACGAAGACCATCATCCTCGACCTCAAGGGATAGCCACAACGATGAGATACCATGGCCATGAAAGCACTATTCCATAATCAAAGATTCTCACCACCCAGGCCTTGCTCTTGTCTCTGCTGCCATATCAGGTTGAAGGTACAAGTGCCTCAAGACTCTCACCACCAGGTCCAAGAGCAGCACAGAAGGGGACAGCTACACTCATTTAAGGACTCTGTT
Organism: Mobula hypostoma; assembly: GCF_963921235.1. Taxonomy (NCBI): domain Eukaryota; kingdom Metazoa; phylum Chordata; class Chondrichthyes; order Myliobatiformes; family Myliobatidae; genus Mobula; species Mobula hypostoma. The sequence goes on along the minus strand of NC_086101.1, from coordinate 164,369,135 downwards.
GTATCGTTACTTCATGCCTGTTATTTATTATACATAGGCATCCATTAGTCTCGTGAGACCATGGATTTCAAGTCAAGTCAGGATTATTGTCACTTTGACCATAAGCTGCTGGTACAGTACACAGTAAAAACGAAACAACGTTCCTCCAGGACCCCGGTGCTACATGAAACAACACAAAACTACACTAGACCATGTGAGACAGCACAAGGCTGCACTAGACTACGTAAAACAACATTAAAAAAAACTGCACTAGACTACAGACCTGCACGGGACTACATAAAGTGCACAAAACAGTGCAGGGCAGTACAATAATTAATAAACAAGACAATAGGCACAGTAGAGGACATTTTACTATCTATATACTACTAAAGCTCTCATGCTGTGTCTCTCTGTTTGTGACCTCCAATTAGCGCAAACAGTGCATTACAGCAGCACTTTTTTTTGGCTAATTCAAATTAAAATGTGCTAACTTACAGAATGCAGGCAAAGTTCATGGTTATATATTCGTATAAAATTACTCATTCGCCAAAATAAACAGTCTCCCTTTTAACCCGCGACCCGATCAGCCATCATGGAAATTGGGACGCAACAGCCCGACGCATGCGCACGGTCAGCCTCAGCAGCGACACCTACCGGAGCAAAAGGGCAGGGCAGCTCTATTTACCACATATCACATAGGTGGTACATATCACGTCACCATATACAACCCTAAGATTCTTTCTCTGCAATTTATAGTTACTATTCTATAGATTTGCTAATTATGCCTGCAGAGAAAGAATCTTAGGGTTGTATATGGTGACGTGATATGTACCACCTATGTGATATGTGGTATTCTGATAATAAATTTTACTTTGAACTTTAGAAAATGCACCAGTGGCTCTACTTCCTTCAGGAAGATAAAGAAATTCATTCATTGACCTTCACCAATTTTATAGATGCACTTTAGCATCCTATTCAGATGCATCATGGTTTAGTATGGCAACTATACTGCCAGAGACCGCTGAAACTGCAGAGAGCTGTCAATGCAGCTCAGCACATCATCAAAACTAGCCTTCTTTCTACAGACACTGTCTATATTTTTTGCTGCCTCCATAAAGCAGCCAACATAATCATCAGAAATCTCACCGGCCCCAGTTCTTTCCTTCCACCCCAACCCCCCCCCCCCAAATCAGGCAGAAGATACAAGAGTCTGAAAGTATGTACTACAAGACTCTAGGACAATTTTTACCCTTCTGTTCTAGCCGTATTAAAGAGCTGTCCCCTTGTACTGGCTTCTGACATCACAGTTTAACTTTTCCTAGCCTTGAACATTATTGCCTGCCTGCACTGCTCTGATAAAGGATAGCATGCAAAACAAAACTTTTCACTGTACCTCAAGACATGTTTATTAGTTTGTTATTGTCACATGTACCAGGGTACAGTGAAAAGCTTGTATTACATATTGTTTATACAGATCAAATTGTTATACTGTACATTGAGCTAGGGTAAAGTAAATGATAATGCAGAATAGAGTGTAAAAGCTACTAAAAGAGTGCGGTGCAGGTAAATGATAAAATGCAAGATCATAATATGGTAAATTGTGAGGCCAAAAGTCTATCTTACCATTAGTCTATCAGGCCTGTCATGAATCTGATGACAGTGAGATAGAAACTGTCCTTGAGTCTGGCTTCTGTATCTTCTGCCTGATAGGCGAGGGAGAAGATAGAACGTCTAGCTGGGTGTGGTCTTTGATTATGCTGGCTACTTTACTGAGGCAGTATAGATAGTCCATGGAGGGGAGGCTGGTTCCATAATACTGAGTTTTCTTGTGGTCATGTACAAAGCAATGCTATACCAAGCTGTTGTACATCTGGACAGAAATGCTGTGACGCTAATAAACTAATTTATGAATAGGAGTAGGAGTTAACCAATCAGATAGCTCCTATTCAGATAATACGGTACCTAAGATGCTTCCAGAATAACACAAAGAACTGTAACGCCTAGAGGGCACACTGAAAAATTGCATGTACATCAGTAATTATATAAAATACAAGCAGGCATAAGAAATTCAAGTTGCAAAGAAAGTAACAATTATACAGTCTAATCCGCACGATCATGAGTGGAGATTGACCGAAGCAAGCCTTATGACATTAATTATGAGACCTCCTTAGAATTTGCAGGCTTTGCAGCATTTTTGAAGTTATAGTGTTTTGAAAATTGCACTTGTACGCTGTACTGATCATTATTTAAAAGATGGTGGAAATTTTTATAAATATGTTCATAATTTTAAATGTTACAGCCCATTCTGCTGGTGACCTCATTATTTCACTTTTGCCATTCTGCTCAAACATTTTAAGTTATTTGTCATATCTTTGTATATCTATTAAATCTTTTACGTTAATTGAATAGGCTACTTAACACTTTCTGTCACTGGTCTCAGGTTACATTCGTTCCAAGCAGCTAAGATTCTAGAGGTCTTTGACAGTCAGGTGATGATTCACTCATGCAGTGTATCTAACTTCTGTTTTATTCTTGCTGTTACAGTTTTTTGTCAATTCTGAAGCTTGAAATGGGTTTTAGAAAGGTAAAGGTAAGTATTGTTGGCGTGTATGTGGAACCTGATCTCAAACTTGCAATTAATTCCAGCAAAGGGCATCATATATGTGGTATCTGGTGGAAACTAACAGTAATGGTGCATTGCAGTTGAGAGGAGTCATCACTGGAAATACTGTGATTACATTTCCTAGATCAGCTAGGAAGTTGGGCAAGATCAGTGGCAGGTAGAATTCAATCCAGACAAGTATGACATATTGCATTTTGGGTTTTCTGATACTGGCTGGGATTTTCTAATACAGCAAATGGAACGGACATAGGAAGCAATGTTGTATAGGGCAAGCTTGGAATGCAAGTTTGTAGCCCACTAAAAGTGGTGATACTTGTGGGTAGGGTGCACTATGCTGCAGCTGTGTCAGACGTTGCTTAGGCCACATTTGGAATATTATATGCAATTATGATCACTAAACCAAAGCAAGGAGTGCAGAAGGGATTCATCAGAATGTTGCCTGGAATGGAGGACTTAGTTACAAGGAAGTTTTTTTTTCTCACTGGAATGCAGGAGGCTGAGGTATGATATTGCAGAGCTTTAAATGATCTTGGTGGCATAGATAAGATAGATGGTCACAGCCTTCTTCCAGTGGTAGTGAAGTCTTAAAACTAAAGGGCATAAGTTTAAGGTGAGAGGAAAACATTTAGAGGAGTCTGAGGGGGCAAGCTTTTCTCACAGAAGGTCTGGTTATCGGGAACAAGCTGCCAGAGGAAGTTGTAGGGATTGGTACAATCCCTATTTTTAAAAGCATTTGGACAAAATACATAAGTAGGAAAGGAATAGAGAGGTGTGGGCCACTGTAGGAAAATAGGACTAGCATGGGTAGATATCAACAGTGAATTAATTAGCATGAAGGACTTATAAACATAGAAAACCTACAGCACAATACAGGATCTTCATCCCACAATGTTGTGCTGAGCATGTACTTTAGGAATTACCTAGGGTTACCCATAACCCTCTATTCTAAGTTCCATGTATCTATCCAGGAGTCTCTCAAAAGACCCTATCGTATCCGCCTTCACCACTGTCGCCAGCAGTCCATTCCATGCACACACCATTCTTTGTGTAAAAAAAAAACAAAACAAAAGAACAATTACCCCTGATGTCTCCTCTGTACCTACTTCCAAGCAACTTAAAACTGTGCCCTCTCGTGTCAGCCATTTCAGCACTGGGAAAAGCCTCTGACTATCCACACGATCAATGCCTCTCATTATCTTGTACACCTCTATCAGGTCACCTCTCATCCTCCGCTGCTCCAAGGAGAAAAAGCCAAGTTCACTCAACCTATTCAAATAAGGCATGCTCCCCAATCCAGTCAACATCCTTGTAAATCTCCTCTGCACCATTTCTATAGTTTCCACTTCCTCCTTGTAGTGAGGTGACCAGAACTGAGCAGAGTACACCAAGTGGGGTCTGACCAGGGTCCTATACAACTGTAACATACCTCTCGGCTTTTAAACTCAATCCCACAGTTGATGAAGGCCAACACACCATATGCCTTCTTAACCACACAGTCAACCTGCGTAGCAGCTTTGAGTGTCCTGTGGACTCGGACCCCAAAATCCCTTTGATCCTCCACGCTGCCAAGAGTCTTACCGTTAGTACTATATTCTGCCATCATATTTGACCTGCTAAAATGAACCTCCTCACACTTATCTGGGTTGAACTCCATCTGCCAATTCTCAGCCCAGTTTCGTATCCTATCGATGCCATGCTGTAATTTCTGACAGCCCTCCACACTATCCACAACACTCCCAACCTTTGTGTCATCATCAAATTTACTAACTCATCCCTCCACTTCCTCATCCAGGTCATTTATAAAAATCACGAAGAGAAGGGGTCCCAGAGTAGCAGATCCCTGAGTCACACCACTGGTCACCGACCTCCATGCAGAATATGACCCATCTACAACCACTCTTTACCTTCTGTGGGCAAGCCAATCTGAATCCACAAAGCAAGGTCCCCCTGGATTCCATGCTTTTTTACTTTCTCAATAAGCCTTGCATGGGGTACCTTATCAAATGCCTTGCTGAAATCCATACACACTACATCTACTGCTCTTCCTTCATCCACGTGTTTAGTCACATCCTCAAAAAAAAATTCAATCATGCTTGTAAGGCATGATTTGCCTTTGACAAAGCCATGCTGACTATGTTCATAATGTTCATAAATCCTGGCTCTCCAAATGTTCATAAATCCTGCCTCTCAGGATCTTTTCCATCAACTTACCAACCACTGAAGTAAGACTCACTGGTCTATAATTTCCTGGGCTAATCCTACTCCCTTTCTTGAATAAGGGAACAACATCTGCACCCCTCCAATCCTTTGGAACCTCTCCCATCCCCATTGATGATGCAAAGATCATTGCCAGAGGCTCAGCAATCTCCTCCCTTGCCTCCCACAGTACCCTGGGGTACATCTCATCCGGTCCTGGAGACTTATCCAACAATGCTTTCCAAAAGCTACAGTACATCCTCTTTCTTAATGTCTATATACTCAAGTATTCATCAAGTACCTCTGCTATCTCCTCCAGTTATATACACATTTTTCCACTGTCACACTTGATTGGTCCTATTCTCTCACGTCTTATCCTCTTGCTCTTCACATACTTGTAGAATGCCTTGGGGTTTTCTTTAATCCTGCTCGCCAAGGCCTTCTCATCGCCCCTTCTGGCTCTCCTAATTCCATTCTTAAGCTCCTTCCTGCTAGCCTTATCTTCTAGATCTCTATCATTGCCTTTTTTTTTTGAACCTTTCATAAGCTTTTCTTTTCTTGACTAGATTTTCAACAGCCTTTGTACACAGTTCCTGTATCCTACCATCCTTTCCCTGTCTCATTGGAACGTACCAATGCAGGACGCCACGCTAATATCCCCTGAACATTTGCCATGTTTCTGCCGTACATTTCCCTGAGAACATCTGTTCCCAATTTATGCTTCTAAGTTCCTGCCTTAAAGCTTTATATTTCTCCTTACTCCAAACTTGTCTCTTCCTATCCCTCTACAATGTTATGGTAAAGGAGAGAATTTTGATCATTATCTCCAAAATGCTCTCTTGCTGAGAGACCTGACACCTGACCAGGTTCATTTCCCAATACCAGATCAAGTACAGCCTCTCCTCTTGTTGGCTTATCTATATATTGTGTCAGGAAACCTTCCTGAACATACCTAACAAACTCCACCCCATCTAAACCCCTTGCTCTAGGAAGATGCCAATTGATATTTGGGTAATTAAAATCTCCCACCATGACAAACCTGTTATTATTACACCTTTCCAGAATCTGTCTCCTTATCTGTTCCTTGACGTCCTTGTTACTATTGGGTGGTCTATATTTAAAAAAAACAATAGAGTTATTGACCCCCTTCCTGATTCTAACTTCTACCCACAGACACTCAGTAAACCATTCCTCCATGACTTACTCCTTTTCTGCAGCCGTGACACTATCTCCGATCAGCAGTGCTACACCCCCACCTCTTTTGCCTTCCTCCCTGTCCTTTCTGAAACATCTAAAGCCTGGCACTCTAAGTAACCATTCCTGACCCTGAGCCATCCAAGTCTCTGTAGTGATCTTGGCTCCATGTACTGATCCACGCTCTAAGCTGATCCTCTTTGTTCATGATGCTTCTTGCATTAAAATAGACACATCTCAAACCATTGCTCTGAATGAATCCCTTCTCTATCACCTGCCTATCCTCCTTCTCACACTGTTTCCAAGCTTTCTCTGTTTGTGAGCCAACCACCCCTTCCTCCATCTCTTCAGTTCAGTTCCCACCCCCCAGCAATTCTAGTTTAAACTCTCTCCAATGGCCTTAGCAAACCTCTTTGCCAGGATATTGGTCCCCCTCGGATTCAAGTGGAACCCGTCCTTTTTTACAGGTCATGCCTGTCCCAAAAGAGATCCCAATGATCCAGAAATCTGAATCCCTGCCCCCTGCTCCAATCCCTCAGCTACGTATTTATCCTCCACCTCACTCTATTCCTATACTCACTGTCGTGTGGCACAGGCAGTAATCCCGAGATTACTACCTTTGAGGTCCTGCTTCTCAACTTCCTTTCTAAGTCTCTGTAGTCTGTTTTCAGGACTTTTTCCTACCTATGTCGTTGGTATCAATATGTACCATGACCTCTGGCTGTTTACCTTCCTACTTCAGGATATCGTGGAAGCTATCAGAAGCATCCTGGACCCTGGCACCTGGGAGGCAAACTACCATCTGTGTTTCTTTCCAGGGTACACAAAATCACCTGTCTGACCCCCTAACTATAGAGTCCCCTATTACTGCTGTCTTCCTTTCCCTACCCTTCTGAGCCACAGGTCCAGACTCTATGCCAGAGACGCAGCCACTGTGGCTTCCCCCAGGTAGGCTGTCCCTCCTAACAGTACTCAAACGGGAGTTGTTATTGTTAAGGGGGCAGCCACAGGGGTATTCTCTAGTATTTGACTCTTGTCCTTCCCTCTCCTGACTGTTACCCACTTAGCTGTCTCCCGAGGCCCCAGTGTGACTATTTGCCTACAGCTCCCCTTTATCACCTTCTCACTTTTCCTGACCAGGCGGTCCCTAGTGGTCCCTAGGGAGCTGCAGCTTGACACACCTGGCGCAGACGTGGGAGGCTGGGAGTCTCCCGGACATCCCACATCTGACCCCCAGTACAGCACACCGGCCTCACAGACATACTTCCTGTTTCTATTCCTCACAGGTATCTTACCTCGCCTCGATCCATTATCGCTGAAGCCCGAATGAGCCAAAGCCCTACCATTCTGCCTCAGATCACTGTCGATGACTGCTCCTTTGACCACTCCACTAGGCAGTGTCTCTCTTTTATGCCTGAACCTTCCTTGTATCTAGCTCATGATTGGTGCTCCTGTTATAGCCGCTGATAGGCCACGTACAATGGATAAATGCTCTCGAAGCTCCCTTTTTAAATAACCGCTGCCAACCTGCGAGAAATCCCTCTTGGTAAAACTGTGTTGATGCCGCTGATAGGCCACGTACATGGACTTGTTTATATTTTGAGCAACGCTGATTCAGTGACTCTATTTGGTTAATTGAAAGTGGATCCAAACAAAAAAGCTGGTTTGTTTGGTAGCACAAGAAAAGGTGAATGCTGTAGAATGATTCTGTTGACTGCTGAGAGCTGCAAAGAATGCAAGAAGAATGAAGGATACAGCATTGTGGTTATAGAGATGATTTTGCTGTTTTGATTCGAAAGAGTGGAATCCTGACAGGGTTAGTTTGACAAGGAATGATGAGCCTGGAAATCAGATAGAGAAACAGTAGAAATCTGGAATAAAAAAAACAAATTGGAAACAGCAAGTCAAGTATTATCTGAGAAAACGGAAACATGATTAGTGTTTTAGGTCCAAGACCTTTCTTTATGCATTCTTGAAAGAGAAGTGACAGTGAATTCAACAGTAAATAATGTCTCTAGAACCTGTAACATTAACACTGTTTCACTTTCTGCAGATGCTGCTGGATCTAATAAGTGGCTTTCTCATTTTCTGCTTTTATGGTAAGCCAGGATCTGGGTAGCACAAGTAAGTCTTAATTACTGTAAGGAAGCTTGGGGATGATAATAAAAGGGTCAGGCCTGAATTTTAGAGACTGGCAAATATCAGCATTCTAAAAATTAGTGAAACAATAGTTTTTCGCCCCTTCTAATGCACCAGCTAAAGCATTTGAAGTTGCTCAAGAGGAGGATGAAAATCTTGTGGTCATAGTCATAAACTACTAAGGCTGTTTGAATCACTGTTCACATAAATTCTATTGTTTTAAATCACTTGATACATGCACAAACTCACTAACCACAACTGAGCCCCAAAACTGAAATATGATACTTGACCATCATCTTCCTGAGGCCCTGTGAGGGGCAATGCCCAGAATTTGGAGATGTTTATTGGAGAAGTAGGTGTGTAACTTGGAATGGAAATCTGTCCTCGTTTAGTGTGGGTATGGAAAAAAGCACAACTAGATGTAGCGACCGTTCTTTGCAGAGTTGGGTTTTGAGTAGTGGAAGGGTGTAGTGTGAAGGGAAGAAATGGAGAGTGTGAAGTTGCCCTGGGATGGGGAGGGCTTGGTGTAGTTGGATTAAGGGAATGGCTGCAGGCTGTGATCAGTGCTAGAAAAGACTATCTTGAAATGCAAGATTCTGCCAGAATACATGTAAATATTTTACTTAATTTGCCACCCTTCAAGGTTAATTTTGCAAGAGTAAAACCATGTTGTCCCAGGAGTGGCCATGTGTGAGGATAATGTCCAGGCAACCTCTGTAATACTCCAAAAGGAGCATTGTACAGAGGGTGATATTGCACCCTGAGGCAGAAATTGTGTCATAGTCACTAGGCAATTCGTGAAGGAGGTGTCTGATCAAATTATCCAAGCCCCTCCAAATGATCCTAGAATACTTAATATGCTACACTCATGGAAAAAAAATTGATTTTCAATTCCATAATGCTGAAAAAACAGTGTTATGCAATTGAATTTCCAGGCACTGATGTTTGCAAGTTTAATCCGCCATTTCATTAAGTTAGAATGCTGTATATGTAGCACAATCAATACCAGCAAATCTATTGGGCTGGTTTGTTAGATGAGTAAAACATAATGGTTACAGCAGTATATTTCAACGATTCACCAGTGTAAATGTTTGTTACTTGAGGTTGACCATTGGAGAGCTGTTCTGCGGATGAGTTTTCACACTGAGATGCACTCTGTGAAGACTCGTCTGTGGAACAGCTCTCAACCACGCTACGTAGAATAGATTTTCAGAATAAATCTATCAAATTAGAATGGAGGTGATGTGAGCCAGTATCAGGTACATAATTGTGTTTCACTATGGTATGGAACTTTATAGCCTATGATATTCGTCGGCCTTCAGTTATTGTTAAGTCATGGGGCCAACTCAGATTGTAAGGGTGGGAGAGCTCACTGAGAATATATTAGAAACATGAATTAAATGGTATGCCATTTCAGAAGCAGCAGCATGGGAATATACGCAAGGCAAACAACAGCATCATTATGATTGCTGTATCCATTATTTTATAAGAAAACTTTAGAAGATAAAGCCTAGTTGATTGGTTTAACCTTTCCTCATGAAACAGAGGAAAATTTTAGGAAGTTGATTGAAATCTTATCAGGTCTTGATGGGGTGGATGTGGAAGGGATATTTTCTCTTATTGCAGAAGTTAGAATGAGGTGTTTCTTTAGAAAAGGATTACCATATAAGGTTTTGATGAAGTAAAATCTTTTTTGAGGTTTGAGAGTCTTGGAATTCCTTCAAAGGACAGAGAGGACAGTGTCTTTAAATATGCACTCAGTGGCTACATTATTAGATACAGGAGTGGAACCTGGTGTGGTTTTCTACTGCTGTAGCCCATCCTCTCCAAGATTTAACATGTGGTTGTTACGTCATCAGCAACAATGAATATAGAATTGAGTCAGGTTTTATAAACAAACATAAACATCTATTAAACTCTGCTCAACAGTAGTGAAAAGAACTCAAATGACTAACTTAACCGGAAGTTAACTGCTATGCAGCAACTCTGTAGTAGTTCTTAAAGTGGTAAATTCGAACACAGTCTTAAAGTGGTAAATTCGAAAGTCCAAGTGATTTATGCAGTCAGTAAGGAGAGACTTCTCTGGAAACGGATTTCTTCGAAGACGTGACGTTACTGCTGATCCCATCCAAAGGATTCACGACGAAGGAAATAAAACGGCTTAAAGGAACTGAACTTTTTCCTGGATGGTGAACACTGCACAAACCTTCCTGATCTTGCAGTAGTTATCTCAGATGCAAGCCACTATTCCTGAACGAAGATTCAATAAGGTCGCTCCTTCACAAAACCGCCGAATGACACCAACTTTACTCAATCCTTCGGGTTCCCGTACTTTGGTAAGGTCTTCACTCTCCAATACTAGACTGTAAAGGTAAATCAAAGGTGCAACACACAAAAACTGACAGCGATTAGCGAAACTGCCGGCACAAGGATTTTACCTTTACAATAAAAGTAAAACTCCACTTTAAAGCGAAACTGCATCATGAGACAAATACGCAGCGTAACGACATAACTGACGAACTAAACTGTGTAACAACAGGGGTTTCCCTTTTATATACCTGTAGGGGACATGTCATCACGGGACCTCACACTGGCGGGAAAATTACATCACTCCACCATCACAAGACCATTACATCATACTCACAATATACTCAATTACATCATGGTCATAAGACAGTCACAAGATACCCACGAGGTATGTAACATTGTGCATTCAGGGATGCTCTTCTACACACCGCTGCTGAATGATTACTATCTGAATGGTGTCAAGTTAGGAAAAGGGGAAGTACAACGAAATCTAGGTGTCCTTGTTCATCAGTCACTGAAAGCAAGCATGCAGATACAGCATGCAGTGAAGAAAGCTAATGGCATGTTGGCCTTCATAACAAGGGGAGTTGAGTATAGGAACAAAGAGGTCCTTCTGCAGTTGTACAGGGCCCTGGTGAGACCACACCTGTGTGCAGTTTTGGTCTCCAAATTTGAGGAAGGACATTCTTGCTGTTGAGGGAGTGCAGTGTAGGTTCATGAGGTTAACTCCCGGGATGGTGGGACTGTCATATGTTGAAAGATTGGAGCGACTGGGCTTGTATACACTGGAATTTAGAAGGATGAGAGGGGATCTGATTGAAACATATTAAGGGATTGGACACGCTAGAGGCAGAAGACATGTTCCCGATGTTGGGAGAGTCCAGAACCAGAGGCCACAGTTTAAGAATAAGGGGTAGGCCATTTAGAACGGAGTTGAGGGAAAACTTTTTCACCCAGAGAGTTGTGGATCTGTGGAATGCTCTGCCTCAGAAGGCAGTGGAGGTCAATTGTCTGCATGCTTTCAAGAAAGAGTTAGATAGAGCTCTTAAAGATAGTGGAGTCAAGGGATATGGGGAGAAGGCAGGAACGGGGTACTGATTGTGGATGATCAGCCATGTTCACAGTGAATGGTGGTGCTGGCTCGAAGGGCTGAATGGCCTACTCCTGCACCTATTATCTATTGTCTACTATTGTAACGCATGGTTATTTAAGTTACTGTCGTCTTCCTGTCAGCTTGAACTAGTCTAGCTATTCTCCTCTGACCTCTCTCAGTAGCAAGATGGTTTTTGTCCTCAGAACTGCTGCTCACTGGATGTCTTTTGTTTTTCACACCATTCTCTGTAAACTCTAGAGACTGTTGTGGAGGGGAATGGAGTCGTCGACACTAAGGTTTTCTTCTTTTCCATTTTTAAGTTGTTAGTTTTGCCCAAATCTTTTAGTTTAGTTGATTAATTTTGTTTTCCTTTGGGATGGGGTTTGTTTTTTTTTTCTTTTTCATGATTTTTTTCCCCCAGTTTTTTTGCTTTGTATTATCCGTGGTTAGTTCTAAATGTTTGGGAGCTTTGTTAATTTACACTACTTGGTTTTGCAATTACTTTTTTTTAAGTGTAACAATATATCTCCTACTATTTGTATTATTGCTATGTTTTGTTTCTATATTTTGAAATTAATAAAAAGATTGAAAGAGACTGTTGTGCGTGAAAATGTCCAGAGATCATCAGTTTCTGAGATACTCTAACCACCCCTTCTGGTATAGTCAAAGTCACTTAGATCACATTTCTGCCCCATTCTGATGTTTGGTCTGAAAACAACTGAACCTTCTCACCATACCTGCATGCTTTTATACATTGAGTTGCTGCCACATGATAGGCTGATTGGATATTTGCATTAATGAGCAGGTGTATCCAGTAAAGTGGCTGCTGAATATACATCGTGTTCTAGCATCACAAGGTGATTAGTTATCTAACTCAAAGTGGAAAAAGCACAAATCTGTAGGAAGGACAGGAAAGTGGGAGTGGCCACTGAGTGTTTTTAAGTCGAATGGATTCTTAGTAAGTACAGGTGTGAAAGGTTATCATGGGTAGGCAAGGAAGTGGAATTTATGTGACAATTGTATTTTATTAACCTTATGGAATGCTGGAGTAGGCTTGAGGGGCAATTGCCCTACTCCTGGCCCTAATCTATATGTTCATATGTACTGCTTCAACAGTACAAATAAACTGTAGTTTAAGGACATTTTCAACCTCTCACAGCTACGGGCAGAAGTTCCCACTTGCTTCAAAAAGGCAACAATCATACCAGTGCCCAAGAATAATATGGGCTGCCTTAATGACTATTGCCTGGTAGCACTCACATCGACAGTGATGAGATGCTTTGAGAGGTTGGTTATGACTAGACTGAACTCCTGCCTCAGCAAGGACCTGGACCCATTGCAATTTGCCTATCACCACAATAGCTCAATGGCAGATACAATCTCAATGGCTCTTCACATGACTTTAGACCACCTAGACAACACAAACACATTAGGATGCAGTTCCTTGACTGTAACTCAGCATTTAATACCATCATTCCCACAATCCTGATTGAGAAGTTGCAGAATCTGGGCCTATGTACCTCCCTCTGCAATTGGATCCTTGACTTCCTAACCAGAAGACCACAGTCTATGCGGATTGGTGATAACATATCCTCCTCGCTGACAATTAACACTGGCGCACCTCAGGTGTGTGCTTAGCCCACTGCTCTACTCTCTATATACACATGACTGTGCGGCTAGGCTTAGCTCAAATACTATCTATAAATTTGCAGATGATACAACCATTGTTGGTAGAATCTCAGATGGAGACAAGAGGGCATACAGGAGTGAGATATGCCAACTAGTGGAATGGTGCTGCAGCAACAACCTGGCACTCAACGTCAGTAAGACAAAAGAGATGATTGTGGACTTCAGGAAGGGTAAGATGAAGGAACACTTACCAATCCTCATAGAGGGATCAGAAGTGGAGAGAGTGAGCAGCTTCAAGTTCCTGGGTGTCAAGATCTCTGAGGATCTAACCTGGTCCCAACATATCGATGTAGTTATAAAGAAGGCAAGGCAGCAGCTATACTTCATTAGGAGTTTGAAGAGATTTGGCATGTCAACAAATACACTCAAAAACTTCTAAAATTGTACCACGGAGTGCATTCTGACAGGCTGCATCATGTCTGGTATGGAGGGGCTACTGCACAGAACTGAAAGAAGCTGCAGAAGGTTGTAAATCTAGTCAGCTCCATCTTGGGCACTAGCTTACAAAGTACGCAGGACTACTTTTAGGGAGCAGTGTCTGAGAAAGGCAGCGTCCATTATTAAAGACTTGCAGCACCCAGGGCATGCCCTTTTCTCACTGTTACTATCAGGTAGGAGATATAGAAGCCTGAAGGCACACACTCAGCGATTCAGGAACAGCTTCCTCCCCTCTGCCATCCGATTCCTAAATGGACATTCAAGCTTTGGACACTACCTCACTCTCTTTAATATACAGTATTTCTGTTTTCTATTCAATCTATGTAATTGATTTACTTATTATTATGTTTTTTATTATGATTTTTTTCTCTCTGCTAGATTATGTATTGCATTGAACTGCTGCTGCTAAGTTAACAACTTTCACATCACATGCCGGTGATAATAAATCTGATTCTGATTCACCTGTAACCTGGGTGTCAGTTGGGATCCTGTCAGGGCTTTGTTCCTGACCTCATTATAGTCTGAATTCCCAAAGTGACATGAGTATAATGATTACCTTTGACATTGATAAATCAAAGACCATGAGCATTAAGGGAAAATTGACTACTTAACTGGAGTTGTACTCTAGCACAAATGATTGGCCTTTCAACAACTGTTACCTTCTCAGTTCCATTGCTTTGTTGCAGGACTTATGGTAGGAAGTGTTTTTGGCCCAACCACCTGCTTCATTACTGACATTCCTTCCTTCATAAGCTCAGTGGTATGATTGTTCATAGGTGATTGCCCATTGTTTAGCTCCATTCTCTAAAATAATGAAATTGTCCATGCCCACATCTATCACGACATTCAGGCTAGGGTTGATAATGACACACCAGTGGCAAAAGTATGATTATCTTCCTATGATTTGAATTGCATTGCCACCATCAATATCCTAGGAAGCATTGTTGACCAGAAACTTAACTATGACGACATGAACAGATCAGTGGCTTGGTAATTCACAATATATATTCATAGCTTGACTGCCAAAAATGTTTTTATAGACTAATAGTCATAGAGCAATACAGCACAGAAACAGGCTCTTCAGTCCATCTAGTCCATGTCAAACTGGTTCTGTTCAGTCCCATCACCCTGCTTGTGGGCCATTGTTGTCCTATCCATCCATCCTTGTACTTACCCAAACTTCGTTCAAATGTTATAATTGAATGCACATCGACCAATTCTGCTGGACCCCCTACAATTCACCTACTGACACAACCAATCAACAGACGACACAATAGCCACAGCTCTACACACCGTCCTTACACATCTGGAGAAGACGGATGCATATGTGAGAATGCTGTTCTTGGACTACAGTTCAGTATTCAACACCATAATTCCTTCCCAGGCTCAACAAGAGGCCCAGAGACCTTGGCCTTCACCCTGCCTTGTGTAGCTGGATCCTGGACTTACTGTCAGGTCACTGGCAGGTGGTAAGAGAGGAGCTCCCTCACCTCTGCCCCTCTGACCTTCAACACAGGTGCCCCTCAGGGCTGTGTACTAAGCCCCCTCCTTTAATCTCTGTATACCCATGACAAAGGAGCTGGGTGTGGACTACAGGAGGAATGGAGACAGGCTAACCCCTATAAACATCAATGGATCTGAAGTTGAGTGGGTGAACAACTTTAAGTTCCTCGCCATAAACATCACTGAGGAGCTCACGTGGTCTGGACATACCGACTGGGTGGTGGAAAAGGCACAACAGCGTATGTCCCTCCAAATTCTAAGAACTTTCTATAGGGGTATGATTGAGAGCATCCTGACTGGCTGCATCACTGCCTCGTATGGGAACTACTTCCCTCAATTGCAGGACTCTGCAGAAAGTGGTGTGGACAGCCCAGCGCATCTGTAGATGTGAACTTCCCATTATTCAGGCTATTTACAAAGACAGGTGTGCAGAAAGAGTCCGAAGGGTCATTGGAGACCCAAGTCACCCCAACCACAAACTGTTCCAGCTGCTACCGCAGCATAATAGCCAGGAGCAACAGGCTCCAGGACAGCTTCTTCCACCAGGCCATCAGACTGCTTAATTCATGCTGATGCAACTGTATTTCTATGTTATATTGACTATACTGTTCTACAAGTATATGAAGAGCAAGACGATAAGATGTGAGAGAATAGGACCAATCAAGTGTGACAGTGGAAAAGTGTGTATGGAACTGGAGGAGGTAGCGGAAGTACTTAATGCATACTTTGCTTCAGTATTCACTACAGAATAGGATCTTGGCAATTGTAGGGATGACTTACAGTGGACTGAAAAGGTTGAGCATATAGACATCAAGAAAGAGGATGTGCTGGAGCTTTTGGAAAGCATCAAGTTGGATAAGTCACTCGGACTGAATGAGATATACCCCAGGCTACTGTGTGAGGTGAGGGAGGAGATTGTTGAGCCTCTGGCGATGATCTTTGCATCATCAATGGAGATGGGGGAGGTTCCGGAGGATTGGAGGGTTGTTCCCTTATTCAAGAAAGGGCGTAGAGATAGCCCAGGAAATTATAGACCAATGAGTGTTACTTCAGTGGTTGCTAAGTTGATGGAGAAAATACTGAGAGGCAGGATTTATGAACATTTGGAGAGGCATAATGATTAGGAATAGTCAGCATGGCTTTGTCTTACGAGCCTGATTGAATTTTTTGAGGATGTGACTAAACACATTGATGAAGGTAGAGCCATAGATGTAGTAGATTTCAACAAGGCATTTGATAAGGTACCCCATGCAAAGCTTATTGAGAAAGTAAGGATGCATGGGATCCAAGGGGACCTTGCTTTGTGGATCCAGAATTGGCTTGCCCACAGAAGACAAGGGGTGTTTGTAGATGGGTCATATTCTGCATGGAGGTCAGTGACCAGTGGTGTGCCTCAGGGATCTGTTCTGGGATCCCTCCTCTTTTTTTCTAAATGATTTTTAAGTGATTTTTATAAATGACCTGGATGAGGAAGTGAAGGGATGGGTTAGTAAATTTGCTGATGACACAAAGGTTGGGGGTGTTGTGGGCAGTGTGGAGGGCTGTCAGAGGTTACAGTGGGATATTGATGGGATGCAAAACTGGTCTGAGAAGTGGCAGATGGAGTTCAGCTCAGATAAGTGTGAGGTGGTTCATTTTGGTAGGTCAAGTATGATGGCAGACTATAGTATTAATGGTAAGACTCGTGGCAGTGTGGAGAATCAGAGGGATCTTGGGGTCTGAGTCCATAGGACACTCAAAATGCTGTGCAGAGTGACTGTGTGGTTAAGGCATATGGTATATTGGCCTTCATCAACTGTGGGATTGAGTTCAAGAGCTGAGAGGTAATGTTACAGCTATATAGGACCCTGGTCAGACCCCACTTGGAGTACTGTGCTCAGTTCCGGTCACCTCACTACAGGAAGGATGTGGAAACTATAGAAAGGGTGCAGAGGAGATTTACAAGGATGTTGCCTGGATTGGGGAGCATGTCTTGTGAGAATAGGTTGAGTAAACTTGGCCTTTTCTCCTTGGAGCAATGGAGGATGACAGGTGACCTGATAGAGGTGTATTAGATGATGAGAGGCATTGATCATGTGGATAGTCAGAGGCTTTTTCCCAGGGCTGAAAAGCTAACATGAGAGGGCACAGTTTTAAGGTGCTTGGAAGCAAGTACAGAGGAGATGTCAGGGTTAAGTTTTTTTTATGCAGAGAATGGCGAGTGCGAGGAATGGTCTGCCAGTGACGGTGGTGGAAGCGGATACAATAGGGTGTTTTAAGAGACTCTTGGATTGGTACATGGAGCTTAGAAAAATGGAGGGCTGTGGGTAACTCTGGGTAATTTCTGAAGTGAGTACACCTTTGGTACAGCATTATGGGCTGAAGGGCCTCTATTGTGCTGTAGGTTTTCTATGTTTCTATAATATTTATTATAAATTACAATAATTGCACATTTAGATGGAGATGGAACGTAAGTATTTTTACATATATATATATATATATATATGAAGGATGTAAGTAATACTCAATTCAATTCAGCTTGTACCACCCACTGAGTAAAGAAGTTCCCCCTCATGTTCCCCCTAAATATTTCAGCTTTCACCTTTAACCTATGACCTTTAGTTCTAGTCTCACTCAAACTCAGTGGTAAAAGTCTGGTAGCATTTACCCTATCTATACCCCTCATGATTTTGTATACCTTTTGAAATCTCTTCTCATTCTCTCATGTTGGAGAAAAGGGGAAAAAAATCCTAACCTATTCAACCTTTCCCTATAACTCAAGTCCTCAAGTTCCAGACACATATTTATAAATTTTCTCTCCCGAGCGAAGGAGATGTCCTCCTCCTTCAAAGGGGCTTCCCTTTCTCCACCATCAATGCTGTCCCCAACCACGTCTCTTCCATTTCACACACGTCTGCTCTCATCCCATTCTCCTGCCACCCTACCAGGAAAAGGGTTCCTCTTGTCCTCGCCTACCATCCACCCAGCCTCCGCATCCAGCACATAATTCTCTACAACTTCCGCCATCTCCAGCGGGATCCCACCACCAAGCGTATCTTTCCCTCCACCGCCCCACTTTCTGCTTTCTGCAGGGTTTGCTCCCTACGCAACTCCTTTGTCCATTTGTCCCTCCCTGCTGATCTTCCTCCTGGCACTTATCCTTGCAAGCAGAACAGGTGCTACACCTCCCTCTACACTACCTCCCTACATTACCTCCCTCACTACTATTCAGGGCCCCAGGTGAGGTGACATTCACTGGTGAGTCTGTTGGGGTGATATACTGTGTCCAGTGCTCCCGGTGTGGCCTCCTATATGTGAGACCCAACATAGATTGGGAGACTGCTTCGCTGAGCACTTACGCTCCGTCTGCCAGAGAAAGATGGATCTGTCAGTAGCCACCCATTTTAATTCCATTTCCCATTCCCATTCCAATACGTCTATCCATGGCCTTCTGTACTATCACGATGAAGCCACACTCAGGATGGAGGAACAACACCTTATGTTCTGTCTGGGTAGCCTCTAACCTGATGGCATGAGCATCGATTTTTCATATTTCGGATAATGCCCACCCCCTTTTCCCTCTTTCACCTTATCTCCTTGTCTGTTCATTTCCTCTCTCTGGTGCTTCTGCCCTCTTTTCTTTCTTGCATGGCCTTTTGTCCTTTCCTATTAGATTCCTGCTTCTTCAGCCCTGTATCTCTTTCATCAATCAGTTTCCCAGCACTTTATTTGACCCCTCACCCTCCCTAGTTTCACCTAGTGTTTTCCTCCCCTCCCCCCACCTTATAACTCTCTTCCTTATTTTTTTTTCTCTAGTCCTGCTAAAGTGTCTCGGCCCAAAATGTCAACTGTACTCTTTTCCATAGATGCTGCCTGGCCTGCTGAGCTCCTCCAGCATTTTGTGTGTGTTGTTTGGATTTCCAGCATCTGCAGATTTTCTTGTGTTTATAATTTTTCTCTGTACTCTTTCAGTCTTACTGGTATCTTTCATATAGATATAGTGTCTATAAAAAGTATTCACCCCGCTTGGAAGTTTCCATGTTACAGGTTTCCCCAGCTATCTGAAGGTAGAGCGTTCCTATGAAACCTTTCGTAAGCCGAAATGGCGTAAAGTGAAGAAGTAATTACCATTAACTTATATGAGAAAAATTTTTGAGCGTTCCCAGACCCAAAAAAAACCTACCAAATCATAAACATAAAACCTAAAATAACACAACATATAGTAAAATCAGGAATGATATGATAAATACATAGCCTATATAAAGTAGAAATAATGTATGTACAGTGTAGTTTCACTTAACAGAATCGGGAAGATTCAGCCAAAACCGATTTGTAGAAAAAAAAAATCGGCACGTACACGCATGCGCACGTATATGCATGCGCACACACCTACCCGTGCAAGGCTTCACGGTCATGGTAGTCTTGGGGTAAACACCAGTTTAAAGCAGGCGTCTTTTTTCGTAAAAGCGAAAATCCTCTTTCGGTTAGTGAAAACAGGTAGGTCTTTTGTAAAAGCGAAGTGGCGTAAAGCGAACGTTCGTAAAGTGGGGGACACCTGTACATTGTTTTACAAAATTGAATCACAGTGGATTTAATTTGGCTTTTTTTTTTGACACTGATCAACAGAAAAAGACTCTTGTGTCAAAGTGAAAACAGATCTCTGCGAAGTGATCTAAGTTAATTACAAATATAAAACACATAATGATTGCATAAGTGTTCACTCCTTCAAGTCAGTATTTAGTAGATGTACCTTTGGCAGCAGTTATAGCCTTGAGTGTGTGGACAGGTCTCTATCACCTTTGCACACCTTGACACTGCAATTTTTTCCCATTCTTCTTTATAAAACTGCTCAAGCTGTGTCAGATTGCATGGGGATCGTGAGTGAACTGCCCTCTTCAAATCTAGCTACAAATTATCAATTGGATTGAGGTCTGAACTCTGACTTGGCCACCCCAGGACATTAACTTTGTTGTTTTTAAGCTGTTCCTGTGTAGCTTTAGCTTTATGCTTGGGGTCTTTGACTTGCTGAAAAACAAATTTTCTCCAGAGTTGCAGTTCTGTTGTTGACTGCATCAGGTTTTCCTCTAGAAATTCCCTGTATTTTGCTGCAATTATTTTACCCTCTACCTTCACAAGCCCTCCAGGGCCTGCTGCAGTGAAGCATTCCCACAGTAAAATGCAGTCGCCACCATGCTTCACAGTAGGCATGGTGTGTTTTTGATGATATGCAGTGTTTGGGTTACCCCAAACAGCATTTAATATGATGGCCAAAAAGCTGAATTTTGGTTTCATCAGGCCATGGAACCTTCTTCCAGCTGACTTCAGACTTTCCCAAATGCTTTCTGGCAAACTAGCCAAGATTTCATGTGAGTTTTTTTTACAGTGATTTTTCTCTTTGCCACTCTCCCATAAAGCTGTGACTGGTGAGACACCTGAGCAACAGTTGTTGTATGTGCAGTCTCTCCCATCTCAGCCAATGAAGCTTGAACCTCCTCCGGAGTTGTAATTGGTCTCTTGGTGGCCTCCCTTGCTAGTCCCTTCTTGCACAGTCACTCAGCCTTTGAGGACGGCAGATTTAGAGTTGTGCCATATTCTTTCCATTTCTTGATTGAGTTAACTGTACTCCAAGGGATATTCAGTGACTTGGAAATTTTCTTGTATTGATCTCTTGACTTGTGCTTTTTAATAACCTCTTCACGAAGTTGCTTGGAGTGTTTTTTTTGTCTTCATGATGTAGTATTTGCCAGGATACTGACTCACCATCAGTTGAACCTTCCTGATACAGGTGTATTTTTACTATACTCAATTGAAATACTTTGATTGCATGCAGGTCTCAAAGGTTCAAAGATACAATTTAATGTCAGAGAAATGTATATAATATACATCCTGAAAGACTTTTCCTTCGCAACTATCCACAAAAAACAGAGGAGTGCCCCAAAGAATGAATGACAGTTAAATGTTAGAACCCCAAAGTCCCCCCCAGCTCCCCTCCCTCCTGCGCGTAAGCGGCAGCAAGCAACAATCCCCCTTCCCCCACTGGCAAAAATAAAGCGCACCCGCTACCAGCACTCAAGCGTCAGCAAAACAATAGTAAAGACACAGACTTGCAGTTACCCCAAAGACTACATTGTTCACCCGATAATTTGACATGCTGCAGGCTCTCTCTCCCCAATAAGGGAGAAAGAGGTGACTCCATTTTCCAACGAGCAAGAGAGATAACAAACAACTCGTGGTTTACGATGTTAAAAGTCCGTTACGTCACTTTTTTTAAAACTCTGCCTGGAGATTGTAAGGATCCCGGGTCCCCAGGCACACAGATCTCCAAAAACAGATCTTCATTTAACTAGTTATGTGACTTCTAAAACCAATTGGCTGCACCAGTGATGATTTAGTTTGTCATATTAAAGGGGGTGATTTCTTAAGCAAACACTTATTTTGTGTTTTATATTTATAATTAATTTGGATCACACTGTAGACATCTGTTTTCACATAGACACAAAAGAGTCTTTATCTGTTGATCAAAAGGCAAATTAAACCCACTGATTCAATGTTGTAAAACATGAAAACTTCCAAAGGGGGGTGAATACTTTTTATGGGCACTGTAGATGACCAGAATTGTACACAATACTCAAAATTCAGCCTCATCAAAGTCTTGTACAACTTCAACATCACATTCTTGCTCCTAAACTCAAAACTTTCATTTATGAAAGCCAGTGAACCAAAAGCTCACTTTACAACCCTATCTACCTGTATTGTCACTTCAGTGGAATTATGGATCTGTTTTCCCAGATCCCTTTGTTCTACCATACTCATCAATGCCCTACAATTCATTGTGTAAGTCCTACCCTGCTTTGTCCTCCCAAGGTGCAACAGCTCACACTTGTCTGCATTAAATTTAAACTGCCATTTTTCAGCTCACTTTTCCAACTGGTTCAGATCCCACTGCAAGCTTTGATAGCCTTCCTCACTGTCCATTTCATTTCCAATCTTGGTGTCGTCTGCAAACTTGCTGATCAAGTTCACCACATTGTCATCGAAATCATTGATATGGATGACAATCAACAACAGACCTGGCACTAATCCCTGCACCACTCCATTAGTCACAGACCTCCAGTCAGAAAGGCAGCCATTCATTACCACTCTCTGGCTTCTCCCACTAAGCCAACATCTAGTCTAATTTACTACTTCATCCTGAATTCCAAGTGACTAACTCTTCTTGACCAACCTCCCATTCAGGACTTTGGCTGCATGGATTTTACCAGGAACTTGACAATGTCCACTGTCTGTCCTTCATTAGCTTTCCTGGTAATCTCCTCAAAATTATATACGATCTACCACACGTGAAGCCACATTGACTGTGCTCAATCAGGCCCTGCCCATCCAAATACAATGTATACTGTCCCTTAGAATGCTTTCCAATAATTTACCCATTACTTATGTCAGGCTCACTAGCCTATAATTTCTTGACTTATTCTTAGAGACTTTCTTGAGCAACGGAACAATATCAGCCATCCTCATGTCCTCTGGTACCTCACCCACGGCTCTTTAGTATTTCTCTTTTATTTCTTGTACTCCTTAAGCATCTGATTTGTTTCTTGCTACCTATACTTGGTATGTACCTCTTCCTCCTCCTTAACCAAGGTTCCCTATACCTGTTAGCCTTGCCTTCTATCATGAGTATTCCAGCTCTGTCCTCTCAATATTTCACTTTTGAAGGCCTGTCACTAACCAAGCATCCAGAAAACAACTTAACGCAATCAACATCTGCCAGGTCCTTTCTGATGCAATCAAAATTGACCTTTCTCCAATTTAAAATCCAACCCAAAGATCAATCCTATTCTTCTCCATAGTTATCCTGAAACTAATGGAATTGTGATCACTAGATCCAAAGCGTTCCTCTACACACACTCCTGTCACCTGTCCTGTTTTGTTCTCAGAAAAGGAGATCCACTATCACACTTTCTCTAGTTGTGACCTCTAGATATTGATTAAAGAAACTTTCCTAAATAATTTGACAAACTTTATGCCATCCAGTCGTTTTACAGTATGGAATCCCAGCCAACATGTGGAAAGTAAACATCACATGCTATCACGACTTTATTTTTCTTGCAACTGTCTGCTATCACTCTACAAATTTGCCCTCTAAATCCGTTGAGTATTGGGTGGTCTATAATATAATGCCATTAACATGGCCATCCCTTTCTTTTTCATCAGTTCCACTCACATAGCTTCAATAGGTGAGCCCTCCAGTTTGGCCTGTCTGTTTTCCCTGACTAGCAATACCTCTTTAATACTTTCTCCTCTGCCATGTCTAAAAACAAAGGGAACCCCAGAACATTGATCTGCTAGTCCTGCCAAGTCTCACTAATGGCTACAATATCATAATTTCTTGTGAAGATCCATGCTCTAAGCTCATCTGTCTGGACTACAATACTGCTTGTATCGAAATGGACACAAATCAAAACATTACTCCCACCATGCTCAACCTTTTGGTTCCTGTCTTTGTACATAGGCTTAACATCTTATCTCACAAACATAAGAAAATTTGCATGAAACCTGGTTTCCTTGGCTGCGTGAGTCTAGGAAAGACGCTCTCTGGTTCTGCCATACTCATGAGATTGAGACGGCTCTCCCACCCGCAAACCCCATGTTTGTGTGGATGCTGTGTAATTTGCTACTCTGTTACAAATTAGTGCCACGAAATAACAGACTGTACCCGGCATATGATTAAAGGAATTATATTTTTGAATCTTAACTAAAGGGTTAGTAAAGAAAAAGGCACATTTTAATTGAACAGTCAAATATGCACGAGTTGGAGCTCAATGTTTCACTGTATTCACCGATCCTCATTTGATCTCGGCCACTGGTTCCCTCGAATCACAGTCCAGTTCCTGGTCGAGTCCTAGGATCTGTTCTCTCCAGTGTCTTCTCTCTTCTTCTCCTGCCAAACAAAGGCCCCAAGCCCAACCTTGGTGTCCCTTACCAGAAAACCTCCCCCCAGTTCCTCCATTCAAATTAGATGGCGCACATTCCTCATCATCCCTGTTTGGCAATAACCAAACAGGCTGAAAGCAGATCAAATTGCTCTTACAGAACTCCTAAATGAAATACCTACAGCGTAACAGTAAAAATGTAAACCAATACCTACAGCATAACAGTAAAAGTGTGAACCGGGGCATTACATGCAGATGCTGGCAATCCAAGCAACGTACACAAAATGCTGGAGGAACTCAGCAGGCCAGGCAGCAACTATGGAAAAAAGTAAACTGTTGACATTTCGGACTGAGGCCCTTCATCAGGGTCATCAGACTCTTTGCCCTTATCCCACAATGACTCCACTAGCTGTGCTGGTGCTCTGGCACTTGGAGCACTGGCAATCCTTCCCACAAGGATATGGGTGCTCTGTTTGTATAGGTCCCACTCTCCCTGGAAGAGAGCCCCATGATTCAAAAATCTGAAGCCCTCCCTCTTGCATAAATCTCCTTGGCCATGTATTAAACTGTATTATCTTCCTATTTCTAGCCTCACTAGCATGTGGCAGAGTTAACAATCCTGAGATCACCACCCTGGAGGTCCTGTCCTTTACATTATTACCTAACTCCTTGAATTTACTCTGTAGGACCTCATGACTCTTCCTGCATATGTCATGGGTACCAATGTGGACGACGACATCTGACTGCTTACCCTGTCCCTTACAAATGTTATGGACTGTCCAACCCTGACACTGGTACCTGGGAGACAACATGCATCCGGGAATTTCATTCTCATCCACAGAACCTCCTGCCTGTTCCCTAATCACTGAATCACCTCTCACTACTGCTCGTCTCTTCTAACCCCTTCTCTTCTAAGTCACAGAGTCAGACTCAGTGCCAGAGATCTGATTGCTGTGGCTTTCCTAGATCATTACCCCTCCCACCCCCAAACCGTATCTAAAAGAATATTCTTATTGAGGGGAAAAGCCATGGGAGTACCCTGGCTGCCTAACTCCTTTCGCTCTCCTGCTAGTCACCCAGTTACATGTGTTCTTCAGTATAGGTGTAGCTACCTCCCTATATTACATGTCAATCAATCCCTCAGTCTCCTGAATGATCTGGAGTTTATCCAGCTCCAGTACCCTAATGCGATCTGTAAGAAACTGCAGTTGGATGCACTTCTTGCAGATGAAATTGTCAGGGGCACGGGGAGGTCTCCCTGTCTTTCCACATCCTGAAAGAGGAGCATTTCTCTGTCTTTCTTGTTCCCACTGTGCATTAAGAAAGAAACTTACCAGAAGGTTAACTTAGTCTCCCTCTGCCTCTTCTCGTCAAAGCCTCAATTTCTGCACTCTAACCCTGTCCCAATCTAACAGTAGCGCTTCACTTAAAACTAGTTTATTTTTATTGGCCCTTGCCAATTGCCTAATAGACCAAACAATCTCAAGCCTATCTAAAATACTGACTGGCCCCACTTGCCCACTGCTTTTTTAAAAAATTCATATTCACTCACCAGAAGCAACAGCTTGTTTTTGTAGAAGAAAGGCCAACAATTTTTAAGAGCTCATCACCATGCCACGATAGAAATAGTTTGGTAGCCTAATTATTGGCACCCTGTTCTCTCATTGCTTAAAATTCACTGCCACCACTGATCTCACGTTGTGGTTATACTGTATATAGTTTGTAAGGTGCTATGTAGCAACTTGTCATGGCTTCAACACTACTTCTCAGTCTTGAGGCCTCTATATGTCCAGAAAGTCAAAAACAACATGTCCAGAAAGTCAAAAACAACAGGTACAAGGGAATAATAATACTCCCGAGTTCCTCCACAAGTCAAGCACTGTCATGGGAAATATAAACACTGAGTTTACCAAAGGAAATTTGTGTACTTCCCACTAACAGATCGAAGGAGTTCATTCTCTACATAGACTGCAACAACTTAATAACCTGGTTCTCCACCATGTTATTGGTGTAATTAAAAGTAAGCCATGAATACTAGATTTGATAGTGGTGGTTACATGCTATGAAAATATGCCATTAGTCTGGTTTAACAGGACTTTTCTTTGCAAATTAGAGAGTTACACAATACACTTCTAAGTTACACACATCAAAGTTGCTGGTGAACGCAGCAGGCCAGGCAGCATCTCAGCAGGGTCTCGGCCTGAAACGTCGACTGCGCCTCTTCCTAGAGATGCTGCCTGGCCTGCTGTGTTCACCAGCAACTTTGACGTGTGTTGCTTGAATTTCCAGCATCTGCAGAATTCCTGTTGTTTACACTTCTAAGTTAACTTTGTTCTATCTGCTTAATAGACCATAATGATGATTAGTGGTTGTTTGCTTTGTCTGGATTCGTGGATGTTGTTCATGAGTTATAAAAATATCATAACTAAAAAAAATTGCTCCACTTAATAGCAGTTACTTCATAGGATTAAAGAACTGCTCTAAACTGCCATTTAATGTGCTTTAAGTTTGGTAGTTTATTTATAATCAATATGTAGAAATTAAAGTTCTTCCTGTGCAGTATTCAGTCCTATTAATCCTTTAACTTGCCACTGAAAATTGTATAAGCCTGAGTAATAGAATCTGGGGGTAGTTGATGCAAAAGTGGGGGGGAAAGCAAAAAAAAGATCAATATAGGATTGATATCGATGGTTGGTGTAGACTCAGTGGGATAAAGGGCTTGTTTCCATGATGTATTTCTCCGTGATACTGTTATAGGACACGTTTGCTGATAAGACAGAAGTGTTGAATTGGGATGATCCCTGTTCATGATGTACACAATTGACTTTTAGTTTAACAGTTAACATGTTTTAACTGTTCTTTAGTATATTAAAAGTCCAGTACAGTTACACAGTTTTGTCACGTTTTATCATTAAACATTCATAATTGTAATGAAATAATTTGTAATTATGATTTACAGTCACATTTATAATGTAAGCTGGTTGGGAAAATTTATACTATAAATTCATCTTCATGTCAGAGTACTGTAGTCTTTCAATTTAATGTGCACTAGCTTTCCAGTTTCTATGGCAGAATATTTGGAGATCCAAACCTATTCTAATTTTTAAATTACTAACATTTTTGCTTTTCAACCTGCTTTTCAACATCATTTCATTAAATAAAGCTGAACATTATAAAATTTAAGATGCTTATTATATTTTGACCCATAAAAATAAATAATTTTACGTTGCTCATTTTTGTGTCATAGCTCGGTTGATAGCACTCTTACCTGAGACTTGAGGTTGTAGGTTCATGCTCCTAACCAGGAATACAAATGCACATTTTTTTTCCTGACATACCAGGGATGAATAAGAGAATACTGCTTTTTTGGGTTATGATCACATCTGCTGCCTCGGTGGGGAAATGTCAATGATCCCAAGGCACCAAAGCAAACAGGATTTATCTTTCAACGAACACAGGATTTATATTTGGTGTTGGGCAAGTTATTTATATATGTACTATTTACCTAGTCATTATTAATTTTCCATTTGTGGGAAATTACTCTGCCAAGATTAGCTACTGCTTTTTCTTACAAACAATAATAACTACACTTTAAAGGCATTTTCAATGGTTTTATGATGCTTCTCGATCCTCTGAAATTGAGAAGGATGATATTTAAATGAAAATAATAAAAATCAACAACCTATGTGGATATTTGGCTAAGTGGGTATTTCAAAAAAGTTCTTCTTTTGTTTTCTTCAGATGCCTACAGGGTTTTTGCCAACTTGTTGAGAATCACTAACATAAAGCAGACTTGCATAATTTGAGAACCTTACCCAATGTGCATAACTTTCCTGTGTAGGGAATTTTGAGGTGAAGGAAGAAAGAATGGGATAACAGGGGAAAAAAGATTAGCGAAGTGGGAGAGAGAGAGAGCTGAGAGGAAGGGCAAACAAGGGAGTCGTGATAGGAGAGACAGTTGAGAATAGGGCAGAGGCAGAAGGTTGGTGAGGGAGAGGAGCTGAGAAAAGGTGTGTGTGGGCAAGATCCATGGGAGAGTGAGTATAACTTCTCGCCATTGGATCAAGTCCTTCCTCGATCAAATTGGCATGGTATCTAGTGTTCAGTTAGAAGAAATCACACATGAATACGTTCTACTCCTTAGTGGAAGCTAATCAGCTTCTGTCCTAGTGATTTATACTGTTCCTGCCTGATCTCCATGCTTTTTAAAAATTCTTTACCATGCTGCCTTAATCTCCTTACCTTCATGGGTTCTCCCAGGACCCTCCTCTTCAGAATCATAGTAATTTATTTATCACATGTACATTAAAACATACAGTGAAATCCATTGTTTGCATTAGCAAATGAGAAAACCCAAGGATGTGCTGGGCGTAGCTTGCAAGCTTCGTCACATGTTCTAGTGCCAGCAACAAAACAAAGCAATAACAGTAAGACGAGCACCTTTCCAACTGTTAGGGAATATTCTGGAGTTATGTGACTATAGCAGATATTAATTCAAACAAGAACCAGTCTTCAGTTTTTATTGTAAATTGAAGTTCAAAACACACCTTTGCAAATAAATAATACTGTCTGTAAGAGATATGGTTTGCGAAATAGTGACTATGGACATTTGCCTATGCAACAGCCAAACGTTAAGACAATGGGGTTGTGTTGACCTGCATGAATCCAGGCAACTATGGGTTTCATTTGACTCTCTGTCGTCAGAAGTTTTTAGAATATTTGTGTTAATTATAATTTCTATCAGCAAAGGCATCTGAACCTTCGGAGGTATCTTATGGATTACAGTGTACTTCCACTGTCACTATGCACTTCAAAGGAACCATTTGTCAACCCAAAATATTGAAGGGTAAACAATACCATTGGGAACTACTGAAATTGTATTAAATTATCTACTGTTACCTTTGATCTTCATATAAAATGTGATATACTTTGGGTTTGTGAGCCTCCACGAGAAAGCCTGCTTGTTGTGATGAATAAAGACCATATCACCAGCTTCGGTGTCCCTTTAGTGACTTTGATCACAGTCACAACACCATCCTCCCAGCCACCCACCCACTCACACACAAGAATAGGCCTCCAGTCCAGTTTTCCATTTCTTTTGAGGTATTTTGGCATATTAAAGTACTTATTTTCTCTCTCTCTTGGTCTTTCTGTTGCACTTTAGCATGATCTCTCTGAGATAATACACACAGTATATTGTGTGATTTGTTATCTGACTGTTCACTCTCAGAAGTTACACCCAACAATAGAAGATTTGGTGTACATTGAAGTCAATAATAGTGCAGCAGTTCACTTTGAAAGTACAGTTTGGGCACCATGCAAAGTGCAGAACCCCAATACATTTGTGGTCTTGTGCAAGACTTGCAGTCATAGCACAAAATAAAATTAAGCACTGCTCTTGCTTCCTGCTGTTTTTGGCCATTGGAAATACTGCGCATGGTTTTTCTGCAATTTTGCACATTTGAGTCAGTGCCAGATGCAGTGAATGCTCTTAATAAAATGACAACAGTAATTTAGCTTTGTCATTTGAACTGGCACTAGCTACATGGCTCAAAAATACAGTATTAAAGCAGTTGAGTGTGTGTCGAGTCTAATTCTTTTTCCCATTTTCCAGAGAGCTGCATTTCCATTAACTTTAGGGAAAATGCACGAGCAGATTCATTGGAAATAAGTTCAGCTCCACCCTTCCTATAAGTGACTTAGCCTACTGGATACAAATTAAGGCCACGGGCTTTTCATTAGCTGGATGTTGATTTATATTTCTGTGCTCCCAACATAGCATGACCAAACATAAGCATAACTGTAAGTCAAGTGATCTCAAATAAGCTTAAAATTCTTTCTGCAGCATATGCTAACCATTACAAGATGCTTTGATGGAAGGATATTAAAATTACTAGTAATTGACATAAAATATGACAAAGTGTTTTAAGCTTTCTGAGCAAAGCAACACACATTACAGAGGAGCGGCCCCATAATGTAACTGATTAATGAAGAATTGCTCCGGCACATGCAGCTGATGTTATGAAAAATGAATTCTTTGTTGTCTTGCCGACAACCAGGCAACAGCAGCCGGAAGAAACTATTAATGGGAATCATTATCAATAGCAATATTTTCAAACTCTATTATGGCAATCAGGCAGGAATTTATTCAATAGATTTAGTTCATTTGGTGGTAATTGACAAATAATCAAAATTTATCAATGTACTTGCACACATTTCACTAACAATCAAGCAAAAGTGGTCCATTTACCACCTGACTTGATCCAAATTAGGACTAAATTGATGATCAATTAATCTTAGAAGGGGCAGCGTTGTATTTTGTAGAGCAGCAGCAGCAAAAGTGGCAAATAAATGGAGTAAAGACAGGAGATTAGTGGAATGAGCAGAAAGAAGCTGAATGCGCCACGGATCGCAGCTAATGAGCATGCAGCTGGATTACAAATAGCTGGATTTATGGAGTCTGTGTAAAAACGACAACCTTAGGAAAAGATGGACTATTTTTTTCACGTCAGTCAAACAAATTTATGTGCATTGACAAATGGTGTTAGCACCAATAAATAGGTTTGTCTTTGCAATGTGATATTCTACAGGAGAAAAGAAATTCCAAATATCTGAGTGATGTCATGACATGAATGATACTCCAGTATTTTTAAATACTGAATAAGCTGAACTTTGAGTTTACATACTTGGAAATGAGCAGGTTTTAATTTTGTGTATCTGAAGATCTCATAATTGTTTCACACAGGCTGGCAAAGGAAAAACGAATGTATGAAATGGAAGCCAAGGAACAGGAAGAAAAAGTTGAAAGGATGAAAGTTGAGGGAAATGATCAATATCTGGTTAAAAAGCAGGTGAGTTTCTGAGTTTGCTTCTTGATTTTTGTTGTATTTGAAAACTGCTTTGTTTTGTATTCATAACAAATCTAAAGTATGCAAATACTAATAAATCAGACAAGTGATCAGGTGCACAGACAAATAAGAGTTTTAAAGTTGGTCAGTTATTGAACCCCTGACAGCTTCGAAGACACTAAGTAAATAATATCCAAATATTGAAATTACAGAAATCAGGTTTGGTAAACCCATTTACTGTTAAATCAATCAAATTCTTCTCTCTGCAGTTTAAAGATAAAGCTTATAAATTTTCAAGGTGTTGGAAGTGGTAATTAAATACTCAGTGAAAAGCATTTACTATTCCTGTTACAGTTTTTTTTTGTTGGTTTGAACTTTTTTTACACAAAGAACGTCCCCCCCCCCCCGCCAAAAGATTGATTTGAAATTGTGCAGGAACATTGGCATTGATTCTAGCTCTCTCCATTTTTAGTGGAGATTCCTGTTGTTCATTAACATTTGTGAAATGTTAAAACAATTCTAAAACATTTTCAGGCTGCTGTAAGTAGACCAATTTATATAATTTCCCATCTCACAGACCATAGTGATTGTGTGTTGCTGATAGGTGCCCACAATATAAGGTTTTGTTCTTTTCCATTGTTGGTATTCTTGAGTGCAATAGCTGTATGTACATTAATTTCAGCATGCGAAATTTCTGTATGTTCAGGATTTCTGACTCACTTTGATATTGCTTTGACAAAAGTAGTTTAGTCCAGTAAAGGACAACTATTGCAGAGAAGGTGCTAAGTGAATTCCCATTGGTAAATATTTCTAAAGCTTGATAGTGGAACAAACTGTAGTTTAAATGGTGAGCATGTAAGAAGTAGTATGGGAGATAGTATGTCTGGTTGATGGCTTGGGGTAGTAGGAAAGGAATTGCACCCTAAATGCTTTTTTACTACTTGAGTGGAATATTTTATAAATAAATGCCTACCTGACAAAGATAAAGCTAAAAATGGATTTTCCCATAAGGTTTCACTGTTGGTTAAGGCAATTTACTAGTTACTGTTCTCTGCAGAGTAGAATTTAAAACTAAGAGTTATGTAGTCACAGTACAAGCACCAAGCGGAAACAATTCTTGTCCCCCTCGGTTCAGTTATAGGCTTGAAATCAAAGAGGAAAATAATAGAAACAGCAAGTCAGACGGCATCTGTAGGAAGAGAAATTGGGTTAATATTTCAGATGGAAGACATTTTGTTACAAATGGAGAAGTTCAGCGTTTTCCAGTTCCGATGAAGAGTCTTTGACCTGAAACGTTAACTCTTTCCCCACAGATGCTGCCTAACCTGCCAACTGCTTCCATCATTTTCCCTTTTTATTCTGGATTTCCAGTATCTGCATGTTTTCTTCTATTTTTGTTTTAGAAGTATATTTGACTTCACAGAAAGGAACATTCTTTTTCATATCATGCCACATAGTGATATCCTCCCCACCCTGAAAGACATCTGACAGCCAGAACATTGTAGAGTGATCTGTAATCAAGTGAAGAGTATGTGGGCAGATATCATGCCTTTTTCAACCTTAATTTTGTTGAGAAAGATTACTAATACAGTCATGTATCTAGGCTGTTAGGGGATTTATTTTGTAACATACAGCTTCTTGTTTTAATGATCCATCTTTAAAATATGTGGTGCAGCTGATTAGCAAAGACAATAAGAAAAAATAAATTTAAAAAATCTGTAGGCACATTAATTATTGCTTTCGGTATATTATATATTCAGTGTCTTCTCAAAGATTAATATTTTACTTCTGAAAACATTCTGTAGGGAAAGTGTTGCTTATACCTTGTGTAAGCTATGCAACAATGGTTGAGTTACTAGTGAAAATAACAGGGTACATCGGACAAATGTTATATAGACCAATGTCATAAGATGCAAATTCAAGTAAGATATTTGTTTAGTTGCTTTCTTCTTCCTCTCCATCTTCATTACTCCTGACACCTTCCCACACAAAGATAGACTTCAGACTTGAATGTCGTAGTATAGTGGTTAGACTACTGGATCTGTAAGCCAAAGGGTAGAACAGATTCTGTTGTATACTTGCACTCTCTTTTCTTTGGTCATTTCAGTCTCCCAGCAGAAGAAAAAAACACCAGTGAATTATCATTAAATTTCTCACTGGTTAATAATATATTTGGGTGAAGAAAATGGCCTTGTCTGGCAAGATAGGTCTACATGTGACTTCAGTTGCGTACATAGTTTATTTCTGACTGTTGAGCTGGCAAAGTGAACCAACCAATGAGCATTTGTTGCAAATTAGGAAGGAGAAATTCAAATCTTTGGCATGTTTTTGCCAAATCAGATTTTAAATGGTGCAGGAGTTCAAGATGATGCCTGAAATGCTGTCTGCCCCAAGAGTGAAGCATTTTGTACAGTAAAAAGAAACGCCATGTAACTAGAAATGGCCAATAGCTGTTCCAAGTACAAATTACAAATCTTAAATGATTCATATTTTGCTTTTACTGCCTTTTATTGGGCAGTTTGTTTTTTCTTAAAAATATTCTTATCTCTCCATTTTATCTTGCATGTCTTAAATTTTAATTGCTGCACCATAACTGACCAGAACTTCAGCTCTGTAGTTCTCTGCCTAAACCTCTTGGTGTCCCTTTTCTCCATTAAGTTGCTTCTCAGTACCTGCCTGTCATCCACATTAATATCTCTCTTATGTGGCCTGCTGTCAGGTTTTGTTTGATATGGTGAATGGTGCACTTACACCTGAAGATATATTATCACACTAAGATATTGTGTCACTGTAGGTTCTTTTGATGCAAAGTGATCCTGTCTACTCAATGATCCTTTTTAGTAAGTAACATTGTGTTGTATGCTAGCAACGCTCCTTCCAGAACCTTTTACTGCGTATCAGTAATTTTTCTAAAATCCCACACACTGACATATTTAGTTCTGTCTTGTCCTGAATATGCAAATGTTTCTTTCATTGCCTTAACAGCAGAAGTTATATGTTGGTTTTGACTTTTGTTTGTGGTATTCGCATCATCAACTGAAAATTAACTTATTTTGTTGTCCGGATTCATATTAACTTTAAACTTTTATTTGTTGGTTACTAATCTAAAATACTTCGTCTAAACCAATCTGCCTATGATTCGTTCCTAAATATCATGGTTACCTAAATATAAAGATGTTTAAAATCCAGAGTTGTATTATCCTATTTTAGGCATAATTTAAAATGGTGCATCATGTTTTGAGTCATGTTTCTTTCACTGAGTATAGAAATATGCGTTTTTTCCCTGAAACTATGAAGTTAAATCTGACCCTGGAATACACTGACAGAAGGTTGTATCAGGTACATTATTTTTTTTTCCCTAAGGAGCTCATTCAAGGCCCAGTAACAAGGCTCCCTAGGTTTCACCAGCCTCGAAGGACATGGGCAGCTTAAAACAGAATGCAAATAGGACATGAGCAATGTGCCAACTTAATGTGTAAGTGGCGAATCAAATCTTCCTCGCTGTCACCTGGATCAAACAATGGACCATATCATTACTTCCTGTCCTTGTTACAATTTTGATGAGGATACCTTCAACATAAACTCCTTCTCTAGGGGGAAAAAGGACATTGGTTTAAAGACCTCAAACTCGCTTTATAAATATTGCTTCAGCAAAGAATGTTCAAGAATATCGTATTATCTATCTGGAGTTCCTTATGTTTACTGCTGGTTCGTCAGCTCTCTTTTACAAAACGTATCTTGTAAGCTTCTCATCCAATACTTTCAAATCTCTCCATTCTTCCTTCTCTGCCTCTGTAATCTCCTCTATCTCTTCGTTTCTGAAATCTCTGCTTTTAAATCTGGCCCCTTGCACAATCTCTGTATTGTTGGATGTGCTTCTGTCTGCCTAGGGCAATTTTCTCCCTCAACCCCTCCACCTCCCCAGCTGTTCTCTTTTACTCATTGCTTAGTAATTTTATGGTATTAAAGATACTAATATGGATATACAGTGGATTCTGGTTAATTGGGACACATCGGGACCAGTACATTTTTTTTTATTAAGTGCAATCGTGAGCAATAGCCAGATCAGAAATGCTGATCAAGTCAGCTAGTTCCCAAAGAGAACTCTGATAGACCAATCAGATGGT
The DNA here is from genome assembly GCF_963921235.1 of Mobula hypostoma. Lineage (NCBI taxonomy): Eukaryota > Metazoa > Chordata > Chondrichthyes > Myliobatiformes > Myliobatidae > Mobula > Mobula hypostoma. The sequence goes on along the minus strand of NC_086101.1, from coordinate 164,334,087 downwards.
TCACTGCTGCTCAGCGATAGAACACAAAACAGGCACAAAGGTCGCTAGCCCATGTACCCCAGAAACACACCTGAGCGGTGTGGCGGAGGTATGTGCTATGCATGACCTGATCTGAAAGCATCATGTTGACTCATAACAGATCGTGTTCACGGTGGAACAGCTCAGTCAAGGATGGGGTGATCAGCACAGTTGGACAAATTATACCTCCAGTACCCCTTTTTTGGCTCAGTTAAGTGGCCTCCTCTATTAGCTGATGTTTCATGGAAATATTTATTTTTTATTTAGTGATACAGCGCAGAGTAGACCTTTCTGGTCCTTCGAGCCACACTCCCCAGCAACCCCGGACAAACCCGTTTAACCCTAGCCTATTCACTGGACAATTTACGATGACCATTTAACCTACCCAGAATGGCTTTGGACTGTGGGAGGAAACCAAGGATCCGGGGAAACACACGCCTTCCACAGAGAGGACATACAGATACTCCTTACAGAACAACACTGGAATTGAACTCCAAACTCCAGAATGCCCCAGGCTATAATAGCAATGCGCTAATCACTATGCCATAGTGGCGCAATAAATAGTCAAAAAGGTATTTTTAAAAAAAGACAAACTACCATTTAATTGAGGAACAGCTTATGTATTTCAATGAAATACAAAACAAATTAGGACATTAGCAATGCTACTACAGTATTATAAAACTGTATTACTTCATTCTTCATTTTCACTGTAACATTCAAGAAGATTGTCGATACTTTTAAATTCTTCATAGTTCCTAACTTGTTGAAATAGTGAAAATATTTCATTTTTACTCCTGGTCGTTTCTGGCATCTCTAAGTCTGAATGCTTGAAACCACAACAGCAAAACAGTTCTGAATTGTCTTGCTGTTTGTTTCTTGGCAACTATCAGTGACAGTAATCACTGATTTTTGAACTCAAGCTCACACAATATTTAAAAATTCCAAACAAGAGAAAATCTGCAGATGCTGGAAATCCAAGCAACACGCACAAAATGCTGGAGGAATTCAGCAGGCTAGGCAGTATCTATGGAAAAGAATGCAGTCGATGTTTCAGGCCGAGACTCTTCATCGGGACTAGGGAGGGGGAAAAAATGAGTCAGAATAAAAAGATGGGGAAAGGGGAGGAAGGAACACAAGGTGATAGGTGAAAGTGAAAGTGAGAGGGGGAGGGGTGAAGTAAAGAGCTGAGAAGTTGATTGATGAAAGAGATGCAGTGAGAAGGGGGAATGGGAAAGGACAGAAGGCCATGGAAGAAAGAAAGGGGGGAGGAGCACCATAGGGAGGTAAGAAGATAAAGTGAGAGAGAGAAATGGGAATGGGAGAGTGAAGGGGGGAGGGGGCATTTCCAGAAGTTTGAGAAATCGATGTTCATGCCAACAAGTTGGAGTCTACCTAGGCAGAATATAAGGTGTTGCTTCTTCAGCCTGAGTGTGGCCTCATCATGACAGTAGAGGAGGCCATGGGCTGACATATCAAATGGGAAGTGAGACTGAAATGTGTGCAACTGGGAGATCCCACTTTTTCTGGCAGATGGAGTGCAGGTGTTCAGCGAAGTGGTCTCTCCAATATACAAGAGGCCACACCGGGAGCATTAGATACAGAAAGTGACCCCAACAGACTCACAGGTGAAGTGTTGCCTCACCTGGAATGACTTTTTGGGGCCCTGGATGATATTGAGGGAGGAGGTGTAGAGGCAGGTGTAATAAGGATATGTGGGCCAGGAGGGAGATCTGTGGGGAGGAACGAATAGGCAAGGGAGTTGTGTAGAGAGTGGGGGGGCGGGGTTGTGGAGAGAAGAGAAAGATGTGGTGGGATCTCATAAGACCATAATACACCCTGTTGGAGATGTTTGAAGTTACGGAGAATTATGTGCTGGATGTGGAGGCTGTTGCGATGGTAGGTAAGGACAAGAGGAACCTTATCTATGCTGGGGTGGTGGGAGGATGGGGTGAGGGCAGACGTGCAAAATAGAAGAGATGTGGTTGAAGGTGGAGGAAGGGAAGCCCCTTTCTTTGAAGAAGGAGGACATCTCCTTAGATCTGGAATGAAAAGCCTTATCCTGAGAGCAGATGTGGCGGAGACGGAGGAATTGAGAGCAGGGATGGCATCTATGTATTTATTTATTTATTTATTTATTTACAAGTAACAGGGTGGGAAGAGGTATAGTCCAGGTAGCTGTGAGAGTTATTGGGTTTATAATAGACATCATAGGTAAACTGTCTCTAGAGATAGAGAGATTGAGAAGGGGAGGGAGATGTTGGAAATGGACCAGGTACATTTAAGGGCAAGGTGGAAGTTGAAGGTAAAGCTGACAAAGTCGAAGAGCTCCACATAGGTGCCAGATGCAGCATCAATTCAGTTGTCAATGTAGTATAGGAAAAATTAGGCAGCGATACCAGTGTAGGCTTGGAACATAGTCTGTTCCATGTAACTGGCAAAAAAGCAGGCATAGCTGGGACCCAGGTCTATGGCCACACAAATGCATGTGACTGATGCTAGTTAGAACTCTTCAGCACCAGTCTCCTGCCCCAATTAAGCAGCATAGTGTCCCAAATAAATGAAAGGAATTCTGGCTATTTTCTCGATTAGTTTTTTGTTTATTTAAGAGGCCTCCCAAATAAGCAGCTGTCCCAGTTAATCATTGGTCCAATTAACCAGAATCTACATTTTCCCCCTAAAAGTGAATCAGAGAACAGTGGACGTTGTATCCATGGGCTTCAGTAAAGTATTTGCGAAATTCCATCATGATAGTCTGATGCAGAAGATCAAGGCAGATGGGACCTACAGTGACTTGGTAAATTGGATTCAGAATTGGCTTGCCTATAGAAGAGAGAGTGTAGTGGTGGAGGGGTGTTATTTATAACCATATAACAATTACAGCAGGGAAACAGGCCATCTCAGCTCTTCTAGTCTGTGCCGAACTCTTACTCTCACCTAGTCCCACCGACCTGCACTCAGCCCATAACCCTCCATTCCTTTCCTGTCCATATAGCTGTTCAATTTAACTTTAAACGACAACATCAAACCTGCCTCAACCACTTCTGCTGCAAGCTCGTTCCACACAGCTACCACTCTCTGAGTAAAGAAGTTCCTTCTCATGTTACCCCTCAACTTTTGCCCTTTAACTCTCAACTCATGTCCTCTTGTTTGAATCTCCCCCACTCTCAATGGAAAAAGCCTATCCACATCAACTCTATCTATCCCCCTCATAATTTTAAATACCTCTATCAAGTTCCCCCTCGACCTTCTACGTTCCAAAGAATAAAGACCCAACTTGTTCAACCTTTCTCTGTAACTTAGATGATGAAACCCAGGTAACATTCTAGTAAATCTTCTCTGTACTCTCTCTATTTTGTTGACATCTTTCCTATCATTCGGTGACCAGAACTGTACACAATACTCCAAATTTGGCCTTACCAATGCCTTGTACAATTTCAACATTACATCCCAACTCCTATACTCAATGCTCTGATTTATAAAGGCCAGCATACCAAAAGCTGCCTTCACCACCCTATCCACATGAGATTCCACCTTCAGGGAACTATGCACCATTATTCCTAGATCCCTCTGTTCTACTGCATTCTTCAATGCCCTACCATTTACCATGTATGTCCTATTTTGATTAGTCCTACCAAAATGTAACACCTTGCGTTTATCAGCTTTAAACTCTATCTGCCATCTTTCAGCCCACTCTTCTAACTGGCCTAAATCTCTCTGCAAGCTTTGAAAACCTACTTCATTGTTCACAACTCCACCTATCTTAGTATTATCTGCATACTTACTCATCCAATTTACCACCCCATCATTCAGATCATTAATGTAAATGACAAACAACATTGGACCCAGTACAGATCCCTGAGGCACACCACTAGTCACCGGCCTCCAATCTGACAAACAGTTATCCACCACCACTCTCTGGCGTCTCCCATCCAGCCACTGCTGAATCCATTTTACTACTTCAATATTAATACCTAACTATTGAACCTTCCTAACCAACCTTCCGTGTGGGACCTTGTCAAAGGCCTTACTGAAGTCCATATAGACAACATCCACCGCTTTACCCTCATCAACTTTCCTAGTATAGACCACTATGCACAAATCCATGTCGACTGTTCTATGCACAAATCCATGTCGACTGTTCCTAATCAGACCCTGTCTATCCGGATAATTATATATACCATCTCTAAGAATACTTTTCATCAATTTACCCACCACTGACCTCAAACTCACAGGCTGATAATTGCTAGGTTTACTCTTAGAACCCTTTTTAAACAATGGAACAACATGAGCAATATGCCAATCGTCCGGCACCATCCCCGTTTCTAATGACATTTGAAATATTTCTGTCTGAGCCCCTGCTATTTCCACACTAACTTCCCTCAAGGTCCTAGGGAATATCCTGTCAGGACCCGGAAACTTATCCACTTTTATATTCCTTTAAAGCTCCAGTACTTCCTCTTCTTTAATCATCATAGTTTCCATAACTTCCCTACCTGTTTCCCTTATCTTACACAATTCAATATCCTTCTCCTTCGTGAATACTGAAGAAAAGAAATTGTTCAGAATCTCCCCCATCTCTTTTGGCTCCACACATAGCTGTCCATTCTGATTCTCTAAGGGACCAATTTTATCCCTCACCATCCTCTTGCTATTAATATAACTGTAGAAACCCTTTGGATTTATTTTCACCTTACTTGCCAAAGCAACCTCATATCTTCTTTTAGCTTTTCTAATTTCTTTCTTAAGATTCTTTTTACATTCTTTATATTCCTCGAGCACCTCATTTACTCCATGCTGCCTATATTTATTGTAGCTATCTCTCTTTTTCCGAACCAAGTTTCCAATATCCCTTGAAAACCATGGCTCTCTCAAACTTTTAACCTTTCCTTTCACCCTGGGTCCAGACCTATCCTTCCCCATAGTTATATTGAAACTAATAGCATTGTGATCACTGGACCTGAAGTGCTCCCCAACACAAACCTCTGTCACCTGACTTATCTCATTCCCTAACAGGAGATCCAACACTGCCCCTTCTCTAGTTGGTACCTCTATGTATTGCTGCAAAAAACTATCCTGCACACATTTTACAAACTCCACACTACCCAGCCCTTTTACAGTATGGGCTTCCCAGTCTATGTGTGGAAAATTAAAATCTCCCACAATCACAACCTTGTGCTTACTACAAATACCTGCTATCTCCTTACAAATTTGCTCCTCCAATTCTCGCTACCCATTTAGTGGTCTATAATACACCTCCATAAGTGTTACTACACTTTTCCCATTCCTCAATTCCACCCAAATAGCCTCCCTAGACGAGCCCTCTAATCTATTCTGCCAGAGCAGCGCTGTAATATTTTCTCTGACAAGCAATGCAACACCTCCCCCTCTTGTCCCTCCGATTCTATCACACCTGAAACAATTAAATCCAGGAATATTTATTTGCCAATCACACCCCACCTGTAACCACGTTTCACTCATAGCTACCACATCATACCTCCAGGTATCAATCCATGCTTTAAGCTCATCCACCTTTCTTATAATGCTTATTTGGACTGTAGATCTGTGACCCGTGGGGATTGGTGCTGTGATCTCTGCTCTTTATGATGTATATATAAAAGTTTTTGAACAAATTGTGGATAGTGAGGAAGTTTGTCAAAGGTTAACAGCAAAATATTGCTCAGTTGGAAATATGTGTGGAGAAGTGCCAGATAGAATTTAATTCAGGCAAATGTGATGTATTGCACTTGGAACAAATGTAAGAGGAAATTATACAATAAATGGCAGGATCCTTGGGAATATTGATATTCAGAGGGATCTCAGGGTGCAAATCCTTAGATTCCTGAAAGCGGCAACACAAGTAGATAGGCTAGTAAAGAAGGCGTAGGGCATACTTGCCTTTATTTGTTAGGGCATTGAGTGAAAAAGTTGGGAAGTAATGTTGTAGTCCTATGAAATTTTGTTGAGCTACATATGGAGTTTTGTATGCAGTTTTGGTTACTACATGAAGGAAGGATATAAAGGCTTTGGAAAGGGTGCAAAAGAGATTCACCAGCATGTTGCCTGGATTGAAGAGTAGTAGTTATAAGGAGAGGCTGGCTTGGATTGTTTTTTTCTGGACCCTCAGGCTGAGGGGGTGACCTTTTATGAGAAGTGCAGATAGGGAAATGTCTTTTTTCCGAGGGTGGAAATATCAAAAACTAAGGGTTATGGCTTTAAGGTGAAAGTGGGAAAGTTTAAAGGAAATTTATGAGCATGTACTTTTACACAGTAGTGGTCATTTAAATCCTTTTGCCAAGGGAGGGGGCGGATGCTGATACAGTAGCAACATTTAAGAGGCTTTTAGACAAGACACATGAATAGGCAGGGAATGGTTGGTATGTAGACCACATGCAAGAAGATGGGATTAGTTTAATATGGCATCATGGTAAGCACGGCTGTCATGTGCCAAAGGGCCTTGGAGCCTGTGGGTGAAGGGCCTATGCCTATGTTTTGTGTTCTGTAGATGTTCTATGAGTCACTTTGTCATCACCTGTATAGTAGATGATAAAAAAGTGACTTTGAAGCCTTTTCATCATAGCTCTGTGTTGTAGTTGATGGGTTCATTTTTTATATGAGAATAGTAACTTTGGAATTCCAGGACATTTTCCCTCCTCTCACTCTGTTTCTCATTTAAATCAATGCTCCGCACTCAGTATCATCCCAGCACATATATGATAATTCAATTCTGCATTAATCATCTTCCTGACTCTTGATGCCTTTGAGTGGGAGCAATGAAAATCTTGCTGCTGCTTTCAATTCTGTGATGCGTTGCTGTTCTTAATGAGCAGCTATAGCCACTTCCTCCAGCTCCATCCTTATGCTTTCACCTGATAATACTATCAACCTCTGTATCTGACCTGAAGTGGAACCTCGTGCACCTCTCCTGCTAAAGCTATCACAAAGAAATTCAGATTCCTCATTCATGCCAAACACTACTTTACTCCTCAATTTAAATCTATCAACAACAATTTGCATTTATATAGGATCTTCAACATAGACAAACATCCCATTGAGAGAAAATGGAACAGATGCCAAGGTTCTGATTAAATGAGTTAGGAGATCACTGAAAGCTTGGTCAAAGATGTACCTTTCAAGGATAGCAAAGCATGGAGAGAGGGTTTTGGAGAAAACTGAAAACTTCACTGAGAATAAAGACTAGGGAACAATATTTGCAAGAGGCTAAAGTTAGGAGACTGGAAGAGAACCAAGTATGAGAAAACAGAGGAAGTTGAGGCTATGGAGGGATATATATGTGTGTGTTTATATAAGGAAGAGTGTTTAAATTTTTTGGGGACATCTAGTATATGAAAATAAGTGAGAGTGAACAAGTGTGGGTGTTGTATGCATGTGTCTGGACAAAATAAACAATGGAGAATGATAAGTCAAGCATCATATGGAGAGAAAGACAGTGATATTGTCAGTGGTGATAAGACCATAAGACATAGGAGCAGAATTTGGTCATTTGGCCCATCAGGTCTGTTCCACTATTTCACCACGGCTGATTTATTACCCCTCTCAACCCCATTCTCCTGCTTTCTCCCTGTAACTTTGGACACCCTTGCTAATCAAGAACTCTGCTTTAAATTTACCCTATGACTTGGCCCCACAGCCCTCTGTAGCAGTGAATTCCACAGATTCCTCCTCATCTCTGTCTTAAAAGGACATCTTTGTATTCTGACGCTGTGCCCTCTGGTTCTGGACTCCCTGAAAATATGAATTTGAAATTGATAATAATTGTCACTCCATTAAGTTTCAAAGATACTGAGTAGAAAATACATTGAGTGGATTCCAATTGCAGGGTATTTTTGACTGGAACTGAGATGTGGCAAAGGAAGCTAGTATTTCTCATATTTGATAATAAATGGTAACTAACTTGTGCAGGTGGAGAGCTTATATTCGCGGGAACTGAAACTTGAATGAATTTTTCAGGATTCAGCTTGCACATTCATAGAAGTGATTCTTTTTCTGTTATTAACAAATATTTGGAGAAGAAAATGGAGCTTTGTAAGCAATGTATCTTAGTGTCTCTTGTGTGCGTGTTGATTATTGTACAACCAAATTCTGATTTGTTTTCATGACTCAATTCCATGCAGTCTTTTTATGACTTTCTTTAATTTATTTTAAACTAGGTTCAATCACTTATAAATTTTTCCAGTTTCAGAACATTATGCTAAATGTCTTTTTTTGTATTGTATTAATAAAGTATTTATGAGATGTTTCTTTCTGCAATGGTGTTTTTATTTATATAATGGACATGCTTAATTGGAAGTATAATTTTCTGAACTCAAGGAAGGTTTTAGATTTTTCTTACATTTTATCTCTTCATTAAGTACCAGATTAAAACCCTTCATTTGTACAAGTATGGTATTATTATGCTATTTTGTTCTTCAGTATTGAATAGTATACCTGCATCAGAGATACTGAAAACAAAGTTATTTTGTTGCGGATATATCATAGACGCAAAATATAATATCCTCTGAAATCAGTGAAAAATTGCTTTTACCAAATGAGTTTGAGCTAGATTAGTGGTGAAGGTAGACTTCAGTTATTGACCTTGGCAGCTAAATATCTGTAATCTGTCTTCATTACTATTGTTTGCATCATGTCATTAGACTCTTAGAATATTTTTGGTTGGCTTTTAGAAGTACAATGCCTTTTTTAATTTTATAGAATACAATTGTGAGACCAAGTGTAACACTCTGTAAAGAGATTTATTTGGTTTCATATGCGGCATAATTTATTAGTTAACAACTTAAAATTCTGCTGGTCCATTAGTCAGTTGCATTATATTTGTACAAATCACACTTTGCTACTACAATACACATATACATAGTCCAGTAGATCTGAAGGGAAGGGTAGAAAAGATGAAAACAGAATTAAAGGTACAGTGCAAACGCTGCTTTGTTATTATATATTTATTAGTTTTGACAATTGATTCTTATGCAATCCTCCTCTCTGGATATCTGAACTAATACTTTACCACTGAAATGTAAAGCAGGTAGGTTGATCACAGAGTAGTAGTACCCTGCTCAAAGAAATTAAAAGGAATAGTTTTAAAAAATCAATGGAAGAAAGTGATCCCACCATATTGTCTTCAATTTTCAAGCAATAGGAATCTGAATACTGAATAACAATTTTAGAGAACGGGGGCAGAGCATCATTAATGGTAAAAATATCAAAACCTATCAACATTGTGTGTGTATGAAGGCTTGCATTCTTATGAATGCAGGCATTCTTTTCCCTTTTTAACTTATTTATGCCCTCTTTATTCTAACAGCTATTTATAACATACACTTTCAGCCAAGTCTAACATTCACAGATAGTGGGATTTTGATAAATGGAATAAATACATTTGGATGCATAATTTAAACAAATAAATGCTCTGACCATATAGCAGTGTGAAGCCAATTGTGTAACTTGCATTTTAAATAAACATTGAGCTAGCAACATGATTGTTCATCTTTCTCTATTTTAATTCTCCTTTCCCCCTATAATGTTCATTCTTAGAGAACATAGAATCAGGGCCAGATGATTGACCCTGAGTGAGTGAGCAGTTAGGAAACAGTGACCATAACTCACTTCTGAAATGGCTATAGATAGAATAAGCATGGACCTTGCAGGAGAGAATTAAATTGGAGCAGGGCAAATCATGAGAGCATTAGGCGGGAACTAGAGAGAGTTAATTGGGAACACTGTTTTTGGGCAAGTCTACATCTGACACGTGGAGGGCATTTAAAGACTAGCTGCACAGAGTACAAGATAGGTATGTTCCAGTCAGAAGGAAGATCAAGGATAGCAAGCTAAGAGAACCTTAGATGTCAGGGGAACTGATAAATTTAGCGAAGAAGAAAAAGGAGAAGTATATAAAGGTTAGGAAACTAGAATCAAAAAGAGTGGGAAGATAGAGGATTGGGAAGTTTTTAAAAACCTACAGAGAGCAACTACAAGAATCATTAGAAGGGAAAAGATGAAATATGAAAACAAGCTAGCTAATAATATCAAAGTGGATAGTAAAGGCTTTTCAAATATGTTTTTAAAAAATAGAAGAGAGATGAGAGTGGCTATAGGACCACTAGAAAATGAGGTAGAAGAAATAATAACAGGGAGCAAGGAGATGGCAGATGAACTACAGGTGTCCCCCACTTTTCAAACGTTCGTTTTACGAAACCTCACTGTTACGAAAGACCTACGTTAGTTCCCTGTTTTCGCTAACGAAAGGTGTTTTCACTCTTACGAAGAAAGGCAGCACGCGGGGAAAAGCAGCGCGCACCCCGAGCAGCTGCTCTCCCCCGGTTTCAGAACTGCATTCTCACCGGCATTGCTTAAACACGTGCCTGTGAGCAGCCGTTAGCAAGATGAGTTCTAAGATATTGGAAAAGCCTAAAAGAGCTCGTAAGGGTGTTACACTTAGCGTAAAACTAGACATAATTAAGCGTTTCGATCGTGGTGAATGAAGCAAGGACAAAGTGAGTTTGGCTTGTGGAAGTTGACAAAGATGATGTTGAAGACCAAGAACTGATAGATGAAGAGCTGATGCAATTGGAAGAGGAAAGGATAACAATCGAAACCGAATTCAATAGCAAAAGTGAAGTCATCCAGGAACTGAACATGAAGCAACTACGTGAGATTTTCATTTCAATGATAAAGTACGACGTTAATTTTGAAATGGTACGTCGGTTTAGGGCTTATTTGCAAGATGGTTTACAAAGAACTGTATGATAGAAAAATGCGCGAGGCTCAGCAGTTAAGCAAGCCTTCCACATCAGCCACAGCAGATGGCGAACCTCGACCTTCGACATCAAGGCAGGCAGACATAGGAGAAGATGACCTGCCTGCCCTAATGGAAACAGACGATGATGAGATGACACCCCAGTGTTCCATCACCCCAACCCCCAGGCTGCGGTACATTCGATACCAATTCGCGGAGAATGCAGCGGTAGCCGGGAGGCACACAGCACATCTTTAAGAGAAAAGCCAAAATAAACATGCTAATTAATTAGGTGCCGCCCGGCACGTAAATATTGGCCCTGATCAGAGGAGATTGCTGATTGCGTCGCCTCTGATCTGGGCCGACAGTTACGTGCCGGGCGGCACCTAATTAATTAGCATATTTATTTCGGCTTTTTTTTCTTAAAGATGTGCTGGGTGCCTCCAGGCTACCGCTGTACCCCTGCATGCTTCGCGGATTGGTACCGGTCGGTGGCCCGGAGGGTGGGGGCCACTGCACCACCCAAAATCTCTCGACTCAGTCTAACACACCATCATCAGTGTGCTCAGCAAGCTGTCTTCCCGATTCCCGTAAAGTGATACTACACTGTACATACATTATTTCTACTTTATATAGGCTGTGTATTTTTACGTGTTATTTGGTATGATTTGGCAGCTTCATAGGTTAAAGGTTACTGGAGAGAGTGTTTTTGCCAACAGCGCTTGCATGAGATTTTCTGCCAAGAGTGCTTGCGTGAGATTTTTGCTACGGAGAACAGTGCCGGCAATGATTGTGGAAAAGTATTTCTACTTTATATAGGCTGTGCATTTATCATATCGTTCCTACTTTTACTATATGTTACTATTATTTTAGGTTTTATGTGTTATTTGGCATGATTTGGTAGGTTATTTTTGGGTCTGCAAACGCTCACAGAATTTTCCCATATAAATAAATGGTAATTGCTTCTTCGCTTTACGACATTCCAGCTTACGAACCATTTCATAGGAACGCTCTACCTTCGGATGGCGGGGGAAACCTGTAAATGAGTATTTTGCATCAGTCTTCACTGTGGAAGACACTAGCAGTGTGCCAGATGTTGTAGCGTGTGAAGGAAGAGAAGTGTGTGCAGTTAATCTTACAAGGGAGAAGGTGCTCAAAAAGCTGAAAGACCTAAAAGTACGTAAGTCACCCAAACCAGATGAACTGCACCCTAGGATTCTGAAGGAGGTAGTGCTGGAGATTGTGGTGGTATTAGAAATGATCTTTCAAAAATCATTGTACTCTGGCATGGTGCCAGAGGACTGGAAAATTGTAAATGTCACTCCACTCTTTAAGAAAGGAGGAGGATAGCAGAAAGGAAATTATAGACCAGTTAGCCTGACCACAATGGTTGGGAAGATGTTGGAGTCAATTGTTAAGGACGAGGTGATGGAGTACTTGATGATGCAGGACAAGATAGGACAAAGTTAGCATGGTTTCCTTCAGGGAAAATCCTGCCTGACGAACCTGTTGGAATTCTTTGAGGAGATTACAAGTATGATAGATGAAGGGGATGTAGTGGATGTTGTAGATTTGGACTTTCAGAAGGCCTTTGACAAGGTGCTGCACATGAGGCTGCTTACCAAGTTAAGAGCCCATGGTACGACAGAAAAGTTACTAAGATGGTTGGATCAGCCTTACTTGGATCATTGGCTGATTGGTTGGAGGCAGCGAATGGGAACAAAAGGGTCTTTATTTGGTTGGCTGTCAGTGACCAGTGGTGTTCCAGAGGGGTAGGTTTTGGGGCCACTTTTTATGCTGTATAAAAAATGATTTAGATGATAAAATAGATGGCTTTGTTGCCAGGTTTGCAGATGATACGAAGATTGGTGGAGGGACAGGTAGTGCTGAGGGAACAGGTTGGATGCAGAAGGACAGGCAGATTAGGAGAATGGGCAACAAAGTGGCAATTGAAATACAATGTTGGAAAATGCATGGTCATGCACTATTGTAGTAGAAATAAATGTGCAGTCTGTTTTCTAAACGGGGAGAAAATTCAAAAATCTGAAATGTAAAGGGACTTGGGAGTTAACTTTTTTTTAGATTATGAGGACACTCGGTCCTCGTTTATTGTCATTTAGAAATGCATGCATTAAAAAATGATACAGCGTTCCTCCAGAATGATATCACAAGAAAACACAGGACAAACTTGCAGGTTGAGTCAGTGGTGAGGAAGGCAAATGCAATGTTAGCATTCATTTCAAGAGGTCTAGAATATAAGAGCAGGGGTGTGATGCTGAGGCTGTATAAGGCACTGATGAGGTCTCACCTTGTGTATTGTGTACAGTTTTGGGCTCCTCATCTTAGAAGAGATGTGCTGGCATTGGAGAGGGTCCAGAGGAGGTTCACAAGGATGATTCCAGGAAAGAAAGGGTTATCATACGGGGAACATTTGATAGCTCTGGTTCTGTACTCGCTGGAATTTAGAAGGATGAGGGGAGATCTCATTGAAACCTTTCGAATGTTGAAATGCCTAGACAGAGTAGATGTGGAAAGGATGTTTCCCATAGTGGGAGAATCTAGGACAAGAGGGCACAGCCTCAGGATAGAAGGGCATCCACTCAAGACAGATGCGGAGAAATTTCTTTAACCAGATGGTGGTGAATTTGTGGAATTTGTTGCCACGTGCAGCTGTGGATGCCAGGTCGTTGGGGGTATTTAAGGCAGAGATTGATAGGTTCTTGATTAGAAACGGCATCAAAGGTTATGTGGCGAAGGCTGGGAAATGGGGTTGAGGAGGAGGGGAAAAAGGATCAGTCATAATTGAATGGTAGAGAAGACTCAATGAGCCAAATGGCTTAATTCTATTCTTTTGTCTTATGGTCTTATAGACTCTGAAGTCAGCTGGAAGAAGGTTCTATGGTCTGATGAAACAAAAACTAAACTATTTGTCCATCACACTAAATGCTATGCTTAGTGTAAACATAGCACATCATCAAAAACTCATCATCCCTACTGTGAAGCATGGTGGTGGCTGCAACATACTGTGGGGATGTTTCACTACTGCAGCCCCTGGAAGGTTTGTTTAGGTAGATGGTAAAATTAATGCAGCAAAATACAGGGAAATCCTGGAGGAAAACCTGATGCAGTCTGCAAGAGAATTGTGACTTAGGAGAAGATTTGTTTTCCAGCAAGACAATGATCCCAAGCATAAAGCCAAAACTACACAGGAATGGCTAAAAAAACAACAAAGTGAATGTCCTGGAGTGGTCAAGTCAGAGACCAGATCTCAATCCAATTGAGAATTTGTAGCTGGATTTGAAAAGGGCTGTTCGCTTATGATCCCCATGCAATCTGACAGAGCTTGAGCAGTTTTGTAAAGAAGTATGGGGGAAAAATTCCAGGCTCCAGATGTGCAAAGCTGATCGAGACTCAAGGCTGCAATTGCTGCCAAAGGTGCATCTGTTAAATACTGACTTGAAGGGGGTGAGTACTTAGGCAATCAATTATTTTGTGTTTTATATTTGTATTTAGTTTAGATCACTTTGTAGAGATCTGCTTTGTTTTCACTTAAACACAAGAGGTTTTTTTCTGTTGATCAGTGTCACAAAGTCAAAATTAAATCCACTGTGATTCAATGTTGTAAAACAATAAAAAAAAACATGAAAACTTCCAAGAGGGGGCGGTGAATGCTTTTTATAGGCACTGTAGATAGAGTAGATAGACAGTATCTTTTTCCCGAGGCTTAAATGTTTAATACCAGAGGGCATGTATTTAGGGTGAGAGGGGGTAATTCTAAAGGAGATATGAGAGGCAAGTTCTTTTTTAATATAGAGTGATGGGTGCCTGGATGCGCTGCCCAGGGTGTTCACAGAAGCAGGTCATTAAGGATGTTTAAGAGATGTTTAGAGAGGCACATGAATGTGAGGAAAATGGAGGGATATGGACATTTTGTAGGCATAGGGATTAGTTTAGTTGGCCATTTTATTACTTATTTATTTGGTTCAGCACAACACAGCAGTTTGAGCCAAAGGGCCTTTTCTTGTGCAGTACAGTTTTCTGTTCAAGAACAGTGCAGGCCCTTCAATCACAATGTTGTACTAATCTCTTAACCTAGCTAAGATCAGTCTAATCTTTTCTTCCCACATAGTCCAACATTTTTCTTTCATCCATGTGCCTAAGAATCTCTTAAATGTCCCTAATTCCTTTATTACCAACTCCAACAGTGCATTCCATGCACTTGGTATTCTGTGTAAAAGAAAGAAACTCTACATCTGACAACCCCACCCCCTATTCTTCCCTCCAATCACCTTCAAAGTATGTCCACTCATATTAGCCATTATTGCACTGAAAAAAGGCTGCTGGCTGTCCACTCTGTCTCTTATCATTTTATACATTTCCAAGTCTCCTTCCATCCTCCTTAGCTCCAAAGAGAAAATTCTGAGCTCACGCTATCTTTCCTCATAAGATATGTTCTCTAATTCTGGCACCATTTTGGTAAATGTCTTCTGCAATCTCTAAAGCTTCCACCACATTCCTATAATGAGAAGACCAGAAATGAACATAGTACTCCGTGTGGTCTAGCCAGAGTTCAAAGTAAAATTTGTATGTGGCATATACATGTCACCACATATCACCGTGAGATTCTTTTTCTCCGGACATACTTAGCAAATCTATAGAATAGTAACTTTAAATGCAGGAGTGGTTCGAGCATTATTGTTCTAATATCGTATTTTCAATTTCTGCATTCTTTCATGAGTAACCCCTCATTCTGAATCAATACCCTGTAGTTCCTCAGTCTCGGCTTCTAACTGTCAAGCCCTCATGGAATATTACTTCAATAAGATCATTTCAGATTATTCTATCCACTAACAAGTATTGGAACAACCTTTGTTCATATGCTAAGTCCTTCATCCCATCAATTAACCTAGTGAACCTGCTCTACATACCCTGCAATGCAAGTATATTCTTTTAAAAATGGAGACCAATACTATTCACTGAACTCCCAGGTAAAGTCTCAAAATATTTTGTAAAGTTTCATTAAAGCTTCCCTTTTATATTTCAGTACACTTCAATAAAGGACAACGTTCTATCTGCCTTAAGACCATAAAACAGAGAGCACGATTAGGCCATTCAGCCCAATGAGTCTACTCCACCATTCCATCATGGCTGATTCATTACTCTTGCAAGCTTCCAAATTACTTGTTTTACCTCCATGCTAACTTTTTGAGTTCATTTTTGACTACCAGATCCCTTCGAACAGCAGCGGTGTGTAGTTTCTTGCATTTAAACAATATTTTATTTTTCCTATGCAACCAAAAGTGGGTAACCTTGTTTTCCCCCAAATTATTATTTTATCTAACAAGTTTTTGCCTGCTTACTAAATTATGTATATCTTTTTAAAAACGTTTTAATTTGCTTCCTAAACTTATATCACCAGAAAAAAATTATTAAAGTATGTTTGATGTCTTCATCAAAGTCATTAGTTGAATTGTAAAAAGCTGTGGCTCCTGTACTCATGCTTGTGTCACTCCAAAAAGGCATAACTAACTTGCATAATTTAAAACATGTGTATTGATCTCACTTTACTGTTGTGAAGCAGACAGGCGTACCTAGCCTTGGATGTATACCATAGTCGTTCTGTTCTATATTTGACATTGCTCATTTATGAATGCATCTACTTATTCAAGACTGTGTACAACTTCATTGCAATCCCTTGGTGCCATTGATAATCATACCAACTTAATTAACCGTTTGAAATTCAGGTGAAAGGTAAATCAACTTGTTTGCTTTATTAATATTAGCAGAATATAAACATGTTCAATATTTGATATTGTTACTTACTGTAGCCTTTTAGAAATAAACCAGCAGCAAGAGATTTCACACTGAGTCAGGTTTTAATGTTAAAACCACTATCTTCATTAGTACCTACTTATAATATCGTAACTTAACCAAGATAAATGTTAACAGTGTTATGTGTATATATGTGTGTAATATAGCTCCCAAACTAAGTTAAGCTTGGGGAAACAAAGCTTAGAGTCTTGAGATTGTAAAGTAGGAAAGTTCAGTTCATCCACGGAATGAATGATAAGAGAGAGATATTTGTAATCTAGGGTGAAATGTAGAGAAAAGGTGGTTACATCGAATTCCACAGGTAAACAAAAGTATTCCACGGATTCAACGATGGTAAAATGAGATAACAGTTGCTGTAGATCTTGTCCGTCGGGTCGTTCCAAATCCACATACGAATTATCACCGAAAGTGATCTGTCACAGGTATATAATTTTCAAGGGATTACCACACAACATACCCAGGCAAGGGTTAGCACATAAATGGTCTCCACAGGATATCCCAGACAAAATCTACTCCTTTGGATTATACAAAGTGACAGACACCCATTCGTAGTGCACCGTGTGCAGATATTTAACCCACCCTTGTGGGCATAAGAGAGTTTCGAACCATCGCAGTAACCAGCTGAAGTTTCAGCAGGCGGTCGTTCATTCTCCCCTCCTCCCCTCCTCCCCCCGTTTTAAAGTTAAACAAGCTTCAAGTCAGTCAGTGAACAACATCATAGTCCCGCATCACTTAGGCGCTCTTAAAATAACAGTCCACAGTAAATGAAACCTGTGGGTTCATAACATTTGGATCTTCACATTACATACTGTTTCAGGCAACTTCATGGTAAAGGATACTGAAGAATTATGGAAATTAAGGTTATTCATACATTTAGGTGGACTGTGGCGGATGAATTGCTTTGTTCATGTTTGTTATATGGTCTTTGTGTCATATGCTACCACACCAGTAGATGGCAATTCATGTATATTCTTTGTTGATTGTAACTTGAGTATTATTCCTTATCACTATAAGTTTTTTTTTGTTATTATAAACACCAGACTTGACCTGACAAATATCGATTGAGAAATAAATATTTATTTGCAAACTAGGCATAACACAATACACATATCCTTTGGTGCTTGTTGAATTAAAAGGGACTATGCTTAGTCCGTGTGTACAGAATTTTAATGGCCTAATTGAAACCATGTTTTGCTCTACATCACACAGAATACAGTCTTGTAATAAACATGTATTGATTAGTTATTCTGAATTTTTAAGTTACTTTTCCTATGGTATTATATACTATCCTTCATGTAACTTCAAGATATTGATTAACAAAAGATAATGAATAGTATCCGAACCTGCACAATCCCTAGGGGAAGATGCTCATCAGTTTCCAATTTAAATCTTTAAATAATAACTACTATATTACACAGACACCCATCTCCCATTTCTGTTTCTGTGTCTGAGTCTAGAGGATGAGCATAGGTAGTAGTCAAACTCTTCCACTGTGTATACGTATATTCTGTAGCAATAAAAAGGTATTAATCACAACTTCTTTGTTCTGTAAAACCCAGTAACAGAGGTCAATTATAACATCATGTCATGCGTGATCTTAAAAAAATGTTTAATACAGGAATTCCAGTCCTTGCATAGCTGAAAGTGTAGCAGCCATAAGTAGAGCAATTTAGTATCAGTGATTTTCAAGAAGGCAGAATTTAAAACACATTGAAATAACAGAAGGTTGTGGGACTGAACAAATTGGGGAAGTAGAGAGCGGAAGGCCATAAATTTTTTAATTGATGTATAGAAAAACATGAAGAACATGAATGATGGCATGGTGTGGATTATGTTGACAGAGTATTTTTAAATGATCCAAGTTTATGAAGGTTGTAAAGTAGAACGTTATCCAGATGAGCATTGGGTATAATCAAGCCTAGAAGTAACAACATACATCAAAGTTGCTGGTGAACGCAGCAGGCCAAGCAGCATCTATAGGAAGAGGCGCAGTCGACGTTGAAACGTCGACTGCGCCTCTTCCTATAGATGCTGCTTGGCCTGCTGCGTTCACCAGCAACTTTGATGTATGTTGCTTGAATTTCCAGCATCTGCAGAATTCCTGTTGTTTGCCTAGAAGTAACAAAGTTGGGAATGAGAAATTTCAGGACAAAGGAAGGGTAGCATTGTGGAAAAGAAATTAGATGCTACCTAATGCATGATCCGAATCTCATCAAGGCAAAATTAAAATGCACAGACTTCAAGAGTTTGGTTAGATGGTTGCCATGAGAAATGATGGTAGCAGAATTGCTGGATAATGGGTTTGGCATGATTGCTGTTAGCTTTAGTTGTAGGGATCCTTATTAGATGTCAAAAAGGTAATATGTATTTGTAGTGATGCTGGGTGAGTTGAGAGAGGTGGCGGGAAGTACTTGCTCTAGGAAGTTGTGTGTAGTGTGGTACTGTCTTTGGCTTGATGGTCACAGTTACTGACTTGGTGTCTTATTATTTACAGCACCCAAAGTCAAGATTGAACCCAAGTCTTAAGAGTATACAGCAGTAGCACTAACCTGCTGAACATTTGCCATTCCATTGCCCATGCTAAGATTAAGGTTAATGTTCAGAGACCTTTTTATGATCCATTGTACATTTGTATTTAGTATAACATTTACATTTGTCATTTTCCTGCTACAGGTATTTTAAGAATTATTAAACTTGTAATTAATATGCATATACAATATTTCATTTTCTTTTTGTCTACGTTAAGAAATTTGTGATTTAAAAAAAAAGGAAATGCTGGAAATGCTCAGCAGGTCCTTCAATACAAGTAAAAAGAAACTCTTTGGTTGTAGACCCTTCAGTCAGAACTGATAGAGAAGTTG
Organism: Mobula hypostoma; assembly: GCF_963921235.1. NCBI lineage: Eukaryota > Metazoa > Chordata > Chondrichthyes > Myliobatiformes > Myliobatidae > Mobula > Mobula hypostoma. The sequence continues at coordinate 164,314,629 of NC_086101.1, read as the reverse complement.
TTCTTTAATTGCGGAGAGAGAGTGCTAAAGGAATGGATGAGGAATATTTGAAAGGACATTGCCGGGGTTGCCTTGGGGATATATTACAGACACCATCCAGTTTAGTGGGGGCAGTTAGAGAGAAAATAAGAATAAAAGCTATGATGTACAGTATGTGAGTTATAGAGTTGGAAACAAAAGGATGTAAAATTGGCAAAGTTCATTGTTATTTGCTATGTTTAGCAGGTCAGGCTGTGCTATTGGGGGAAGGAAAAACTGAGTAATACCACAGATAATCATAGGACATGGAAGCAGAAATAGGCCATTTGGCCCATTGAGTTTGCTCCATTATTTTGTCATAGCTGATTTATTTTTCCCCTCAACTCCAATCTCCTGCCTTCTCCTTGTAACCTTTGACACCCACACTAGTCAAGAACCTATCAACCTCCACTTTAAATGTACCCAGTGACCTGGCCTTCACAGATTCACCACCCTCTGGCAAAAGAAAATGCTCATCTCTGTTCTAAAGAGACATTCTTTCTGAGGCCTCTCGTCCTAGACACTTCCACTATTGGAAATACCCTCTTCATGTCCACTCTATCAGGGCCTTCCAATATTTGGTATGTTTCATTCCCCCTCCCCATTCTTATAAACTTCAGCAAGTACAAGCCCAGAGCCATCAAGCCTGGGATCATTCATGTAAACCTCCCAAGACCCTCTCCACTGCCAGTGCATCCTTCCTTAGATATAGGGCCCAGACCAGCTCACAGTACCCCAGATGTGGTCTGACCAAAGCATTATAAGACCATAAGATGTGAGCAGAATTAGGCCATTCAGCCCATCAAGTCTGCTCTGTCATTCCACTGTGGCTGATCCCCGATCCCACTCAACCCTATACACCTGCCTTCTGGCCATATCCTTTGATGCCCTGTCTGATCAGGAAGCTATCAACTTCCACCTTAAATACACTCATGGACTTGGCCTCCACTGCAGTCTGTAGCAGAGCATTCCACAGGTTTACTACTCTCTGGCTTAAAAAAAAGTTCCTCCTTACCTCTGTTCTAAAGGGGCACCCCTCAATTTTGAGACTGTGCTGTCTAGTTCTGGATACTCCCACCACAGGAAACATCCTCTCCACAGCCACCATATCTAGTCCTTTTAACATTTGGTAGGTTTTAATGAGATCCCCATGCATTCTACTAAATTCCAGTGAGTACAGACCCAAAGCTGCCAAACACTCATCATATGTTAACCCCTCCATTCCTGGAATCATCCTTCTGAACCTCCTCTGGACTCCCTCCAATGACAGTACATTCTTTCTGAGATTATAAAGCATTACATCCTTGCTTTTATATTCTACTTCACTTGATATGAATGCTGACATAGCATTTGTTTTCCTTAATATTGACTCCATCTTTGCACTTTCACTTTGCACCTACACATTAGCAAAATAGTCTATGCCTTCATTCCTTTTACTATACACCTATCTGTGTACTATCTGCAAACTTGGTCACCAAGTCATTACTTCTGTCATTCAGTTTAATATATAATGTGAAAAGTAGCAGACCCAATACTAACACCTGTAGAGCACCACTAGGCAACTGGAAAAGACCCCTTTTATTCCCACTCTTTGCTTTCTGCCAGTCAGCCAACCTTCTGTCCATGCTAGTATCTTTCCTGTAATACCACAAGGTCTTGTTCAGCAGCCTCGTTGTGTGGCACATTGTCAAAGCCTTCTGAAAATCTAAGTAAACAGTTATCTGTTGACTCTCCTTTGTCTATCCTGCTTGTTATTTGCTCAAGGAATTCCAACAGATTTATCAAATAAAATTTCCCCTTAAGGAAACCATGCTAATTGCTACTTTAGTGTCTTTTTGTCAGAGGTCTGATGTCCACTCTTGCCTGTCTTCATTCGTTATTTGGAAAAGCTTTAGGTATTGGCATCATCTTTTATATTATTGATTAGCTTACCTTCATATTTCATCTTTTCTCTTATTGTATTCTTTTTAGTTGACTTCTGATTTTTTTTTTTAAAGCTTCCCAATCTGCAAGCTTCCCTCTGAACTTTGCTGTATTGCATGGCCTCATTTTTGCTTTTGTGCTGTCTTTGACATCCCTTGTCAGCCATGGTTGTATCATCCTCCCTTTAAAATGCTTATTTTTCTTTGGGATGAACTGATCCTGCATCTTATGAATTATTCTCAAAAACTCCAGCCATTGCTCTTTACCTTCATCCCTGCTGGTAAGCCACTGCCAGCTCCTCTCTCGTGCCTCTGTAGCTACCTTTACTGAGCTATAATACTGATACATTGAATTTTAACTTCTCCCTTTTAAACTGCAGAATGAATTCTGTCATATAATGACCACTGCCTCTCAGTTCCTTTGCCTTAAACTCTCTAATCTGGTTTACACCCAAACCAGAATTGCCTTTTCCCTAGTGGAAACCTGCTCTAAAAAACCAATTCGTAGGCATTCTACAAATTCCTTTTCTCGGAATCCAGCACCGACCTGATTTTCCCAAACTACTTGTGTATTGAAACCCCCATGACTGTTGTAACATTGTCCTTTTTGCATGCTTTTTCTATCTCCTGTTGTAATTTGTATTCCATGTACTGTTCAAAAGCCTGTATATAACTCCCATCATAAACGCAAGGTCCTGGTGAAGGGTCTCAGCCTGAGGTGTTATCTCTTTATTCCTCTCCATATATGCTGCTTGACCTGCTGAGTTCCACATGCTTTGTGTTTGTATATCTCCCATCAGGGTCTTTTTACCTTTACAGTTTCTTAACTCTACCCACAAGCATTCTACATCTCATTCTTTGTTACTTTCTAAGAATTTGATTTCATTTTTTTACCAATAGAGCCCCCCTTCTCCCTGCTATCTAGTTTAAAGCCCTAATTACGTGATTTGCCAGCACCCTAGTCCCAGCATAGTTCAGGTGGAGCCCCTGCTATTGGAACAGCTTTCTCCTTCCTCAATACTAGTGTCAATTCATGAATTCAAACCTACTTCTCCCACACCAATCTTTGAGCCATGTGTTTAATACTTCCTGCAGTCTCCACACTCATACTCACAGGGAGCAACTATCTCAGACCTGTTGGGCAAACTCAAGGGCTGAGCCTTCTCTAACACTAGCTCTTGGAGCCCCCTACCTGCCTCACTCACAGTTACGCCCTTTGTCCTTGTCCACAATTTGAATTGGTTAATCTGATGGGTGCAGCTGCCTTCTGAAACACCATATCCAGGTATCTCTTCCCCCTCCCTGATGCTTCGTTGTGTTTGAAGCTCAGATTCCAGATCATCACCTTTGAGTCTGAGTTCCTTGAGCAATCAACGCTTGCTGTAAATGTGGTCATCAGGAACCACAGTGGAGGCCACTATCTCCCATATCATGCAGCTACATCACAACACCTGATCCGGCATCTCTACTTTATTTAATTAGTTGTAATTTGATATGTCTTTAGTTAAGTACTATATTAAAAGAAACCTCATCTGTTCTTCCCTAGTACTCACCTGTGCCTCCTTGCCAAAGCCTTAGTTCCCCACTCTAACTCCGACCATTGTTGGAATGGCCACTCCACTTAAACCTAACTACCTTTTATTTGCTCTTGCCAATTGCCTAATAACACAATTGATCTCAAACTTTGCAGAAAGCCTTGATAGGCCCCTCTTGCTTTTTAGATTTTGTGCTACTCACAAAGAAATATGCCCACAATCTCAAACTCAGCATGAAGTCCTGACTGGAACACCTGCATTTTAAATCTGCTTGCAGCAGAATTGGGAGATTCTGAAACAGTGAAGGTGAGTTACCTCAAGTTGTGGATTGCCTGATTAAAATGAAATCAGATGATTTTATTAACATTACAGTACTGTATAAGAAACAATATGGAAAAGGTAAATTCTGAATTTGAATTAAAAATTATAAGATTTGCATCATAGGATATACCTGTAGATTCAAACTGGCAAAAGGCTAACATGGGACAGGTCTTAGAGTTTTTGGATTGGTGCATAGAATTAGTCGTAATTTGGTATCTTTTGGAATGAATTTGAAAAACATTGCATTCCGATAAAAAAAAACACATTGTTTAATGCAGAACATCAGTTTCAAGCATTTTTAGAACATATGTCTGTGAAGTGTTTTGAATGTAAGTCCAAAAATATTACAGCCTTCATTTGTATAACATTTTATCATGGCTTTAATAGCTCATAAAAAATTTGGCTGTGCTTTGACAATCATACTTTACAAAATAATCAGAAGTTAGAGCAAATGAACAGAAATTTGGTCAGATGTTTTTAAAGAAAACTTTAAGAAAGGAGTGAGAGCTAGAGGTAGATAAGAGGATGGGTAAAAAGTTCAAAGTATAATCTGGATCAATGAATTATATTGTTAATGATGAGGCACAGGAAGGAATAGTGCACAAGACACCAGATCTCGAGGCTCTATGAATGAGATTACCGTAGAAACCATAGAAACTACAGCACAGAAACAGGCCTTTTGGCCCTTCTTGGCTGTGCCGAACCATTTTCTGCCTAGTCCCACTGACCTGCACACGGACCATATCCCTCCATACACCTCCCATCCATGTATCTGTCCAATTTATTTTTAAATGTTAAAAAAGAACCTGCATTTACCACCTCGTCTGGCAGCTCATTCCATACTCCTACCACTCTCTGTGTGAAGAAGCCCCCCCTAATGTTCCCTTTAAACTTTTCCCCCCTCATCCTTAACCCATGTCCTCTGGTTTTTTTTTTCCCCTTGCCTCAGTGGAAAAAGCCTGCTTGCATTCACTGTATCTATACCCATCATAATTTTATATACCTCTATCAAATCTCCCCTCATTCTTCTACGCTCCAGGGAATAAAGTCCCAACCTATTCAACCTTTCTTTGTAACTCAGTTTCTCAAGTCCCGGCAACATCCTTGTAAACCTTCTCTGCACTCTTTCAACCTTATTTATATCCTTCCTGTAATTTGGTGACCAAAACTGAACACAATACTCCAGATTCGGCCTCACCAATGCCTTATACAACCTCATCATAACATTCCAGCTCTTATACTCAATACTTCGATTAATAAAGGCCAATGTACCAAAAGCTCTCTTTACGACCCTATCTACCTGTGACGACACTTTTAGGGAATTTTGTATCCGTATTCCCAGATTCCTCTGTCCCACTGCACTCCTCAGTGCCTTACCATTAACCCTGTATGTTCTATCTTGGTTTGTCCTTCCAACGTGCAATACCTCACACTTGTATTAAACTCCATCTGCCATTTTTCAGCCCATTTTTCCAGCTGGTCCAAGTCCCTCTGCAGGCTCTGAAAACCTTCCTCACTGTCTACTACACCTCCAATCTTTGTATCATCAGCAAACTTGCTGATCCAATTTACCACATTATCATCCAGATCATTGATATAGATGACAAATAACAATGGACCCAGCACTGATCCCTGTGGCACACCACTAGTCACAGGCCTCCACTCAGAGAAGCAATTCTCTACCACCACTCTCTGGCATCTTCCATCGAGCCAATGTCTAATCCAATTTACCACCTCTCCATGTATACCTAGCGACTGAATTTTCCTAACTAACCTCCCATGCGGGACCTTGTCAAAGGCCTTACTGAAGTCCATGTAGACAATATCCACTGCCTTCCCTTCATCCACTTTCCTGGTAACCTCCTCGAAAAACTCCAACAGAAGCAATTCTCTACTACCCCTCTTTGGCTTCTTCCATTGAGCCAATGTCTAATTCAATTTACATTGTACATAGAAAAGCCTAGTGTAGGAACAGGACCTTCAGCCCGCCTGTATGTGCTGACCATGATGCTAATTTAAAGCAATCCTGTCTGCTTTCATGTAAGTCCTATCCCTTAATATATATTTCTCAATAAACTGGCAAAAGAAACAATAACCAAATTATGAAAATTATATTTAATATGCTGAGAGAAAATGTTCAAGTGCATATAATTGAATGAATAAAGGATGAAATATGCACAATACAGTTTTGAATTAGCTTTGTAGCTTGGGGAAATGGGAGGCTGGCAAGCATAGCGTTGGAATAATTGAGATAATTACACCAAGTAGTTTGAGGTAGAAGCAGATAATGTTAAAGGGGTAGAAATAGGCATTCTTAGATGGGGAGGATGGCATTGAAAGGTTACCTTTGGACACCTTGAATTTGCAGCTGGTGAGCAGTTTATGATATGCACTAAAAATGATGGTTGTGATCATCTCAGCTGAGGAAGCTCAGAATGAGGTTTTATATCATTGGCATATGTCATGAAATTTGATGTTTTGCAGCAGTAGTAGATTGCAATATATAATTTTTAAAAACTAAACCATGAACTATAAACTATAAGAAATATATATTAAAAATAAGTAATGCGGAAAAAAAAGGGAAAAATAGTGAGGTAGTGTTCATGTCCATTCATAAATCTGATAGCGGAGCAGAAGAAGCTATTCCTGAAATGTTGGGTGTGTGTCTTCAGGCTCTTGTGCCTCTTCCTTGGTGGTAATAATGAGAAGAAGGCATGTGATGGGGGTCCTTAATGATGAATGCCCGTGATGGAGTTGGCTGACTTTCTGCTTTTTCCGATCCTGTGCAGTGGCCCCTCTATACCAAACAGTAATGCAACCAGTTAGAATGCTCTCCATGGTACTTCTGTAGAAATTTGTGAGGGTCTTTGGAGGCATACCAAGCCTCCTCAATCTCTTAATGAAATATTGCCACTTTCGTCCCTTCTTTGTTATTACATCAATATTTTGGACCCAGCATAGATGGTCAGAGATGTTGACACCCAGAAACTTGAAATTGCTCGCCCTTTCCACTGCTGATACCTCTGAGGACTGGTGTATGTTCCCTCAAATTCCTCTTCCTGAAGTCCACAATCAATTCCTTGGCCCTACTGACATTGAGTGAAAGGTGGTTGTTGTGACATCACTCAACCAGCTGATCCATCTCACTTTTGTACGCCTCCTTGTCACCATCTGAAATTCTACCAGCAATAGTTGTATCATCAGCAAATTTATAGATGGTGTTTGAACTGTGCCTAGCCACACATTTGTGGGTGTAGAGAGCTATGTGTTCTTTCAAGAATAATATTTCACAGAGCTAGTGATAGTTTGAGAGCTAGTGGAGAGAAGAAAAAATTAGGAATCATGAGTGTACATATGTATATTATCCATAGATGAAGACAGTTGCTCTCAACATGGTGAAATGTCAAGTTATGGAGAAGGGAACCTTTAAAATAGTGGGCGGGGGAGGAATTGATGTAGATGCAGTGCTACATCAAAAGAACTAAACTTTGGAGGAACTCATGAGGTCAATCAGCATCTTTGGAGACAAAGGGATAGCTGACATTTGGGGTTGGCACCCTGCTTCGCTCAGTCCACTGAGTTGCACCAACAGTTTGTTTTTGTTCGAGTCCAGCATCTGCAGCCCTTTGTATCTCTATTCAAATAGTTCATTCTGATTTTTCTGTTTCTATATTTAGCTTCACAAAAACTGTCTATGTTAGTAGTTTCCATTAAGATAATATGGGCCAAAATTTAAAGTACAGAATCTGTTTTAATAGAATTGTACTTTTCTAATAGATATTTTGACTAATATCACATTTCTAGCTTTTTTGCTACGGAATACAGAATACTGTTTGGCTAGATCCTAATTATAGAATGCCGGAACAGTTGATCAACTGTACTATAAATGAATAGTCTTGCTGAGACTAAGTATCTTGCATAATTCTTGTCTTTTAAGGAGTGGTGGAGGCATCAAAAGGCAAAATACAGGATATAGCAGCTCAGGCAGTAACTGAGAAGATAAAAACATCGTTAACATTTTGGGTAATGAATTTCTGTAAGTAGTACAATAAATTAGAAATCAAGCTTGATTTAAATTGCAGGGAAGTGGGAATGGAGGTGATGGATTGAAAGAGGGTGATGAAGGGTTTTAATAGCTAATCTCTGAAAGAGGTGGGAAAGGGGAAAGAGTAGAGGAAAATGATTCAAAAATGCCGTTCTGCAACAAAGATGCAGAATATAATAGTTGCTGGAAATTTGAAATACAAGAAATCCCACAGTAGGGCCGGGGAGGAGTGGTTGTGTTTTTAAATAATCAGAACCAGGTTTAATATCACTGGCATTTGTCATGAAATTTGTTGTTATGTGGCAGCAGTTCATTGCAATACATAAAACCTAAATTACAGTAAAAAGTATATATTAAAAAAGTTTAATAAGTACAAAAAGTGGGGGAAAAAGTGGTGAGGTAGTGTTCATGAGTTCAATGTCTATTCAGAAATTTGATGGCAGAGGGAAGGAAGCTCTTCCTGAGTCATTGAGTGTGTGCCTTCATGTCCCTGCACCTTCTCCCTTATGATAGCAGTGAGAAGAGGGCATGTCCTGGTAATGGGGGTCCTTAATGATGGATGTCACATTTTTCAAGCATCGCTCCTTGAAGATGTCATGGAGACTGGGAAAGCTGTGCCCATGTTAGAGCTGACTGAGTTCACAGCTTTCTGTAGCTTATTCGATTTTGTGCAGTGCTGCCTCCCCACCCCGCCATTCCAGATGATGATGCAGCTAGTTAGAATGCTGTCCACAGTACGTTAATGGTTTGCATTGTGATATTCCATAAAGCGAAGCCACATCAAATGCATATGCATAAGAAACATGACATGGAAAAATGTTTACTTACTTACTTTTCTTGCACATATTTCGTAACAGCCAATTTTTGTTCTATATCCTAAGATTTTCAGTGGTGGATTATGTAAGGCTAAAATTTCTATTACTTGACTGCAAAAGTGCAGAAGAATTCTGAGAAAAATTTCAGCAGATCATAGCATCCGTGGAGTGAAAAGAACTGAGTTATATCAGAACAGGACTCAGTTTTTATGTCTGTACAGCTGCTGCTGGATCTGCTGGGCTTTCCCAGATTTCTCCTTTATTTTCTGTTTCTCGCAATTATGTGCAGTATCAGAATCAAGTTTAATATCATTAGCATATGTTGTGAAATTTGTTGCTTTCTGGCAAAAAGAGGAAAAAAAACACAGCAAAAGAAAGTGCCTCAGATCCTGAAACTTTTTTTTGCTTTTGGTGTATTATAGTTTGGTATTTCATTGCTTAACCACTGTTTAGCTAACTTATAGCTTCAATTAAAAAGGCAAAATGTTAATTGATTACTAATAGAAACTGTAAATTTTTCAATATACTTTATTCTTCATAGTAAAGTGTTAGTCACTCAAACTATGTTGAAGATGGTCTATATATCATGTATTTACAATTTTAGAATTCCATTTTGTCAATGATAATTCAAAATACAACAGTGTATAGCTTTGGTTTCATTATTGGAGCTTTAGAGTATATGAGGTTTAATTATTTTTAGTTATGGACAAACAGTGAGCTTTTTCACCAATTACACCACTAAAGCTTTTGCTTGTTTTGTATAAAGTAAGTAAACTACTTGGAAAGCAGTTCTTAAGAATAAAGCAGAATTAGGAGGTGGTGCAATACACCTAAGCTTTAAACATGGAGAACGAACTCCTTTTTACTTCTCTGAAGCTTCAAAACTAAAGCCTTTGTACTATTTCTAATGCTGCACTGTTTCGTTGAGCTCTCGTTATAGTGGCAAGGCTGCATTTGTTACTTCAATTCATACCAATGAGATCAAAATGATAATGGTTTAGATAAAAATTTAATGTGCGGTTTTTGAAATAACTTATGTATGATAAAGAGCGTGAAGATGGACCTGCTGGTCTCTGCTGTCCTGTCTGAGCTCCTGTAGACCTTTGTCTTTCACAGCCTAAACCTCCTGCAGTGAGCACATAGTACGATCAATAACTCAATAACTTTTTTCATGCAGTAATTATCTGTGTGATATTACTTGAACACAGCATTTCTTTATTACTTCAAAGATGAAAGCTTTTTATGTCAACAATAGAGCCATTTGTTTAAAAAATAGAAACAAAGCATACTTTGTATCAGAATTATTATAAATGCAAATTAGAAAAAACAATTATTCATTATCATATATTTATTGAACTTATTCAATGGTATAATTGTCTTTCCATGTCATAAAGATATAGTAGAAGTCAAATTATTGGCAAGATTTCTGAAAGTAGTGTATAGGTGAGATTTTATAAGATGGTGACATCTTGATGAATTTAGATATAATATTGCAAAGTTCAGCTCAAAACATCAAGTATAATATCTTATCGGTCTTATTGGTTCCAGCCTCATTTTCTATACTTTTATTTTTAGATGGAAATTTTGCAAGAATCACGTATGATGATTCCAGATTGTCAACGGCGATTGGCAACTGCCTATGGTGACCTTACACAACTATTGGTAAGAGTGCTTTATTTTTAGTTTGGCCAGTTCAATAAGCACAGCTTCAATATTTTTTTCTGGTATGTGTTTTGAACAATGAATATATTACATCACTAGATTGAAAAGATTAGCAGAGTTCCTACAATAATGTATTGTTTTGTTTGCTACAAGCTCAACTTCAAGCCAAAGTTTTACTATTTTATGGCTCAGTTCAAACCTATGAACTAGATGTGCCATAAAGCTGATTTTCTTATTGTACTGTTTTTGAAAATGAAGAACTACTCTCGTTGATTCTTAAAGAAATAACTGTTAGTTTTTCCTTTACTCGACTAAATAAAAATGTACGATGTTCATATACAGCTTAATTTATGGTTGTGGGGCTTCATTTGCATTATCTAGTTATCTTTTAACATTTAATGAATTTGCCACAGATGTTCAAGAATAAAGTTGCAATAAAATGCATTTCATTATTCAAATTGTTCAGGGAACGTACATGTTAAACAAAAAAATAACCAGTAGATTCGTCTTGGCAAGCATGAGGCGATGCAATTTATATTAATTTTGGAAAATTGCAGTTAAAGTACTTTTATAAAATAAGTAGATATTTAGATATTTTGTGAAGTATAATTTTAATGGAGGTGTAAATGTTAGGGGAGTTTAGTCTATTAAAGTATGCTTGGTTGGATAAAAGCTCTGAATCTATAATAAACACAGGATTAGTGAAAATGGATGATACCAGCTGTTTCTAAATATTCTTGTTCCCTAGAATAATTAGGTTATCACAAACATATTTTAAAGAAATTTGACTACAACCATTTCAGTGTATTTATTCATTTGCATTTTTATGTAAAATTAGCTGTAAACTGTCTAAATTAGCCATAGTAATATCTTAAGGGTCACCTTTGCTTGTTATCAGAATTGGCAATTTTTGAACATGAACAGTCACTTGTTAATCTGTAATTTATATTATTAGACACTTGTTTTGGTGGAAGGGAAGAAAATAGTTTTTTGAAGTCCAGTTTGTGTGTAATGGTGTTCTTCAAACTTGATAATAATCAAATTCTAAAACAGATAAATCGAGTTTAAATAGTGTATACTGATTTTAATCTTTTTTTACTAAAAATTTGAAAAAGGATTTCTCTTATTCTTTGAATGTCCACAATTTGAACAAACTACATTAGTTTTATTATTTAATTATGCTGAACAGAAAGCATTAAATGACATTCTCCAGTCTGTCCTAAAGGAACTGGGACTATTTGTTGTAGTTTGCTGATTGGTTGAAGATGATTATCTGAGCATTGGTTGGGGTAAAGATGAAAGTGTAGCGAAGGCATAACTTTAAATTGGTATTAAGCAGTGCTTGTGTGTCATTGACTCAAAGTGATGTTGTTGTTACCCAAAGGTTTCATGTTCTGCAGTGTTGTGAAATCCTCCAGCGGAGGTTCCACCAATTCCAACTGCTACAGATTTCTCAATTTTTTGTAACTTTTTGAGGTACTAAAGTGTGTTTAGAATTTAACTTGGTAATCAGGAAAAGGTTAGACACTTTGCTGTTCATTTCTAATTTCAATGTTGAAGCCCACCACCTCTGTCTAATTAGTGTTTGCATCTGATTCTAATTGGTCCACCACAAACATCAAGGAGATGCTTTGGTTCGCTGATATAATCTTAATCCAGGAGTTCCATTGTCATTTTTAGCTCTAGTTAGAATTAGCTAATTTAACACGGGTTGAAGAATTTTTGTTCTCATTCCTGATCTGGGTGGACCAGTTATGTGGGCATTAAACTTGCTGAGCTTCCATTCTTCTGTTTTTATTTTCCCTAATTAATTCACATTCTAATTTCAGTTTTTAGAAAAAGCAATAAGTGCACTAGTCTATAAATAAGTTCCTTTCTGTATGAACAGGACTATCTATATCTCCTGTTACTTCTGAAACTTGGACTTCAATTGGCTGAGAGTTCGCTCTGTAAATTTGTTTGGATTCCAATTGGAATCTAATAGTGTATCATTTTGATTTTTGTTGGAATTTTGTTCTCTTTATTGGTAATTAGTCAATGGTCACAGCAGTTCACTACTAAGCCTATTCAACAGCGTTAATCCCCATTCAAAGAAAAGCACACATTTCGTTCAAACATTTGCAAAACCATTTGTAGTGATTAACATTAATCATTTCTATCCTCATCAATAGCGATGTTCTTGTGACAATAAGCTTGACTTTGACCATCTTTGCTGCTAATCACACCAGAGAATCCAACTTGTAGAATCCCAAGTTAGAACACGTCAAGTGTGCAGAGACAGAAGTACATGTACTAGTCTTGTACAATATGGTGTAGTGTCCTGTTGTAGTTATGAATGTTTTGTGAGTGTTTACAGTAATCTGTTAGCCGGAGTATTATAGATGTTATACAAAGTACATGTACATTTGTGGAAAATTAAAATATTCTGCATTTTATATCCTTCCTGTTTAGGAAAGCGAGAAAGATTTGGAAGAAACTGAGGAATACAAGGAAGCCCAGGCCACAATAGGATCAATTAAATTAGAAGCATAGAACCTATTTAACAATGATAATCTCTTTTGTTTTTAATACTTACAATGTCCATTCCATTTCCCTCTTTATTTTTACTTTAGACATTGTGATCCTGTTATTATTAAGCTTGGGTTATATGCATCAATCTTGTGTAATCATTGTACATCAGACTAAGTTTGTGCCACATCATGGTGAAATAATGAAACATTAAATAAATGTACATGCTGACAATGAGTTGTCTTATTTTATGTGTGCATCTGACATGCAAATGCCTGTTTGCTAAGGGATACCTTCCATTCTGCTTATGGGTTAAAGTGAATATAGATTGTAATCCAGCAATTTAATGGTTGCATTTCAGCAACTGCTGTATCATTGGTCAAAGATGTACTGGTGAAATATACAAATTTATCTTAAAAAATTAACTTACCTAAGACCAGAGACAGCTTTGTTTGTTTCAAGTGATTTGTTTTGCTATCAAACCCACATAGTGGGATGAAAGCACCCTGTGAACCATTAGTCTGATCTCAACTTGAAGAGTGTAACTTCATCTAGCCTTGTCTCCTGCTGCTTGGCTGTGTAATACTGGGTGTGACATGTCTCCAGTCTGATATAAATTCAAATACTGAAAACTGCTTGATGACTTGCATCGAATCTTGTGAATCTTTTCACCAGCCATCTTCTAGGATTAAAAATCAGTGTCTTCATGGTGGCACATGGTACTTTAAACTTGTTGCAGTGGTACTAACAGCATAGTATTGACCAGTTGATTTTGTGTGGTGTTATACCAATATTGATATGTCATAAGATAATGGCCAGCAACTTTTTTTGGTCTTTCTTTGCATTATAATTTTGTTATTATGTATTGCAATGTACTGCTGCTGCAAAACAACAAATTTCATGACCTGTGTCATTGATGTTAAACCTAATTCTGATTGATCAAACTAAAGTTTGATTTGTAATTAGGTTTGAGAGATTTTTTGTCTTATTACTCTTGTTTAAAATCATTTGGACTCATGTTGTGTCTTACTGGTAGACCGGCAGTAGGCTTAACTACCTGATGAATATTGTAATCTTACAAAATTGCTGAATGTAGAATAGGAAGACTACCCAATCTGTTGAAATTTTAAGCATCCAGTGTACTGAGGTATTAAACTTTACATTATACTTTATAAACATTTTGTAATTGATAATTATAGTACCAAACAAATATGTAGATAAAATGTAGGGAACAATTTAAATAAATCTCCATGTATTTCAGTAGAGTTAACTTCAACTCACTTGTGAAATAGTGGTACATCAGAGCAAAGCATACTCCTTACATGAGCTATTTTACACATCGTATTTCTCTTCTCTATGATGGAGAGGTCAGCTAATTTCAGATTTCTATTTTAACCATCTGCATTACTCAACTCAAGCTGCAAGTTCATTTTCTGTGGTTATTTTCAAGAGTTTGATTTTGCATAGTTAATAAGAAGTCCAACATTATCTTACATATGTCATATAAAACACATTGGAAAGCAATGCTCATGTCCATCTTATTTCATATTTGAAAATTAAAGAATGGCCATTGATCTCTGGTGCCACCCTATCTGTATTTTAATGTTTTTTTTGTTTTGTTAACATTGAAATATTACTAATTTTCTTAGACTACATTGTTTAAAAAATAGAAGAAACAAATACTTTTCACTGTATGCAAAGGCATTTGTGTAAGGATGACGTAAATTAAACGAGCCTTATTCCAAGAATGTAGTTTGCTGTAGAACTCATTTATTGTAATTAGATTCGTATTTTAAAGCATTTGTTCTTAATATAAACTACTTGAAGGCTAAACTATGTTTGGAACTTTCTTCCTAATGTTGAGGGGTCTATATAATATAATTGCATTGAAACACACTGATGGAAATAAGATGGTAAGTTAAAGGTGTGTCCCAAGTGATTTCAGTTTCACACTAATCCTGGTGACAGTCCGTGCCATTGGCGGAAAACCACAGGATTCATCCACTTTTTGTAAATGTAGTTTCTCCTAATTTTGAAATGTTTGAAGAGGGCAGATTCTTCCTCAACATTTTTGAAAATTAACAATTTTTGACTGCTGGAAGGAAAGAAACGTGCATTGCCAGCAACTGAATAGAAATTCAGGCGTTAAGGCCGAAATATTCTTGGCTGGAGTGTGTTATGAAATTCTGCTCTCGGAAGAGAACAGGAAAGACTAAGTTAAGATACCCTCTAAGAGCTACTTGCATAACTATGAATATCTGACCAAGCTCGTTTTACAAAGTTGAATGGAAACTACTGAAATTAGGGATTTCGTTTTTTTAACTGAATTGTGGTATGCTGATATCAACCATATTTTTCAACAGGTATCTGTCTGCATTGTCTTCTCGAGATTAAACATAATTCCTGGGAACTATCTATATATTTTCTTTTATTGTTTAACTTTAACGCTAGTGTGCAGAAACGCCCACGTATGTGTTACTGTGATCACGATTTCCTTGTTAATCCCACACAATCGCAGAGAGAGGAAATCATTGCGAGAGACCGTTTTGGAACGTCGATTTTCAGAAGTCCCTTCAGAGCACAGTGGGCTGCTTAATCGACAGAACTCAATCAACATTGATGAAAATTGTCATTGACGACATTCAATGAGCAAGTCCAGTAAAAGTAAGTCATGGAAGTGGGTTTGGGAGAACAATATCCCATGGGCATGCCCTTGGGCATGTGCAGTTTAGAGTTCCTTCTGAACTAACTCGCAATAAATTCCGTTCTCCAATCACTCAGGATCAGGATTAACTTTAGCTCCAGGTCCTGGAATGGCTGGATTATAAATCTTACATTTCTGTGTTAAAATCCCTCCATGCCCTCAAACAACTGCCACTTCTGGGCTCCTGAAAACTCACTGTTTTTATATAAAGTAAATTCTTTCTTCAAGCCTGCGCTTTGCCCATCTGTAGCATATTCTCGCCATAGAGCTTGGTGTCCCAACTGATTCCAAAAGATATCTCGGGATATAACGTTTTAAAATGGGTCTGACCCGTGCCTCTGAACGGGAAAAAAAATCGTTTAATCCCAAAACCTTCTACTAGTTTTGAAGTGCCAGGAAAGGCAGCTAATATAACCGAAGTAATTCCACTAAACAGCCGCCTGATTATGTTCTTAGTAATACCGAACAAAGGACTCGAATTAACCTTTGATAATGCAGTACCACTTCAGTACGACACTGAAGCAGGATTGGATTGTGCTCGGTTCTCTGGACGGAAACACAAATACGGTAGGGGTGAGGCACTAGCCCGAGCAACAGGGTAGAAAGGTGTTACATTAATTGGGAGGAGGCTGCGAAGCCGTATACAGTATTGATGACTATAAATTCCGACCAAGGATGGATGTGTTAAGAGTACGGCAAAATCATGAAGTAACATTCGATTGCCCCACCTAAACGCGGTCAAAATCAAACCTAATACTTGGGCCAGAGCCAGGAGGTGGGTCACTTGGACAAATGCAAGCAAATTAGGTCAGTCCAAGCAAATCAATAGTAACGCAAACCTTGAAGGCGAAAATGTGCAGAACAGCAAAATTCAATGCAGGAGCGCTAGCGATTGGACAGGCTAACCAAGACCTGCTCATACTGGCTGGTGGCGGGAGAAAAATTAATCCTCCAGAAGTTTTTTTAAAAGAATGTACATCAATTTCAGTGTAATTTTTAAGTTAAAGTGTTGCTAATTTTCGATCGCCTGGATCTTTCTGTCGTACTAAACGTTGGATTAAAAGGCAGATTATAAAAAGCATTCCTGTTCTGCCTCATCCACAAACCCAGCCTCATTACCAGCGTTTAATGAGACCCCCGTACTCCGTGACATGCAGCCGCTCCATCTCATTAACGAAATCGCTCTTCAATGCTGATTATTTTATTTGGTGCCATAATTATATTTCTTTTGGCTGAATCACGATTTAATAGAGCACACGTTCAGGGGCAGAGCGCCCCTTAATTGAAGGCAGGTTTGCGGCTGCGAAGATTTAGCGACGGTGGGATGTGGGGCAGAGCAGTGGCTTAGAGTGTGTGATCGGGTAAAGCGAGTCCCTCGCAGCTTCGCTCCATTCTCTTAGTCTCGGCAAGAAAAAAAAACATCGACACAAACAACTTATTACTTCTAATTCATGAACTGTCTGCGCTCTCACAAAATCACCTGCACGAAACAAGAATCTAATTTGTTAACCTGGCATTTCTGTAGATGGAAGATCGATTTTCTCTTTAGAATTCTCTAATTGAGTGAATATAGACGCCCGAATTAGCTCGGTTGGGAAAAAGTCAACAAAAATCATCCTTGTAAAATAACCCATATTACCTCTGGAATAGCCAAATAATAAACGCACGCGGATCGAAAGGTCCCTGATTGAATGACAGTCATATTCTGGAACTAACTGGGTTTTAAAAAGCAGAGCTGAGCACAGTGTTAGAATACTAACTAACCGAGCTGAGAATTGCTGGAATTACATTTGTTTTCTTGTGATATTATTAAAAGTCTATCCTCATCTCCAGAGTGCGTGAAAATATCTACTTTCCACTCAGATACACCGCATTAACTTGTTCGAGGCGAATTTGTTTGTTTGTCTATTTTTATTTATTTGGGGAAAAGATTGATGTGTTGTTATTATCAGTATCTTATTAAGAAACAAATGGAAGGAAAGAGGACGTAGCCGACACTTTTTAAGTTTTGCCCAATTAAAGATTTTAATATTAAAATACAATTTTTAACCGTTTTTAACTTGCCTCTTTGCGGTTGCTTATTTTCCTGGCTTTGCATAAAACAAATAAAAGCTCCCAATCACTGCCTTGTTTTATATAACTGAATGACACAGAAAAGCATTGCTCTAATTTACCAGCGAATTAAAATTGATTCTTCTTATCAGGCAAGAAAATAAAAAAATGTGCGATCGTTAATTATTGCAGTGGACTCTTCATTTCAAACGCCAGGGGTCGGAATAAGCATTTAAAAAAAACAACGGAATCAAACCAGGCGAATAGCCAAAGATGAAGAAATAGCTAAATAGCTAACTGGATGCATGGACGATTTCTGGAACTCCTACAATAGTTTATAATCCGTTTATCAGTGCGAATTATTTGCAGGACGTTTGTCAGTAAGACATGGCTAATACTTTTATTGACTCAGAGAATATATGTATATAATAGATGAATAATTATATATATAGATATCTATATATAGTCTATATATATATAAAGTCATATATATAACTCATGTTCGATATATTTACACTAGTATTATTTACTTGATTTTTTGATATTACATTTTAATATTACAATAACATTTCAAACTAGTTTCCTGGTTATATTCTCCATATTTGCAACTTGCCAATATTTAATATTATTCAAAGTTTATTTTGCCCAGTTAATTATATGTGCTATTCCTATGCAGATTTCATATTAGCAAAGATTTAGTTGGGTGGAATTTATAAATCATTGCTTATTTTTGGACTTCTGTCAGTGTTGTTACAAATTTATCCCAAATTACTGGAGTATTTTAAAGTTACATCTTTAAAATCTATTTAACAAGTTATCTTGTCACGATTAAATATAACTTTAAAAATCGAATGTGCAGTTTTCCATTTCTTTAATAAAATAAACGACGCGAGTTAATGGCCAGCGCTCCTCTTGGGTCTTTAGTTCCTCGCTGCGTTGTGTTGGCATAAAATTGAATCTTTTTGTTCTGTAAGAGACAAACTCAATAAATAAATTATATTACGAGCAACCAATGTTTTCAGGCAGCTACTTCACTGCTCCTTTTGGTGTGAGCAACAATCTGAAACCTATTTAAAATGTACTGATCCATCCCATAAACAAAGCCTGTCTTTTCACCGATTGTTTTGAATCCTATTCTGAACACATTTTTGTACTATTTTTTGCCGCGTCTGAACAAAATGTTTTTCTGCAGGACATGCTACAGAGTCAAAATTACTGGCAATTCTTTGACGATGATCATGGAAATATCTATCCTGAACAAATATTCGCAAAATGGGGCAAAGCGGTAAGGTGTTCATTTCGTGTTTTTTTTTGTTGTTATCCCTAGCTCAGTATCTACGCAGAAACTTCCACTGACAGTCGCAGCCGTCTGCGTATCTTAGCTGCCGTTCGTTCTCGCCAGTTACAGCGAGAAGGTGCAAATAATCATGCAATTTAGAATTTTGAAAATAATTTCTGTTCTGTTCGTCTGCCTTGTCAGTGCAGATGAAGTAAGTCCCAGCATAAAATGTTATAAGAGTGAAATGGATATAAAAAAAAACTAATCTATTCCATTCTTCCTCATTCTTAAAATGACAGGTACTTTTGTGAACAGAGAGACCATACACGCAGAGGCTTACAGAGAAATTCACGTTTCGGTTATTTACTTAAACTTTTTGTTGGGCATCGTTAATTACTTTTCATTTTATTCCTACGCCTTGCACTGTCCATTCGGTGCATATTTATGAAAATTCTCCCCCATCCCACCCCTTCTTTTTCTTTCCCGTTAGATCATGTAGGAAGTATACAAACCTATACAAATATCGGTGCGTTTGTTCCGATCTAAAAACCCACGGCGGTATAAGTCATAAACACAGCAGGTTATCAATCACTTGGCTGCCATTACCCAGTCCGCAGTAAACAGCGAATAATAAAACCAATGATCTCTCTATAACACAAAACACATACTTAGCTGTAGCGTTAAGTCAATACATTTTAATACTCAAATACTATCTCAATTTAAACGGAGTCGGTGAACAGTAAACAAACATAATAATCAAGATTCTTTTACAAAATTAAAATACATGTTCCAATATTCTGTTTCATTAACAATCACTTTAACAAACCGCTTTTAAAGATGCAACTAAATGGAAACGTTCAACCGGGTTTGCCCAGCACCTAAGTCTTTCCCTTGTATCAAGATGCAGCTGTCGACTTTCTATAACCGAAGTTCGTGATTTTTTTTTGGTTTGTGTTTTTGTGCCTTCTGATTACAATGTTTTTATTAACAAAAAATCTCTCCTTTCCCAGCTTTCAATTCGCCTTCGCTTTCCTATGATATTGACGCACACATGCACAAGGAGAGGTTTGAGTTCACCCCGAGAGTACTCACATTAGCAGGTACCACATCAGCTCTGGAGCCACGGAATAAGAAGCTCGGAGGCCTGGCCGAGATCAGGATTAAAATGCTGCTGTGGATCCCAGCGGCAATACATTCATTCTGAAGACTGACGTGCTTAAAAGCAGATTGAATAAATCTAGCCAAGGTGAAGAGAAAGGGACAAAAATACACAATCTGCGCCTCGCCGCCTCCTTTGTCTGCTCGGCGTGTAAAGAGCTTTTTAGAATATCTCTTTTGCATCTGCTTTAAAGGCTTTTCAATTGTTGTGTGGGGGTTATTAACTTGCTCCAAATTAGTCCTTTGTGCCTTATATTAACCGACTTTACAGAACACCCGTTTTGTACTTTTATTGCCACTTAATAAATACTCTTAATTGTATCTATTTTGCTTTAAAAATCAATCACAATCGAGATGAATTGTATCAATGAAGTGTATCAGTCACAATTGTGCCTTATTGCCCATTCTCTTCTTGTGTTAAGTTAAAAACCTTAAAAGGAGATACAATCTCTAATACGAATACCATTTGAAACGACTGGTTCCTACATCCATTACATCTGCACCGTAATCCGCTCACTGCTTCCACTGGTATCATTCACAACAGGAGATTCTTTCGGTTGACAGCCAAGTCTAAACCAGTAGTAAATTAGTACACATTTATAATGATTTTATTTTAATAATCGTAATAAAAGCTTATAGATTTGGCACTAATTAGATAAATGCCTAATGATCTTGAAAATTACTCTGGTTTGAAATATATTACTAACAGAAACTTTGTTGTTGGCTGATTTTGAAATCAGAATATTAGAAACGGATGACTTCACGTGTTTTTACAGTTCTGTAAACTGTTCATGCGTTTAAAAAGTTGTTAAGATCTGTATTATTGATAACTTCCCGATTTCTCATCCAACACCTGAGGTTGAATTTGTACATCGCGCCTAAGTTTTCAAAAATATTCCGAGGGTCGAATATTTGTGAAGAGTACTCACAGCAAACATATTGTGACAACAGTATGAATATACATAAAATGTTATAGTATATCTGGAATTGGGCGCCTGTTCCAAATGAAATATACAACATTGGAACCTTCAGTTGACACATCTAACTTGAAGAAGTTGGATTCCACCACCAGACTGTCTTATAAAAATATAGTTTCAACATTGTGGGAAAATCTCAGACTTTATTGTACGATCGTATTGTACAATCTACCATAAAATTGCGAAAACATCAATATTTAACCCCGAATCATAATAGATCACATTAAGGGACGGGGAAGAGAAGTGAGCAGATAAGGTATAGTTGGATAAATATAATTCCTGTAATATTGGCTTTATTATGTTTGGTTTGTATCTATTATCCAAATTAGAACAGGTCATTTAAAGGCATAATATTTGACGTTGAAAGCTAATAAATCAGATTTAGAAAGCAGAAATAGAATTGTAAATGTTCTGAGTGGCTTCTGAGTGGTTGGGGAGAGCTGCCTTGAGGCATGCGTAATGGAGTCTCACTTTGCGCTGACATTTGCAGCGTTGAGTTTTGATTGGCCCTGATTTGGAGCTGCTCATGGGCTCATTCAACTGTTAAGCACCACCCCGTCCCTCTAAAGGAGATTATAATGCAAGAGACCCCCTTTTACAACAAACAGAAATTTGTAGTTTTTTTTGTATTTTTTAAAAAACCTCTCCGGTTTTTAGGGGGAATCTCACCCTGGAGCGGTGCACCATGCTTTCACACGCCGACCTCCTGGACGCTCGCCTGGGTGAGTGAGCTAAACTCCACTCCCCTCAAAAAATCTCTCCAAGAAGGTGTCACCGGGGGCTGTTAGATAGCAGCTTCCATTCACAGACTCCTCGTTATTTCGCTTTAATGCAGCGAAAATTAGTTAATTCTATCTAAAATTAATTATTTTAGTTTCAAATTACTGCAATAATTTGATTTAGAATCAATCTAACAATCTAGCACTTACTGTTTGAGTTAGTGAAATCTATCACCGATATTAGCAACTGAGAGAAAGTTTTTTGCTATGTTGTTTCTTTTTTAATCACTATCTGATTTGTGTTTGCTTTGCTTTGTTTTCTTTACTAGGGATGAAGGATGCCGCGGCTGAATTACTCGGGCACCGGGAGGCGGTCAAGTGTCGGATGGGACCCGGAGGCTCCGAGTCGGGCCACCCAGGCGATTGCCCACCGGGGTCAGACGCGGTGGAAGGTGCGACCCTCCTTCCGGGGGATAGCATCGCATCGGCTGGATCGAACCCGGGAGGTGGTGGCGGCGGTGGCGGCGGCTCGGCCAGCGGCAAAGACACGGACAAGCAGCAACAGCAGCAGCAGCAACAGCAGCAACAGAGCCAACAGAAACAGAAGAGGCACCGGACCCGCTTCACCCCTGCTCAGCTCAACGAACTGGAGCGCAGCTTCGCTAAAACCCACTATCCGGACATCTTCATGAGAGAGGAACTGGCTCTGCGAATCGGCCTCACTGAGTCCAGGGTACAGGTAAGAAACGAAGCACGTTGCCCGCGAAAGGCAAGCGACCTTTTGTGGGCTGATGGGGTACTGTGGAATTAACTCATTTTCCAAAGGGCACGATTCCTTTAACGTTATTCTTGAAGAGAACCTTCAACGGGTTTTTTAGTATCTCTTAAAAAAATTTTGAAAGTCAACAGCGATGACTTCAAAACTATTGTTTTGTTCGTCTCAAATTGTGTATGCAAGTCAGCAAAAAGGGTGACTAAGGTATGTTTAGGGCTGCACTTTTCCACTGTATTTGAACTAAAAGAAATTCTATTGTGTTGGGCTTTATTTAGCTTTCATTAGTCTCTAGTAAGTAAGCACATTAAACCCTCATTTGTTAATTCTACTTTGAGTGAAGAAATATCCAGACTTTCAGAAATGCTCAATATTACTCAAGATAATTAGCTAACGGGACAGAAGGCAGAATGCGTGTGTTGTAGCTGAACACCAAAGCCGCTGATAAACCGAGTAAAATAAGAAGAAGCGACCAAGCAATTTTGAAAACGTAGAACAGAAGAGATGACAGGAGAATATGACAAGGTTTCGGGTTATTAACAGCCCGTCATCAAGTCAGGATGAAGACTGGCTTTTGAAAGACAGAAGTTAAAAAGCACCTGGTGTCTGACCAAACACAACATCAGATTTTGGGGAATCTTTCATTCAGTTAACAGTTAGACCCGGCTCCCTCAATAATCCCATCCAGCACGACATCAGTTTAATATGCTCTCAATATGTGTATATATTGAACTGTGAAATGTATGGTTGATCTTCAGTATCTTAGTGTTACTGTACATATATTTTACAGAATCTACTTAGACCACGAATAATGTTTAAAGAATGAACAAATCGGATAGTTTCACCCCTATGAACGGTTACACTATATATTTCCGTTGTAATATCGTCATCGGGCATAGAATTTGAATTATTTTCAAAGCTCGATTAATATTCAAACGAAGGATTAGAAGGTAAAGTTTTACGTAAACCTGGAATTAAAAAGAAAACAAAACCAACAGCTGGTGTAAAATAAAATTCACATTCAAATTCTCACAAGATAACACATATGAATGCACATTTTAGAAACATGAAAACGGCAATTATTCATCGTATTGGAAAGTTGTGATTAAATTGCCAGATATTTATGATACGAGATGCAGGCAACCTTCCAGTTCATAAATGGAATTCAGCATTTTTTGGAAGTTGAAAGAGATTATACAGCAGGCACCTAATTTCATTTTAAGATTTATGACCGTGGTGTTAAGAATTACAGATCTCTCAAAGCTCTGCGCCTCCCAAAGTAACTCAGGCCAATGAAACTCATCTCTGTGCGGCTGCGAACACCGACTGCAGAAGGAAACTCTTTTCTTAAAGACGTGGAGATTTGTGAGGTTTCCGGGTTTTGACGAACGGTATAATCAGTAAATCACCCGAAGCGGCTATCTGTAATTACTGCTGACATTGGCCATTACAACGGCTGCCCAGTGATTTAACATGATAGCAATTCTAATCTGATGATAAAGCAGATAATGGAAAGAGTAAAGAATTGCATTTTAAACGTTTGCATCGGGAAAGCACCTGAAAAGTAACGACGCACGTTAAACAATACGCTAAGGTCCCAGAGACTCTCATTTAGTGAAAAGGAGATTGGACATTAAATCGGAGCAGAATTCCCATATTTTTAATTCCGACTGTTTACTAGCGTACAGTCCAAAGAGACCTTAATAATCAATAGAATTAGAAGCATAGTTAAAAATGAAAATAATCAACATTTCGAACAACGTAGATGGAACGGGGTCAGCACATCATGAATAGCTTGTTTCTAAATTCCATTTATGATTGGACTGAAATACGAATTTGAAGATTTGACTGAAGTTAAATACCACAACAAGAGATAAGTGAAATGGTGCAAATTTTGATGTGAAACATTCAGATGTATTGGCCTAGGTGTATTGGGTCTGGAAGGACTGATTATTTTTGGTAACTTCGATATATTATCGTTGGAAAAACAAGTTTTAAAATAATACAGAATAGTCATAAATTGCAGGAAAGACTCTCACGCGTTCACAGCTGAAAGTTTCCAGTAACAAATTAGGCGACTGTTCAAAATAAAATCAATGAGATCTTACCACAAACCTTGTAGACAAAATCAGGATGGCGGGAATTTCATTATTCAATGTTCAGTGCTCAGTTTAAATATAATTATAAGAATTTGTCTTAAGAATTTAAAAAATGTGTCATTGCCACCGAATTTGTAATCAGACTTATACATTAGGCAAATGGGTGTTAGTCAGCGATCACAATAATCTTAGTTAGTGTTTACTGCGAGATTTCTGAAGATTATAATTTTCTAATTTATATAATCCCTATTTATCAATCTATTTAGAAAAATATATCTTTGATTGAATTTACATAAAATATGAATATATTTTTATAATCGATTTTGTTGAAAGTTATTTTGTGTCTTGCTGAGATTAATTTTCTCAATACCGGGGCAATTCATTTGTTAGTAATGGCGTGCACGGTTTTACAATTCTTATTTTATATGGAAGAATTTTTTTCAGCTCATCCTACCGCATTATTGTTGTTTTCCTTTACCGTTTCTTAACGTTTGTCTCGCAGTTGTTTCCTGTCATCTCACACAAAAGGAGATATTATCTAAAGCTTATTCAATTTCCACAGACAACACATTACAACATAAATCACTTTTCGTTCCAGGGACCCGCTGAACAAAAGCGAGATGCTTCCCCAACCTCCCTCTCTTTCTCTTTCGCGATACAAACATACATGAAAACACACCGCTTAACGTCACTTTATTTTTAACATTTGGAGAAAGGCTTATTCTAATTTTACATTCCTGCCTCACTAATACTGAAATTTATTTATTCACTTAAAATATTTCAGTTGAACAATTATAGGTAGCCCGCTTGTGAATCATCTGTAGTCTGATATAGTTTATTAAATGACAATGTGAAAATAATGCAAATCATGCAATAAAATACAATATAATCAGCATAATCATTAGTTTCCAGCATGTATTAATTAGCTTCCAATACTTTATTTACATAAAACCCATATCAGTGAAATAACCGCTGCAGTGATCCTTGAGGTCTCATCTTTTCTCCCTAATTATGTGTTTTAATTCTCGCTCTAACCTGGCGTTCTGTATTGTAGATATGCAATGCTCCGTCACCTGCCACATCTTAATAGGCGACAAGTTGGAAGTATTTTCTACTTTTCTAATGGAATGAGAAATTGCATTTTCTCTAACACTATTAAAGTGTAATGAATTTCGCTGGGATTTCACGGCTGGCTGGCCAGAATGAATCTCTGCCCTGAGCACATCGAGAGCTGGAGATTTCACACAAAATCTCCGCATTAATCATCGCAAATATTACAATGAGATCTTCATAAACCCACAGTTTCCTGCAAAATTTAACATTCCAAATGCTATATTTTCTAAAAACGACTTCACGTCTTTTCTAACCATGGATTTGCCTGATCATAAATATATAAAGGAAGAATAAAATGAAAAAAATATACTTATAATATTGCTTTTATCTTGTAAAATGAAATGATAGGCAGCAAAGAAACTTATTACATTCAGTCACCATGGCGGCTTCTCGATCTGTATCGACTTATTTTTTATATATCTAAGATGCTATTTTATTTTAATCTGTCTGTTGTTATTTCCTAGAGTAGTGACGTTTTATTCATTCTGAATTCTATTTCAACCTTTAATTTTGGTTAAAGAATGTCGCCCTTTCCCTCAACATCATTTACATTATCATGATGATCATTATTTATATCTTTGGTCCAATCTATTTCACAGCTGTTGCAAAATGATCACGAATTAGCCTTGTGTAAATAGCAGTTATTTTTTTCCCTTGCCCACTTTGCATCTTTTGTTAGATGAAAGAATTCTTGCTTTCTAAATCTAGATTGGTCAATACAGCTAATATTTCAATTACAAAGCTATGGGTCTCTACAACAAACGAAGGTTTTCCTAAAGGGTAACACGTGATGATTTAAGACGTCTTTTCCCATAAAAGAACACTTCTAATCGCCCTTTATTTCAGTACATTTCCCTGTATTTATCACAATTATATCACATCTGAGAATATTGCAGTTTCCTTGTATATTGCCTTAAACGTGAAGATACATTCCAAAACAGTGAATGATTTCAAGATAAGTGAAACATCTTATGTGTCTATTACGTGCCTGTTGACTCTTTCCCGGTGGCAATCACAGTATAGAATCACACAATTCTAGTGCAAAATCTTCCAAAATTATTAACGTATACAATATCGGGCTAATTTTATATCTATGTGCACTGAAGTGGAACTCGATTTACTAACGAAAATTCAATTAATTATAAAGCAACTTGTGAAACTTCTAAAAGGCTCCATAATAGGCGATGAAGGACTCTTCATTTACTTCAACCTGCTCTTTGTATTTATACGCGCTCTTCAACGCTTCCGCGATAAACTGACGAGTTACTTCTCCACCAACACTACAACGTTTTTTTCCCATTTGGTTCAATTAATTCCCTCTATTTCAAGTGTTTGAAGGCCTAATTGTGTCTCTATTTTATTCTTTCACAACTCCTATTCTCCCAGTTGCACCTGAAACATTTGTCACGAATCAAACTGCACTCCTTTTGTTCGCGAGAGTTGATTCCCTCTCTCCAAAATCGTCACCAGGGTGACACAAGGAAGTTCCTCCCACTACCCCACCCCCCAAGTATTAAAAAAAAGATAGGAGTTTTCTTCCCGGAGATGGAACATGCCTTAACTTCTTAAACCATTTTGTAGTTTGGTCTACATTTGCTATTGGGCGTTTTACATGCCTTCCGGCGAGTGGAATTCCTGTTTCAGGAATAGACACGCATCCATGTCCTTCCACCCAACCCATTCTGCTCTCCTTGTGATCCTCGGTTAAAAGAATCTCCAACTCTCGGCCAACTTCCACTTCAGGACACTGGGACGATAGATCAGCGTTCTCCACGCAGTTTCCCTGGGCGTCCCCAGTTTAGAGGCCTGGAGCACGGAAACAAGCCCTTCAAACCAACTTGTCCATCCCCAACAAGATGCCCACCTAAGTTAGTCCCATTTGCCCGATATCCTTGTAAATGTCTCTTACATGTTGTCACTGCATCTGCCTCAACCACTTTCTCTGGCTGCTCATTCCATACTCACCATCACGAAGTTAACTAGGTAAGCAGGTCAGAGCTTGCATGGTTTGGGGAGGGGGCGCGGTAGCTGCCCGCCAACAGCAGAGGCAGCAGGTATGTTATCTGGGACGTTAATGATCCACCTCCCCCCCCCCCACAACAAGAATCTCAGCCACACCGTCTCCACTGAAACAAAGAATGGGGACACGGTAAGAACGCACAGGCGTTAGATCAGTTCCGATTTTTACCTGGGCCTGACAGGTGCAGATACAATTGCTGAATCCCGGAGCAACAAACAAAATGCTGGAGGAATGTGAAGAATCAGGCAGCGTCTGTGGAAGGTCGTTTCGAGTGGAGACCTTTCATCTGGTCTGTCTGTCCACAGCTGCTGCCTGATCCGCTGAATTCCTCGGTAACACACACACAATACTGGATGAACTCAGTTGCATGTTGGCCGAGTTCTTCAGCATCTTGTTTGTTGCTGACAGTTGCAGGCTCGTTTTGTACCCACTTAGGTCTGATTGTTGACAGGATTAATGTTTCTCGCCGACTTTGTTTTCTTTCCTTCCTGAATACAATTCCCTCTTTATTCTGCTTTCAGGTTTGGTTTCAGAACCGCCGCGCCAAATGGAAGAAGCGAAAGAAGACTACTAATGTATTCCGCGCCCCTGGCACATTGGTGCCCACGCCAGGACTGCCCCAGTTCCCAGGCGCCAGCATGGGCGACAGCCTTTGCTCTTTCCATGCCAATGATACCCGCTGGGCCACTGCAGGCATGGGGGTCTCGCAGCTGCAATTGCCCCCGGCCCTGGGTAGGCAGCAGGCCATGGCTCAGTCTCTGTCCCAATGCAGCCTCGGCGGCCCGTCCAACTCCATGAGCCTTTCCAATAGCCTCACAGGCGCGAACGGCGGCGGCCTACAGTCCCATCTCTACCAGCCCACTTTCCCTGGCATGGTACCCGCCTCCCTGGCCGGCCCCGGCAACGTGACGAGCGGCTCGCCGCAGCTCTGCAGCTCCCCGGACAGCGACGTGTGGCGGGGGACCAGCATTGCTTCCCTGCGCCGTAAAGCACTCGAACACACAGTGTCCATGAGCTTCACCTAATGCAGCTGCACCCCCCCCCCCCCACCCTTCGCTCCAACATTCAGCAACCAGGGAGTCGACTCAGGATTTGAATTACATCCTTCAGCAGCCACACGTAAACAGGAGGTGGGAGGGAGAGGGAGGGAGGGAGGGAGGGAGGTTGGTCAAACTCTAAATCATTAATAGACGAGGAAAACACTAGAGGCACCAGAGAGCAAAACGATCACCAATGGACTCAAACTTCAAGAACTCTGATCAATGGCGGTGATCTGGAATCCCGCGCAGCCTCATCTTTCTGAATCACATTTCCAGATCACGAGATGACCTGTTGCAATAACATTAAATCACACAACTCTGACAAACTTTAGGGGACACTTTTACTTGCTTTGAATTTCTGCACATGTTTAGTCTTGATATATATAATATTAATATATACTTACTGGACAGTGCTTACAGACCCTGTCGTGTTATATTTCGATGCACTTCACACAGACCTTGCAGATGTGTCATGTTATGTTTTCCCAATTCTTCTTGTCCAAGAATAGAATGGGTCACTCAGACTTGTTCCGACATTCAACAGATCCCTAGTTATCTATATCTCAACTCCATTTATTCGCCTTGGTTCCAAATCTCTTAACCAATCAAAAATCTATCTCATTCTTGAAAAATTTATTGACTCGGACTTGGTACCCTTGATTACATAAGAGCCAACTGTCAATGCCAAATGCATTTGTGATATTGGCCATTCAGCGTTGCCTCTGCACCTTTAACACTTGGCTCAACAGATCCCTTTTAATTTACAATACCGCCAGGCTCTTTATCGGAAGTGGAGAGGAGATCGCACGGAAGCATATTTTAGTCTTGCACTACAGCGGCCATATCACACGAGCGGACAATGCAAGAACACGGATTTACTAACAGTATTTGTTTCAATGCACTATATTCAAGCCTCGCGGAGGCTTGTTTCTCCTTGGTCGTAGCTCGTGATTTGGGTGATTTTCCTTTCTTTTAAATATAAGAAATGCTTCAGTCCAAAATGCCACCTGCACAGCATGCAGAAGGGGAGGTTTCCAGCATGCGATGTGCACGTGAGTATTTCGACCCCTGGAACCACGTAACCCATAACCTATACTTTCATCTGCATGAACTGATCAGAATGAACCATCGGGCGAAAGTTACATTGAACTGAACGATCAAAGCTGTGATATAGAATGTTTTCTGTGTAGAATAACCACTCTGGCTATACATTGGTCAATTTGTGCTATGTTTTAAATTATTGTCTGTGCTTATTTATCGAACATAGATTTCCTAATAAATGTTTGATCTGTTATTGAATATTATAATTTTTGCGCTGAGTTAAAATTATTCATGGTAATCAAAAAAGCCCTGCTTTTCGAATATGTAATATACAATATCTTCACATTTTCGGAGTGTGTGCTCTTGGCTTACCATCCCCTTTCTGGGGACACGCTATTCTGTGCCTTTTTAACTGTCATGTACAGTTCCAAATCAGAAAGACAACGAAAGCGTCAAAATTAGCAAGGCTATCGCGGAATTATGTTTATTCCAAACGTTCACAGATACATAGCAATTCATAACTGTTAGAAATTCGATGGTTAATCGTTCGCCAAGCTTTCAATGTTAACTGGAAACTCGTACGGTTAAAGGGGCACAGAAAACCTTTTATGTTAATTACTACCCAATTTAGCAATTAAGTGATGATTAATAATTGCAATTTTTTAATACACAATGTGTATTAAACCTGTAACGGAATTTATAAGAAAAAGCTTTATGATTTCATGTACAGTTATTTGTATTTAGAGATGTTGGAAGCGGTATAAAAGTGAAATTCGATTTGTGGAAATTCAGCAAATGAATTGAATAAAAACAATTGCAATGCCTTGCAGAACAAAGTTTCGCCTTCAGACTTTTTACACAGACTTGTCGTGGACGTTTCACTGTAGAGACAGACGGAGCTTTACATAGACATATTATCGTTAAAGAAGAGAAAGTTTTATTTTCCCTTGGACTTCCCCAGAGTTCAGTAATTCTCTAGATCACAGCATCAGAATCAGGTTTAATATCACCGGCAAATGTGAAATTTGTTAACTTTGCAGCAGCGGTACAATGCAATACATGATAATACAGAAAAAACAACTGTGAATTACAGTATGTATAACAAACAGTTAAATAAGTAGTGAAAATAAAAAGAAATAAAAATAGCGAGTTAGTGTTCATGGGGTCAAGGTCCATTCAGAAATCGGATGGCGGAGTGGAAGAAGCTGTTTCTCAATTGTTGAGTGTGTGCCTTCTGGCTTTTTTCTGTACCTCCTTCCTCCCTGATGGTAGCATGTGGGTTGATGTTTCCTTACACATAAAAACGGACAACTGGCGTGTACCAAATCAGAGTCAGGTTTCTTAGCATCGGCATGTGTCGTGAAATTTGTTAAATGCCGCAGTAAGTGAACTGGGTGGTGGTTTATAAAAGAAGGGTACTATTTTCACTAGCTGTTTTCAAAAGCAGGGTGCTGTCTTTACCAGCCGTTATGCAGTTTTTGTAATGGAAATAGTCTTGCTTTTTTTTGGAGCCTTCTAAAGACTTCGCACGTATTCTCTTCAATTACGTACTGAATGCTAAACTATCAAGTTTTCGGTCTCCATTAATAAAGACGCCAGCTGACGTTTGCGGGACTACTGACCTGATTTCTCTCCCGTTACCTCCAGGGGTGGAAAATCTACTCCTTACAACACAAGTGGAGGTTTTGTTGGACCGTTAATGAGTTTCAATCTGCATGTCAGATACAAACCATTGCTCAACACTAACCGTAAACTACTTTATCGAAGGATTAACCCCGAGGAAGTTCTAGAACCTACGATTCCAGAAGATTTTTTTGGGGGGGGGAATTATTGCACCGAAGTTAAGATACGAAGTAAGATTTTATTCATTACTTAGGTGAGGAATCTCATCTTAACGATAACAATTTCAAAAACAAAGTCTCCGGAGGTGGGTGGGAGGGGGTGTAGAAGCAGAGTTATTCTTCCAGGTTTAAGATTTTCAGCACAACTGAGAGCCTTGAAAGGTGAAGAAGAAGATAAAACCGACACTCCAGAGCTAAGCTTGAGTTGTGCTTTGAGGGTCCAGGAGCACACTTAAGGGAGAAATTAGGGGAGAAAAAAGGGACATGAGGTTCTTTGGCAAATAATAAAATTTTCCACAGAATGGTGGGTATTTGGAATGAAATTCCAAGTCAGTAGCAGAAGCGGGTACAGTTATGACATTTAAATGACATTTAGGCAGGAGCGTGGTTTAGAAAGATGTGGGCCAATTGGACTAGCGTAGGTAGGCATGGATCAATTGGCCGGAGAGGCGTGTTTCCGAGCTGCATAACTCTATGATTCCATGTCGCATAAGGCTCGGCTAGCAGACGACCTTTCACCGGTCCATTTTCCCCTCATTTCCACATCAGTGGGAGGGGAGCCAGAGTAAATGACGTAACTATTTTAATCCTTTAGAAGGGCTGTTTCGTAAATTCGAGTCCTTTACGAGTTCTTCGAGGACAGTTTTTTTGGAACCATAACGTCATACCATAGCAATTGGTAGTCAATTTACAAAAGTGTACAGAGTTAAGCGAAACCAAACAACATTTACAATGAAATAACAAAATGCCTCGACAAAACAATTCCTTAAAAATATCAGTGTGCACATTATTAAACTGCTTAATATTAAATGAACATACGCTGTTGATACATTTATTAACGTATTTACCAAAGAATATCTCACTCTTGCCTTCTACCAACCCAAATATAATCTTGCCCAACTAGCCATAAACTGTTTTACCATCATATGTATTTTAATCGTAAATACTTGTTCTTAAGTATCTAGCCAAGACTTTAAATACAATTGTTTTGAATAAAATAAAGAACTTGTTGGTTAAGGGTCTGTTGTGCATTTAAAGCTTCAAGATCCCGCTGAAGCGTAATGCTTCAGATAAATATAAATAAATGGTCTATATGATTGCATATAGTATTAACACTGTGTTAACTAAAACGCGATTTTCTTGAATCTCGGTAATATCATAAGGATAATGATTTGTCAATGTTGTTGACAGATGATCTATAACAGTTTGCCAACGGCGAGGAGGAGCTGCGCCATTATAAACATTTTCTGTTTGTTTAATACTTAGTGGGACGATGCTGCAGCCGAGAATAACATACAGTGGGCCTTCGGTATTGCAGCGTGCAGTAGACGGGTCTCTTTCCTGAGAAAATTCCCCAGGAGTGTCGCTGCTTAAACGGTTATGTCCTTTTGCCTAGCGATGAAACTGTCGGAGTGAATACACGCAACTCTGCAAACCCGGACACTCTTGGATGTAATTGTTAAATAAATATATTTATCGCAGTTAAGTAGACATAAAACGATTCTTTATCTTGACGTGCTTTGTGAAATCTATCAGAATCGTTGTTAATGGTTTGGGAATTGCCAAGTTTTGGAGGGATCAAATAACTCGAGGATAATTAATAGTTTGCATTGGAGTACTTAATCCTGCTTCACCGCGCCTTGTGTTAGCTTATGTTTATAACGTACATAGGGAATTGAAATCAAAACAGGAAAGAGTAGTTTCCATGTTTCACTTCAAAATGATAAATTATAGCTTCATTTTATTATTATCAAATTATAGCTTGAGCTACAATGGATGGTGACATCCGCATTCAGAGACCCTTGAGGATAATGACAAAATAAAATACATTAATTGAAAGCATACGGTTTATATTTGCAATTAATTGCAAATCATTAGTTTATTGCTAATTTGCCGAAAACAGGCAACTCTTTATGATAATGAACTCACCAGCTATATACTCTTCAAAAATTGCCCCACCATCTATTTCATAGCTAATGTATGGTTTTTCAAACTTTCCACTTTATAGGTGAAAGGTTGATGGATCTGACCAGTGTTTCTCACCTCTGATATTACTGACTCTTTCTTTCTCTAAAACTGCCCACCAGAGGCCTTCCAGCTCTCAGGCACAGAAAAGAGCAATAGAAAGCCATGGAAAGCAACTTCTGATCCAACCAGGAAACGTACAGAAATCTTTTTCTCTCATGTTTAGTTATATTCAAATTATATCAAACAACTTGTAAGATTACGACACTGTGAAACCAAGATAATACTCTGGAACGAAGAATTTTGACGTTTGGATTTATTGTTCGATTTAATAATATAATAATTCTACCAAAATAGTACATAGTACCAAAATAGAAAATAGTAGTATTTAAAAGCACTTCACAGGAGCATTTCAAACAGTGGTTGGTAGTAAGCACCAAGCAGAAAAATAACTTTGGGGAATGTTTCAAAGGAGCAGAGAGGTTTGAGTGGGAATTACATATGATTACCGAGTTTCTTTGGCTATTGCTGTTAGAATAGAATGTGCCCCATTTCTTGTCACCACACTGGGTTCATTTGCTCTGCTCTCAACCACAATATACTCAGCTCCAGTGTTCAGAATATGAGTAGGTGCATTATTAATTAACAAAAAGATCTAACAAGCTGAATGCTTAGAACACACATGGGATTTTAAGTAAAGCTTGTTATCATTTAGGATTTGCTTCAATGCTTAATCAAGGGAATGCTGAGGCAGCCCAGCAAATCACATTTCCCTAGTGCATTCTTGTCTTCAAAGAAAACCAGAGTTGTGGTATCACAAGCACTTCTAGGATGTTGCTCAGCAGACTGAGCCAAACTCACAATAAAATTGTCAAAAAAGGGGGAAAAGCCACAAAAATTGTCATTCATCTATTTGATTTAAATAATCTACCATTAGCATGTACTGCTAGGTGGATTTCAACTCATTATCCTGCACTGATATACCAGACTTAATAATCTTCTATTACAAATTGTTGGTTGTCACAATGCTAGAGTCACAATTACTAAAGCTCATCACCCAAACAGCAAGGAAATCAACACAAACGACAGGAATTCTGCAGATGCTGGAAATTCAAGCAACACACATCAAAGTTGCTGGTGAACGCAGCAGGCCAGGCAGCATCTCTAGGAAGAGGTACAGTTGACGTTTCAGGCCGAGACCCTTTGTCAGGACCACGAAGGGTCTCGGCCTGAAACGTCGACTCTACCTCTTCCTAGAGCTGCTGCCTGGCCTGCTGCGTTCACCAGCAACTTTGATGTGTGTTGCAGGAAATCAACATCTGTAGTGCCAAGTCTTCATGTTTATGGGCAAATTCAGATGACTCAGTCTTAAAAAAAAAGTACATCAACATTTGTTAGGTCAAAGACACAGCAGCATAGCCAACAGTTTCCTTGACAAAAACTGTCACAAGTGAAACAATATTCGGAATAGGAACTAGATAGGAAATACTACACACTGAAGATCACAACGTTAAGTTGTCTCTGTATTAGAATGATGTAGTGCATGATGAGATGTTAGATCAAAGGCCTGTGATATCGTTTGGATAGTTGTAAAAATCCCGTGGTATTGAGTGAAGAGGAGCAGTTGAGTTTTACAAGTGACCTTACCGACATTAATTTCTGAATCATTACCTTTAAAAATAGTTTATAAACATTTATCACATTGTTATTCTTGCACTTTGTTGTGTGTAAAATTGCAACATATATGCCATCAAAATAATGGTGACAACTCACTATAAAACCCATTAAGATGGCATTTAATGTCATTAAAACAACACAAAGCCTTTAAAATTGCCACATTTTCTTTGGATTGAGGTAAATTACAAGGTATTTCATCTTAAGAAAGAATGAAACAAATCAGATTTTAAAAATCAGTCAGAGTTTTTATATTCAGTTTGAGTATGAAGTGAATGATAATGCATTGGAAAGTCATCTACAGCTCTTACCCAATGTGCAGTCACAGCTAATTCAATAAAACCCATTTAATGTCCCACTGAAGTTAAAAGATCTTCTAGATTTTTGGGAGATATAGAATGAATGACCTTCAAAACAAGACTAAATGTAAAAGATTAAACATAAAAAGCAGGCGAGCCCTTTCATGCAGGGTGGTTAAATTTACAACTGAAGCAGAGACCATCAATTTTGATATGTGACTAAAGAAAAATTAAATAAAGATATGGGAACAAGGTGGCAACATGTCACTTTATCTGCTACTTGTGTGTCAGATATCCAGCAATATGAGTTGGTTAATTTCCATGTGAAAATTCAATTTACTTCAATGTAGTTAACTGCCTTTAAAGTTGCTTTGGCTGTGCTGAAGACATGAAGAGCACTATAACAAATTTTTTTTCTAAAATCCAAAAGTTTTGTGGGCCTGTTTCTGGATTGGGGTCACGCCCCTTATTGTTCCTTTCATGGGAATCCTTCAGTTTCCTTATCCTATACCCTGGTCCCTCACACTCATTAATTAAATATCTTCAAGTTCTTCATCTCTTTTCCAAAATCCCACTATCAATCACCCTTCTTAATCCAATCATGTACTGATTTCCTAATGCTCATCTATGAAGTATTTTTGGGGAATCTTGATTCCAATAAAGTTACAATAAAAAATGAAAAAAAAACATTGTTCTTAGTAACTGTACTGGTTTGTAGGCTTCTAATGAGTCAGTGTGATGAATTTTTGTGAGATGTTCTACAGTTTGCCAAAGACACTTTGTAATATGTACAAGATATTGCACTGACTGTGACCAGTAAAGGAAATACAAGTGTCCTCGGCCCCCACCTGAATAAATGCCAGTCTTATGCAGACATGATGTAAGTCTGAGTTGTGCTGAGTGACAGGTGCACATGCAGATTTGACTGTACAGGGATTCTCCTACATTGTACAAGCTAATGTCCTGGTGCAATCACATCAACTTAGAGCTAATGCCATGAACAACATGGAGATGTATATCGACCAGGAGAAATATGTCTTCTCTCTACACAGTACAATAGAAGTCCCAAAGAGACAGTGTGTGATACTTGATCCACTATTAGAGAGGCAGGGCAGGTGACTGGAGTCTGTGTGGGGGAACACCTTGCATCTAGTGATCATAATGCCATTAGTTTCAAAGTAGATATGTAAAAAGATAGGTTCTAGTCCATGTGTTGAGATTCTAAATTGGAGAAAGGCCAATTTTAATGGTTTCTGAAAGGATCTGGCAGATGTGGATTGGGACAGACTGTTTTCTGGCAAAGATGTGCTTGGTAAATGTGAGGCCTTCAAAACTGAAATTTTGAGAGTAAAAAGCTTGTATGTGCCTGTCAGAAAAAAAATATCATTTCGGGAACCTTGGCTTTCAAGAGATATTGAGACCCTGGGTAAGAAAAAAAGAAGGTGCATAGCAGGTATAGGCTGGTAGGACAAATGAGGTACTTATGGAGTGTAAGAAATGCAAGAGGGCACTTAAGAAAGAAATCAGGAAGGTTAAAAGGAGGCATGAGGTTGCCCTAGCAGACAAGGTGAAGGAGAATCCTAAGGGTTTCTACAGATAGTTTAAGAACAATGTTGTGCTAATTTTGTTGAGAACAAAAGGATTGCAAAGGACAATATCAGTCCTCTTGAAGATCAGAGTGGTATTCTCTGTGTGGAGCCAAAGGAGGTAGGGGGGATCTTAAATGGATTTTGCATCTGTATTTACATGGGAGATGGGCACAGAGTCTATAGAAGTGAGGCAAAGCAGCAGCAAGGTGATGGACCTCATAGAGATTACAGAGGAGGAGGTGTTTGCTCTCTAGAGGCAAATTAGGGTGGATAAATCCCCAGGGTCTGACAAGCTGCTCCCTTGGACCCTGTGGGAGTCAAGTACAGAAACCGCAGGGACCTTAGCAGAGATATTTAAAACATCCCTTGGAATGGGTTAGATGCCAGAGGTGTGGAGGATAGCTAATGATGTTCTGTTGTTTAAGAAAGGCTCCAAGAATAAATCAGGAAACAATCAGCCGGTGAGTCTGACATCAGTAGTGTGAAAGCTATTGGAAGGTATTCTAAGGGACTGGATATATGAGTATTTAGATTGACATGGACTGATTAGGGATAGTCACATGGTTTTGTGTGTGGTAGGTTGTGTTTAACCAATCTTATAGTTTTTTGAGGAATTTACCAGGAAATTTGATGAAGGCAAGGTAATGCATTTTGTCTACATGGACTTTAGCAAGTTTGGTCAAGAAGGTTCTGTCACTCAGCATTCAAGATGAGGTACTAAGTTGGATTAAACATTGGCCCTGTGGGAGAAGCCAGATTGGTAGTAGATGGCTGTCTCTCTGACTGGAGGCCTGTGACCAGTAGAGTGCTGGGTTCATCGTTGTTTGTCATCTATATCAATGATCTGGATGATAATGTTGTTAACTGGATCAGCAGATTTGCTGATGACACCAAGGTTCTGGGTGCAGTGGACAGTAACAAAGACTATCATGGCTTGCAGCAGGATCTGGACCAGCTGGAAAAATGGGCTAAAAAATGGCAGATGGAATTTAATGCAGACAAGTATGAGGTGTTGCACTTCAGTAGAACCAACCAGGGTAGGTCTTACACAGTGAACTGTAGAGCACTGAGGAGAGAGTAAAACAAAGGGAACTGGGACTAAAGGTTTAAAGGTTCAAAGATTCAATTATTATCAAAGTATACAACTCTGAAATTCTTACATAGAAAATTAGAAACATAGAAAACCTACAGCACAATACAGGTCCTTCAGCCCACAATGCTATGCCAAACATGTACTTACTTTAGAAATTAAGTAGGGTTACCCATAGCCCTCTATTTTTCTAATCTCCATGTACCTATCCAAGAGTCTCTTAAAAGACCCTATTGTATCTGCCTCCACCACCATCGCTGGCAGCCCATTCCATGCACTCACCACTCTGCGTAAAAAACCTAACCCTGACATCTCCTCTGTACCTACTTCCAGGCATCTTAAAACCATGCTCTCTTGTGTTAGCCATTTCAGCCTGGGAAAAAAACCTCTGACTATCCACACGATCAATGCTTCCCATCATCTTATACACCTCTATCAGGTCACCTCTCATCCTCCATCGCTTGGAGGAGAAAAGGCCAAATTCATTCAACCTATTCTCATAAGGCACACTCACCAATCCAGGCAACATCCCTTGTAAATCTCCTCTGCACCCTTTCTATAGTTTCCACATCCCTCCTGTAATGAGGTGACCAGAAATGAGCACAGTACTCCAAGTGGGGTCTGACCAGGGTCCTATTTAGCTGTAAAATTACCTCTCAGCTCTTGAACTCAATCCCACGATTGATGAAGGCCAATGCACCGTATGCCTTCTTAACCACAGAGTCAACCTGCGCAGCTGCTTTGAGGGTCCTATGGACTCAGACCCCAAAATCCCTCTGATCGTCCACACTGCCAAGGGTCTTACCATTAATACTATATTCTTCCGTCGTATTTGACCTAACAAAATGAACCACCTCACACTTATCTGGGTTGATCTCTATCTGCCACTTCTCAGTCCAGTTTTGCATCCTATTGATGTCCCACTGTAACCTCTGACAGCCCTCCACACTAGCCAAAACACCCCCAACCTTTGTGTCATCAACAAATTTACTAACCCGTCCCTCAACTTCCTCATCCGGTTCAGATATAAAAATCACGAAGAGAAGGGGTCCCAGAACAGATCCCTGAGGCACACCACTGGTCACCGACCTCCATGCAGAATATGGCCCATCTACAACCACTCCTTGCCTTCTGTGGGAAAGTCAATTCTGGATCCATAAAGCAAGGTCCCCTTGGATCCCATGCCTCTTTACTTTCTTAATAATCCTTGCATGGAGTACTTTATCAAATGCCTTGCTGAAATCCGTATACACTACATCTACTGCTCTACCTTCATCAATGTGTTTAGTCACATCCTCAAAAATATTCAATCAGGCTTGCAAGGCATAACCTGCCTTTGACAAAGCTATGCTGACTATTCCTAATTATATTATGCCTCTTCAAATGTTCATAAATCCTGCCTCTCAGGATCTTCTCCATCAACTTAACAACCACTGAAGTAAGATTCACTGGTCTATAATTTCCTGGGCTACCTCTACTGCCTTTCTTGAATAAGGGAACAACATTAGTAACCCTCCAATCCTCTGGAACCTCTCCCGTCTCCATTGATGATGCAAAAATCATTGCCAGAGGCTCAGTAATCTCCTCCCTTGCCTTCCACAGTAGGTTGGGGTATATCTCATCTGGTCCCGGTGATTTATCCAACTTGATGCTTTCCAAAAGCTCCAGCACATCCTCTTCCTTAATATCTACATGTTCAAGCTTTTCAGACTGCTGTAAGTCATCCCTACAATCACCAAGGTCCTTTTCCATAGTGAATACTGAAGCAAAGTATTCATTAAGTACCTCCACTGCCTCCTCCGGTCCCATACACATTTTCCACTGCCACACTTGATTGGTCCTATTCTCTTATGTGTTATCCTC
The DNA here is from genome assembly GCF_963921235.1 of Mobula hypostoma. NCBI lineage: Eukaryota > Metazoa > Chordata > Chondrichthyes > Myliobatiformes > Myliobatidae > Mobula > Mobula hypostoma. Next base: position 164,274,508 of record NC_086101.1, on the reverse strand, counting down.
TTGCTCTTCACATAGTTGGAGAATGCCTTGGGGTTTTCCTTAATCCTGTTCACCAAGGCCTTCTCATGGCCCCTTCTGGCTCTCTTAATTTCATTCTTAAGCTCCTTCCTGATAGTCTTATAATTTTTTGAACCTTTTGTAAGCTTTTCTTTTCTTCCTGACCAGATTTTCAACGGCTTTTTTACACCATGGTTCCTGTACCCTACCATCCTTTCCCTGTCTCATTGGAACGTACCTATGCAGAACCCCACGCAAATATCCCCTGAACATTTGCCACATTTCTGCCGTACATTTCCCTGAGAACATCTGCTCCCAGTTTATGCTTCCAAGTTCCTGTCTGATAGCTTCATATTTTCCCCTACTCCAGTTAAACATTTTCTGAACCTGTCTGTTCCTATCCCTCTCCAATACTATGGTAAAGGAGACAGAATTGTGATCACTATCTCCAAAATGCTCTCCCACTGAGAGACCTGACACCTGACCAGGTTCATTTCCCAATACCAGATCAAGTACAGCCTCTTCTCTTGTAGGCTTATCTACATATTGTGTCAGGAAACCTTCCTGAACACACCTAACAAACTCCACCCCATCTAAACCCCTTGCTCTAGGGAGATGCCAATCGATATTGGGGAAATTAAAATCTCCCACCATGACAACCCTGTTATTATTGCACCGTTCCAGAATCTGACTTCCTATCTGCTCCTTGATATCCCTGTTACTATTGGGTGGTCTATAAAAAACACCCAGTAGATTTATTGACCCCTTCCTGTTTCTAACTTCCACCCACAGAGACTCCATAGACAACCCCTCCATGATTTTCTCCTTTTCTGCAGCTGTGACACTATCTCTGATCAACAGTGCCACGCCCCCAACTCTTTTGCCTCCCTCCCTGTCCTTTCTGAAACATCTGAAGCCTGGCACTCTAAGTAGCCATTCCTGCCCCTCAGCCATCCGAGTCTCTATAATGGCCACGGCATCATAGCTGCAAGTACTGATCCACGCTCTAAGCTCATCCGCTTTGTTCTTGATAGTCCTTGCATTAGAATAGACACACCTCAAACCATCAGTCTGAACGCATCCCTTCTCTATCACCTGCCTATCCTCCCCCTCACACTGCCTACAAGCTTTCTCTATTTGTGAGCCAACCACCCCTTCTTCTGTGTCTTCAGATTGGTTCCCACCCCCCAGTAATTCTAGTTTTAAACTCTCCCCAATAGCCTTAGTAAACCTCCCTGCTAGGATATTGGTCCCCCTTGGATTTAAGTGCAACCCATCCTTATTGTACAGGCCATACCTGCCCCAGAAGAGGTCTCAATGATCCAGAAATCTGAATCCCTGCCCCTTGCTCCAATCCCTCAGCCAAGTAGTTATCCTCCACCTCATTCTATTCCTATACTCACTGTCACGTGGCATAGGCAGTAATCCCAAGATTACCTCCTTTGTGGTCCTGCTTCTCAACTTCCTTCCCAACTCCCTATAGTCTTTTTTCAGGACCTCCTCCCTTTTCCTGCCTATGTTGTTGGTACCAATATATACCATGACCTCTGGCTCTACCCTCCCACTTCAGGATATTGTGGACATGATCAGAAGCATCCCGGACTCTGGCACCTGGGAGCCAAAGTACCATTTGTGTTTCTTTCCTGCGTCCACAAATCACCTGTCTGTCCCGCTAACTATTGAGTCCCCTATCACTGCTGCTATCTTCTTCCTTTGCCTACCCTTCTGAGCCACAGGGCCAGACTCTGTGCCAGAGGCATGGCCACTGTTGCTTCCCCCAGGTAGGTTGTTCCCCCAACAGTACTCGCCTTGACCCATTACCACCGAAGCCCCATTGAGCCAAAGCCCTCCTACTCTGACGCCCTCTTCTCCGACATCCGCTCCTCTGGTGCCCACTCTATAAAGCCCTCTTCTTTTTAAATTCTTCTTTTCCAGATAGCCACAAAACCAAGAAAGAAAGCAGCACAATTAACAGCCCCAAAATTCTTCCACCCTGAACAAAAAAGAAACAAAAATGGAACAGGCACAACAATCCCCAAACCCCACTCCCCCAACACAAAAAAAAACAAGAAAGATCAGATGAAAAGCACAGAGTACAAAAAAGGACTGAAAAAAGCCAACAGTCCAAGTCCACATCCAAAACGCAGAAAACCTGGCCAGCATTCTCCCTCTCCATAGCAGAGTGATCTCATCAGCAATAAAAAGGTAGGTCCATAATTCATTGAACGTGGTGGCACAGGTAGACAGGGTTGTAAAGAAAGCTTTTGGCGCATTGGCCTTCATAAATCAATGTATTGAGTACAGTAGACAGGGTGTTATGTTGAAGTTATATAAGACATTGATGAGGCCTAATTTGGAGTATTGTGTGCAATTTTGGTCACCTACCTACAGGAAGGGTGTAAATAAGTTTGAAAGAGTACAGAGAAGATTTACAAGGAGGTTGCTGAGACTGGAGGACCTGAGTTATAAGACTGAATAAGTTAGGACTTTATTCCTTTGAAAGTAGAAGATTGAATTAGAGGTATACAAAATTTTGAGGGGTAGAGATGGGGTAAACGCAATCAGGCTTTTTTCACTGAGGTTGGTTGGGATTACAGCTTGAGGTAAGGGTGAAGGGTGAAGTGTTTAAGGGGAATATGAGTGGAAGCCTTTTCACTCAGAGAGTTGTGAGCGTGTGGAGCAAGCTGCCAATGCAAGTGGTGCATGTGAGCTTGATTTCAATGTTTAGGAGAGATTTTCATAGGTATATGGATGTGGTGATATAAAGGACTATGGTCCTGGCACAGGTCAACGTGGGAGTAGGCAGTTTAAATAGTTTGGCACAGACTAGATGGGCTGAAGGGCCTGGTTCTGTGCTGTATTTTTCTATGACTCTATGATACTCAGCATCAACAACTTGAGAGTTAGCACTCTTTCAACATTTAGGTTCCTGGGCATCATTATTTCACAAAACCTTAAGTGGGAGAGCCATATTTCCTTTATTAGCAAAAAGGTTGTACTTCTTGCAACAGTAAGTAAAGTTCCATCTTCCCCAGAATATGGTGGTGTAATTCTTCAATGCCATCATAGAGAGCAGGCTCACATCAGCCAATACTGTCTGGTTTGGTGCAGCATCCTCTTCTAATATACAGAAAACTACAGTGAACTGTCAAGACAGCAGAACATGTCATTGGCTGCAATCTACCACCACTGCAGGTCTTGTATGTATCCAGGGCAAAGAAGTGGACAGGAAATGTCATTGTGTACACTATTCACCTAGCAAACTGCCTTTTCCAAGACCTCCCTTCTGAAAAGCACTACAGGACTATTAAAACAAAAATCTTCACACCATCTGAAAAGTTTCTTCTCTCGGGCAGTTAATCTGATCGACCATTCCAGTTAGCGCCCCCACCCCTGTCTCCACTACCTCAGTCACTGCACTCCACTGTAAACACCTTAAACCATTTTTTATAATGCTGTTTATTTCATAAATACATGGATATTTATGTATTTATGCACATTTTATTCCATATCCACATTTTAACCTCTATTTTTATATAATCCTTTATTCTTTATAATTGTTGAATGTTGTTGCATGTTGCGCCAATACTTCTCAACAAATTCCTAATATATGTAAATGTATACAATGAATAAAGTTGGTTCTTGGTCCTTGATTCTAAATGTGTTGACCTCTGGCTGAATTGGCTTTGGAACAAAGTCTCCATTCATTTGAATTGGGATTCATGCCCTGGAGAATGGAAGAGAAAGGTAAGTTAAATACTTTAGCTGCTAGTTTAATATTTTAAATTATTTTAGTGTGTTAATGGCTTTTAATTAACTTTATTAATTTAGTTTTTAATATTTAAAAAAAATCAACAATCTATTGATTTTTAAATGTCTCTGAAGATCAGTGACATTTAAGGACCAATGCAAAGATGTAATGGATTGAACAGGAGGGAAATTTCCAATGCCAGCCTTGCTTCTTGTCCAAGGCGATCAGGGCATGAGAGGATGGGTCTCATTGCTATATTACTGAGGCCTCTTTGGGCCTCTCCAGACACGATCAGGGTGCAGTGTGTTTCCTTGATATGTTTTCCACTGTGGCTCAGGTGTGAATTCAAAGGCCAGGACCATTGTCAGTGAGTCTAGCAAGGGCTTACCCAGCCTAATTCCATTTGTTTTACCTACAATGGGAGGCCAAGCATCGACAGTCTCAAATGGCTTTATAATGCTATGTAAGTAACAGTGAAAGTGTTTTATAGTATTTGTAGGGAGTAACAATATTCGATAACAACTCTCTCCAACCATATAGTGTTTAAAGTTCAATGAAATTTATTATCTAAGTACATATACAGTATATCACCATATACTACCTTGAGATTCATTTTCTTGCAGGCATTCACAGTAAAGCAAAGAAATACAATAGAATTAATGAAAAACTACACACAAACAAAGACTAACAAACAATCAATATGCAAAAGAAGATAAACTGTACACATTTTAAGAAAGTAAATGAATATTACTGAGAACATGAGTTGTGGGGTCCTTGTAAATTGTAGTATCAGCACTTTGTTCAGATGAGTGAAGTTATCCACAACTGGTTCAAGAGCCGAGAGATTGATGGATAATAGCTGTTCCTGAACCTGGTGGGAGCTAAGGGTCCTGTACCTTCTTCCAGATTATAGCAGTGAGAAGGGAACATGGCCTGGATGGTGGGGTTTCTTGATGATGGATGCTGCTTTCTTGCGCAGTTCTCCTTGTAGGTGTGTGCAGTGGTGGGGATGGCTTTGCCTGTGATGGACTGCTCTGCGTTTTGTAAGTTTTTCCTTCAGTAACAGAAATTGAAAACAATTTAACATTTGGGAAACAAAAAACGTAGAAATCTTTAGCAGGTAAGATAATGTGTGGAGAGGGAAATTGAGTTAACTGTTGACATGGATGGACTTCTGTCAAATTTGCAGCTTTTTCAATGGTTTTGCTTTTCTATTGGTCTATGAGTTTCCTCATGAGATTTACAATACACGAGTTGTACTAAAGAGTAGAATGTAAATGCAAAACCTTTCTTTAATATATAAAAATGATTTTTGTAAGTTTTTTCTTTCAATATTTAAATATAATAAATTGGAGTTACAAATTGAGTTTTACATAAGTTTTTTCTTTCAATATTTAAATATAATAAATTGGAGTTACAAATTGAGTTTTACATAATAAAATTTTGACCTCAGCTGTGTAGCTAAGTGGTAGCCGGTAACACAGGGTGATCGTACAGTAATTCTATGTTGCTTGAATGTGATAAGTTAGGTAAAAACTGCTTTCTAAGGATCTGGTTAAGTTGCCAATCTACTTGTCTGCTCAGGAAGGGGTAAATGGGACACAGGAAGATCCATGAAAGGGGAAGAAGGGAAGTAATTTCAAACATGTCTGTCCAACCCTGCCATAGGGGAAAAAAGGCTAACACCTGGAGAAAATTTCCTCTCTTAAAATTTCAGTTTTACATGTCGTCAGTTGTACACGTAGTGATTAAGCTCTCAAGATTGGATCTGATGAATCTATTTAACTTCAGCAATATGCATCCGTTAATGCTGATTAAACCAAATGATGATTATAACATCTATCTTAAATATAAAGACTAAATTGTGGTACTACTGTTTAGTAAGGAAAAGCATATAAGGAAGAAATTAGTATTCACTTGGTATCTCTGGTAATGGTTCACATGCCGGGTGGATCAATGTGTATGGATTTCTAAAGTAGCAATGAGACTGAATGACCAGCAATCTATCCTGCATAGATGATTGATTGTATAAAATCTCACGACGAGCCAAAGCAGATTTGCACTTGGGCTTACTCAGTGTTGTAGAATGCTGTGATTTAAAAGGACTGAGAGCTGGATGTTCAGCACCGGTGCTAGACTGGAACATGTGAAGTCCTTTGTGTGTTAGCAACTTAAGAGAGAGAGCACTTGGTCAGCCGAAGGAAAGGGACCCTGTTGTCAGTGCAGCATGAGATCATTACTGAAGCAACTACATTCAGGAATCAAAAAAATACTTGCGTTAACAGTACAAGAATTGCTGCATCTGCATGCCCCTGTTCCACGTAAGCCAAAACAGTTGTGTGGTGTACAGTTATATGCTGGTTCCCTTATTCAAAAAGCTTCTTCTAGACTCTCTTGAATGCAGAAATTCAAAATCGGTCAGGACTCCCCTCCTGAGTTCAGGATAACAGCAGATAGACTCAAGAGTACAAGGTTGTCAGGGGACTAATTTGGGCTTTGTACTTTCTGTGCCACTGAAGAAGATCATCATTTACCTCAGTGCTAGGTTCCTGTACTAATCTCACGGAGCGACCACTCTCCGCTGAACATCGACAACTCCTCCGCAGAGATCGTTAAGAGCACCAAATTTCTTGGTGTTCACCTGGTGGAGAATCTCACCTGGTCCCTCAACACCAACTGCATAGCAAAGAAAGCCCAGCAGCGTCTCTACTTTCTGCGAAGGCTGAGAAAAGTCCATCTCCCACCACCCCATCCTCACCACATTCTACATAGGTTATATTGAGAGCATCCTGAGCAGCTGCATTACTGCCTGGTTCAGAAATTGCACCATCTCGGATCGCAAGACCCTGCAGCGGATAATGAGGCCAGCTGAGAAGATCATTGGGGGTCTCTCTTCCCGCATTACAGACATTTACACCACACGCTGCATCCGTAAAGCAAACAGCATTTTGAAGGACCCCACGCACCACTCATACAAACTCTTCTCCCTCCTGCCATCTGGCAAAAGGCACCGAAGTATTCGGGCTCTCATGACCAGACTATGTAACAGTTTCTTCCCCCAAGTCATCAGACTCCTCAATACCCAGAGCCTGGACTAACACCAACCTACTGTCCTCTACTGTGCATATTGTCTTGTTTATTAGTTATTGTAATGCCCGCACTGTTTTGTGCACTTTATGCAGTCCTGGGTAGGTCTGTAGTCTAGTGTAGTTTTGTGTTTTTTTATGTAGTTCAGTGTAGTTTCATGTAGCACTATGGTCCTGAAAAACGTTGTCTTGTTTTTACTGTATACTGTACCAGCAGTTACGGTCGAAATGACAATAAAAAATGACTTGACTTGACTTGACTCATCACCCTTGATTGTCTTAATGTCTGAAAAAAGACTGTAAGTTCTCACATGCCCTTTTTGACCTATTCTCATTCAGGGTGAGTCTGAGGCTGGATTGGATAATTTGTTATGGACTGAGTGGTCATGTCAAGGACAGATTAATGACTGAGGACTTAAAAAAAAATCCTTACTGGACTTCTAACTGCCTCAGTATCCTTGATAGGTTGACTTGTACTCTTGGCTCTTATTGGTCTGTTGGTTCCTAGGGTACTTGGGCCGTTGATGGTCTTGGAAGTACTGAAAAATACAGCATGTCACAATTATCAGTGAGGTGTTGGAACACCTTCACTTCCCCTGGGGAATTCCATGCTATGATCAAGAAAATACAATCATTTCTGGCAATATGATTAGCAGGGAGGAATTGGGAAATGTTAGATGGAATGTCCATGGTCTTCAATAAGGTCTTGTTACAAGGTCACATGGTAGATTTGGTTTGATGTAGGTCACACATGCATAAGGTTAGAACCCATAGGATCCATGGCAGGTTAACAAATTGGATCCAAGATTGGCTCGGAGATAGGAGGCAGAGTGTGGTAGAGGAGGGTTGCTTTTCTGAAGGTAGGTCTGTGACCAGTGCTACTCCACAAGGATCAAAGCTAAGACCTTTGATGCTTGTTGTATACATTAATGACAGATTTGGATGTAGAAGGCATGATGAGTAACTTTGGAGATGATACAAAAATTCCTGCTTTTGTAGGTAGTGGAGAGGGTTATCTAAAGCAACAAGATGATATGGATGAGTTGGGAAGGTGGTGGAGTATTGGCAGATAGAATTTAATCCTGACAAGTGCAAGGTGATGCATTTTGGGAGGCCAAAGTTGATGGGGCATATACAGTAAATGATAGCCTATGTTGATGAAGAGAGGGACGTAAGGTACATGTCAGTTGAAAGTGGGAGTGCAAGTGGATAAGGTAGTGAAGAAAGCATATGGCATGATCGCCTTTACTGGTTTTGGCATAGAGTATAAGAGCAGGCATGTCATGTTACAACTTTATATAACCACACAGTGTATCATCCACAGTTCCAGCTGCCTCAGTATAGGAAGGATGTAATTGTGCCAGAGAGGATGCAGAAGAGATTCACCAGGATGTTGCCTGGACTGGAACATTTCAGTGATAAAAAGAGACTTTATAACTGAAATGCACCTATGAGGTCCTGGACCTCCTTCATTTCTCCCAGAGGACTTCTGTGTCTGGATCAGGAAGAAGTAATCACTTGGGACAGTCTGATTAGCAATGAGAAAGTCAATATTAACATGGGCACCTTAGGGAATGAGGCTGGCGAAATAGTTATAGGGAATCAAGAAATGGAAAAAGGACATCATCAGATACTTTACATCAGTTTTAACAATAAAAAGCACTGAAACATATGGATAATGATCATCCATTGTAATCGTTACTGAAGAATCAGAGTTAGGCAAAATAATGGGACTAAAGCCTGGTTAATCCCTGACCAGATTAGTCGTATCCCAGGATAGCAAAAGAAGTGACTTCAGGGATTATGGATGCAACAATTGTAATCTTTCAAACACCTTGAGGTTCTGCAGAGATACCAGAGGTTTGGAAAACTGTCAATGTGATATCCTTCTTTAAAAAGATTGTAAGGCAAAGTTCGGGTAATTATAGACCATTTAGCCAAATTTCTATTACTGCAAATACTGTATGTTAGAATCGATTACTAAGGATACTGCCATCAGGCACCAGGGTACAGGAGCCTGACAACCCACACCTCAAGATTCAACAACACCTTCCCAATGGCCAGCAAATTATTGATCCAACCTGAAAAATTAACACTACCTTGGATTATTTTATTTTCTCTCTTTCTCTTGCACTAGTGTTGTTTATTTTGTACATGTTTAAATTATGTTAATTTAAGCTCATGCTAATTCACTTTTGTTCTTTTCTTACAACGTACCATTCTGCAGCTGGGTAAAGCTAACACTCATGAAATTTATACATGGCATATATGTGTCTATGACAACAATAGGACTTAGACTTGAACTTGAATTTAATAACATTTGGAAGGTTATAATCATAATCTAACCAATCTAACCTAATGGCTTCATGAATGGGAATTCATGTCTGATGAATTTATTTTGAGTTCCTTGAGAAAGTATCAGATAGATAGATAGATACTTTATTGATCCTAAAGGAAATTACAGTGTCACAGCAGATTACAAGTGCACAGATATACAAATATTTGAAGAGAAATAAGAAAGAATAAAAAATAAGTTACCTCAAGCAGTCTAACAGGAGGGGGTAATCACTTCCCTGGCTGTGGGTTGACTTATTATAGAGCCTAACGGCGGAGGGTAAGCACGACCTCTTTGGAGCAGCACAGTTGTCTTAGTCTATCACTAAAAATGTTCCTCTGTTGAACCAAGGTGCCATGCAGTGGGAGAGAAACATTGTCCAGTATCGCCAGAATTTTCTGTAGGGTCCTTTGTTCTACCACAGCCTCCAGTGCGTCCGGTTTGACTCCTATAAAAGAGCCAGCCTTTCTCATCAGTTTATTGAGCCTGCTGGCATCACCCGTGTTGATGCCATTGCCCCAGCACACCACCACACAGAAGGCTGTACTGGTGTCAACAGACTGGTAGATAGAGAGGATAGATAAAGATAAAGATTAAGGAGAAAGATAAACTTTATTTGTTACATGTACATAGGAACCTCAGAAGATAACGTGAAATCCGTTGTTTTCATCAACAAAGCTGAGATCGATAGATTTTTAATCAGTCAGGTAATCAAGGTAACAGGGAAAGAGTGGTAAAATTGACATGATGGAAATTGGATCACCCCCGATCCAATCGAAAGGTGGACTAGATTTGTAGATCTGAATAGTCCACTCCTGTTCCTATTTCTTTTGGGAAAAATATAGTGAACTACAAGAGGAATGCCTGGGAGTGGTGTAAATAGGAGGACAAATGAAATATGAAATTACCAGAAGAGGAATAAAAAACGAATGTGGGAAATACGAGCTAGAAAGTTGCAATGCTGATTACCTGAAGGTGTTGAATTAAATTTTGAGTTCAGCAGGGTGGAATGTATCAGAGCGGAGCCCAAGTCCCTCAAGAGTTTGCATCAAGGAATTTACAGGTAACCTCAGGTGGCATCTCCAGAGGGATAACATCAGTCTCAAGGAGATTGTAGAAATGGCTCAAGATAACCTGACAATCCTGGACAAAATTAGCTTGTAACAGTATTGAGCATGATAAATGAAATTGTACACATCACTTAAGAGCTGCAGGCCAAGTATGATGGTTGCAGATGTCCCTTCTCCAAATTCTGCTTTCACCACTGTCACATGGACACCCCGTGGCCTCAGTGGGTTTGGTATATGACAGTAGTGTGGGGAGGATGGTAAAGGTATGGTCAAAGGAGGGGGAGTGGTGTGTATTTGACTGCACTGAGCTTTGGATCTGAATGAATATGCCACAACTGTCACCGACTTCATCAAGGCCTGGGTGAATAAGTTTGCGCCTCCAAGAACATACTGAACCAGAGGCCTTGAATAAACCAGAAGGTTCACAGTCCGCTGAGGGCCAGATTTGTGGCGGTTGGAACCCAACAAGAAGTCCTACGGAAGGCCATTGTAAAAGTGAAAGGGCATTTCCATGTGAGTTGATGCGTGACAGCTGTGGCAGGGTTTGCATGCCAATAATTCATATAAAGTGCAACCTAACTGCATAGATGGCAATGATACATCACTTGCCAATGAGCTCAATGCCTGTTACGCCTGCTTTGAAAAGGGACAATAACACTATACCTGTATGAATCCCCAGAGGATCCAGCGACTCTGTGATCTCTTTCTCAGAAGCCAGTAACAGAACATCCTTCAAGAGGAAGAATCCTCGTGAGGCGTCAGGCTCCAGTGAAAGCTGGGAACAGAAAACCTGAGCCGAGAAACTGACTGCAGCAGTCACAGACATCTTCAATCTCTCACTGCTGCAATAGGAGGTTCCCAGCTTCCTCAACAGGACACAAGTCGTGCTGGTGCTCAAGAAGAGTAGGGTAAGTTGACGATTGTCCAGTAACACTCTCATCTACAGTGATGAAGTGCTTTGAAAGGTTGTTTACGGCTAGAATTAACTGAACAAAGGCCTCAACCTGCTGCAATTCACTTACTGCCAGAATGTGTCTACAGTAGACACTATCTCAATGGCTCTCCACTCTGTTTTGGAGCACCTAGACAGCAGCAAAACAGACGTCGGCCTGCTGTCCATTTATTACAGAGTTCAACATCATCGTCACCTCAGTATTAATCATCAAGCCTAAAAGACTTGATAGTTAGAGGTGCAGATAGGAGGTTCTGTGGTCGTGACAGAGAATCCAGGATGGTTTGTTGCCACCCAGGTGCCAGGGTCAAGGATGTCTCTGATCGATTGCATGACATTCTGAAGTGGGAGGGTGATCAGCCAGATGTCGTGGTGCACATCGGTACCAATGACATAGCAAGGAAGAGTGAGGAGGTCCTGGACAGTGAGTATAGAGAGCTTGGTAGGAAGTTGAAAAGCAGGACCTCGAGGGTGGTAATCTCAGGATTGCTACCTGTGCTAGGTGCCAGTGAGGGTAGGAATAGGATGCTCTGGAGGAGGAACAAGTGGCTGAGGAACTGGTGTAGGGGGCAGGGTTTCAGATTTCAGGATCATTGGGACCTCTTCTGGGGCAGGTGGGACCTGTACAAGAGAGACGGGTTACACTTGAACCACAGGGGGACCAATATCCTTTCAGGGAGGTTTGTTAGTGCTATTGGGGAGGCTTTAAACTAGATTTGCAGGGGGATGGGAACCAGAGTGCCAGAGCTGACAGTGCGGCTGGGGTGAAAATAAATGATGTTGAAAGTTTAAGCAAATCCGCTGATAGAAAGGTTGTGAGTGGTGGTAAAAGTCTTCTGAGGTGTATATATTTCAATGCTAGGAGTATTGCAGGGAAGGCGGATGAGTTGAGGGCGTGGATTGACACGTGGAATTATGATGTTGTAGCAATTAGTGAAACTTGGCTACAGGAGGGGCAGGACTGGCAGCTTAATATTCCAGGGTTCCGATGTTTCAGATGTGATCGAGGCAGTGGAATGAAAGGTGGGAGAGTAGCATTGCTTGTTAGGGAAAATATTACAGCAGTGCTCAGGCAGGACAGATTAGAGGGCTTGTCTACTGAGTCCTTATGGGTGGAGCTGAGAAACAGGAAAGGTATGGCCACATTAGTGGGATTGTATTACAGACCACCCAATAGTCAACGAGACTTGGAAGAGCAAATCTGCAGAGAGATAGCAGGCAACTGCAGGAAACATAAAGTTGTGGTGGTAGGGGATTTTAATTTTCCATACATTGATAGGGACTCCCATACTGTTAGGGGTCTAGATGGTTTAGAGTTTGTAAAATGTTTTCAGGAAAGTTTTCTAATCAATATATAGAGGGACCAACTAGAGGGGATGCAATATTGGATCTCCTGTTAGGAAACGAATTAGGGCAAGTGACGGAAGTCTGTGTAGGGGAGCACTTTGGTTCCAGTGATCATAACACCATTAGTTTCAAGTTGATCATGGACAAGGATAGATCTGGTCCTAGGGTTGAGGTTCTGAACTGGAAGAAGGCCAAATTTGAAGAAATGAGAAAAGATCTAAAAAGCGTGGATTGGGACAGGTTGTTCTCTGGCAAAGATGTGATTGGTAGGTGGAAAGCCTTCAAAGGGGAAATTTTGAGAGTGCAGAGTTTGTATGTTCCTGTCAGGATTAAAGGCAAATTGAATAGGAATAAGGAACCTTGGTTCTCAAGGGATATTGCAACTCTGATAAAGAAGAAGAGGGAATTGTATGAAATGTATAGGAAACCGGGGGTAAATCAGGTGCTTGAGGAGTATAAGAAGTGCAAGAAAATACTTAAGAAAGAAATCAGGGGGGCTAAAAGAAGACATGAGGTTATCTTGGCAGTCAAAGTGAAGGATAATCCAAAGAGCTTCAACAGGTATATTAAAAGGATTGTAAGGGATAAAATTGGTCCTCTTGAAGATCAGAGTGGTCGGCTATGTGCGGAACCAAAAGAACTGGGGGCGATCTTAAATGGTTTTTTTGCGTCTGCATTTACTAAGGAAGCTGGCATGAAATCTATGGAATTGAGGGAATCAAGTAGTGAGATCAAGAAAACTGTACAGATTGAAAAGGAGGAGGTGCTTGCTGTCTTGAGGAAAATTAAAGTGGATAAATCCCCGGGACCTGACAGAGTGTTCCCTTGGACCTTGAAGGAGACTAGTGTTGAAATTGTGGGGGCCCTGGCAGAAATATTTAAAATGTCGCTGTCTACGGGTGAAGTGCCGGAGGATTGGAGAGTGGCTCATGTTGTTCCGTTGTTTAAAAAAGGATCGAAAAGTAATCCGGGAAATTATAGGCCGGTGAGTTTAACGTCAGTAGTAGATAAGTTATTGGAGGGAGTACTAAGAGACAGAATCTACAAGCATTTGGATAGACAGGGGCTTATTAGGGAGAGTCAACATGGCTTTGTGCGTGGTAGGTCATGTTTGACCAATCTGTTGGAGTTTTTCGAGGAGGTTACCAGGAAAGTGGATGAAGGGAAGGCAGTGGATATTGTCTACATGGACTTCAGTAAGGCCTTTGACAAGGTCCCGCATGGGAGGTTAGTTAGGAAAATTCAGTCGCTAGGTATACATGGAGAGGTGGTAAATTGGATTAGACATTGGCTCGATGGAAGATGCCAGAGAGTGGCGGTAGAGAATTGCTTCTCTGAGTGGAGGCCTGTGACTAGTGGTGTGCCACAGGGATCAGTGCTGGGTCCATTGTTATTTGTCATCTATATCAATGATCTGGATGATAATGTGGTAAATTGGATCAGCAAGTTTGCTGATGATACAAAGATTGGAGGTGTAGTAGACAGTGAGGAAGGTTTTCAGAGCCTGCAGAGGGACTTGGACCAGCTGGAAAAATGGGCTGAAAAATGGCAGATGGAGTTTAATACTGACAAGTGTGAGGTATTGCACGTTGGAAGGACAAACCAAGGTAGAACATACAGGGTTAATGGTAAGGCACTGAGGAGTGCAGTGGAACAGAGGAATCTGGGAATACGGATACAAAATTCCCTAAAAGTGTCGTCACAGGTAGATAAGGTCGTAAAGAGAGCTTTTGGTACATTGGCCTTAATCAAAGTATTGAGTATAAGAGCTGGAATGTTATGATGAGGTTGTATAAGGCATTGGTGAGGCCGAATCTGGAGTATTGTGTTCAGTTTTGGTCACCAAATTACAGGAAGGATATAAATAAGGTTGAAAGAGTGCAGAGAAGGTTTACAAGGATGTTGCCGGGACTTGAGAAACTCAGTTACAGAGAAAGGTTGAATAGGTTAGGACTTTATTCTCTGGAGCGTAGAAGAATGAGGGGAGATTTGATAGAGGTATATAAAATTATGATGGGTATAGATAGAGTGAATGCAAGCAGGCTTTTTCCACTGAGGCAAGGGGAGAAAAAAACCAGAGGACATGGGTTAAGGGTGAGGGGGGAAAAGTTAAAGGGAACATTAGGGAGGGCTTCTTCACACAGAGAGTGGTGGGAGTATGGAATGAGCTGCCAGACGAGGTGGTAAATACGGGTCCTTTTTTAACATTTAAGAATAAATTGGACAGATACATGGATGGGCGGTGTATGGAGGGATATGGTCCGTGTGCAGGTCAGTGGGACTAGGCAGAAAATGGTTTGGCACAGCCAAGAAGGGCTAAAGGGCCTGTTTCTGTGCTGTAGTTTCTATGGTTTCTATGGTTCTGTGGTAAGACCTGGGCCTCTGAACCTCCCTTTGCAAAAGGATCCTTGACTTCTCAATCAGTAGACCATTGTCAAGTAGAGATTGGTAATAACACCTCCTTGCCGACCATCAACATAGCTACACCTCAAGGATGTGTGCTTGGCTCACTGCTCCAGTCTCTCTACCCCCATGGCTGTGTGGTTAGACACAGCCCAAAGCCATCTATAAATTTGCTGAATATGCAACAGTTGTTGGCAGAACCTCAGATGGAGTCTAGGAGGTGCACAGGAGTACGATGGATCTGCTAGTGGAATGGTGTTGCAACAATGGCATTGCACTCAACTTCAGCAAGATCAAAGAATTGATTGTGGACTCCAGAAGAGGAAGTTGGGAGGGGTCAGCAGTGGAAAGGGTGAGCAGCTTCAATTTCCTGGGCATTGACCTCACTGTGAATCCATCCTGGCCCCAACACATTGGTGCAATCAGGAGGAAGACATGCCAGTGGTTCTACTTTCTTATGATTTTCAGGAGATTTGGTATGCTAATAAAGCCCCTTGAAAACTTCAATAGCTGTACAGTAGAGAACATACTGACTGGGTGCACCACAGCCTGGGATGGAGACTCCAATGCACAAGTTCGTAAGAGGTTGCGGAGGATTGGAGACTCAGCCAGACGCATTGGGGTCACAACCCTTCCTATCATGGAGCACATCTTCCAGAAGCGGTGCCTCAAGAAGGCATCCTCAATCACAATGAACACACAGCACCTAGGACATGATTTCTTCTCATTAGTAACATCAGGGGGGAGGTACAGGAGCCTGAAGACACACACTCAATATTTTAGGAACAACTTCTTCCCATCCACCATCACTTTTCTGAACGGCCATGAACCAATGAGCACTAATTCACTGTTACTTTTTTGTTGTTTGCTCTACTTATTTATTTTGTAACTTATAGCTCTGTTATGTCTCTACACCGCACTGCTGCCACTAAACATCAAATCTCACAACATATAAGACAATGGGAATTACCCTGATTCCGACTCAGATTCAGTAGCGTGCAGCAAAATGGCGTTGGGTTCTTTTCATCATCAAAACATAGTCATACTTTATTGATCCCGGGGAAAATTAGTTTTCGTTACAGTTGCATCATAAATAATTCAATAGTAACAGAAATAGTAATAGTAATACTACTATTAGTAAATAGTAATAGTCATGGAAATAA
This sequence comes from Mobula hypostoma, assembly GCF_963921235.1. Classification (NCBI taxonomy): domain Eukaryota; kingdom Metazoa; phylum Chordata; class Chondrichthyes; order Myliobatiformes; family Myliobatidae; genus Mobula; species Mobula hypostoma. The sequence goes on along the minus strand of NC_086101.1, from coordinate 164,258,404 downwards.
TAAATAGTAATAGAATAGTAATAGAAAAATAGTAATAAATTGTTAAATAGTAATATGTAAATTATGCCAGTAAATTATGAAATAAGTCCAGGACCAGCCTATCGGCTCAGGGTGTCTGACCCTCCAAGGGAGGAGTTGTAAAGTTTGATGGCCACAGGCAGGAATGACTTCCTATGACACTCTGTGCTGCATCTCGGTGGAATGAGTCTCTGGCTGAATGTACTCCTGTGCCCACCCAGTACATTATGTAGTGGATGGGAGACATTGACCAAGATGGCATGCAACTTAGACAGCATCCTCTTTTCAGACACCAATCACAACACAATCAACAAAAACAACACAATCAATGCTGAGGATCATCAGAACAAGAATAAAGAGGACAACAGAAGAATTTCTTCCACCCAGAGAGACTATGGCAACACTTAATTATTCCATTGAAAACTAATTACATTAAATGATTCAGGAAAATGGAGTGATGTAAAGTTGAAGTTGACGTAGTCAAAATGGGCCAACTGTATTCACCCTGAGGACAGAGGAATAGGAGAGCCATTCAGCTATTTGGCCATTTGATCATTTGATAATTTGATCATTTGCAAGCCCCTGTCTTGCTTCTGTGTCTCTGCCCACAAAGACGATATCAATTTCTGGTTTGAAATTTTCAGTTGATCTCCAGCATCAATGGACTTTTAGAAGAGAGAGCTCCTGATTCATCCATAATTCACAAGTGCGCACCACACTTGGAGTATTGTGAGCAGTTTTGGTTCCCTTAGCTAGGGAAGGATGTATGTGCTGGTTTTGGGGACCATCACCTGAGTTTCATGAGACTGATCCCAGGAATGAAAGGGTTACCACATGAAGAGTGTTTGATGACCCTGGATCTGTACTTGCTGGAGTTTAGAAAAATGAGTGGAGGATTCTCATTGAAATCTATCAAATATCGAAAGGCCTAGATAGAGTGGATGTGGAAAGGAAGAATGCCTGCAAGAAAATGAATCTCAAAGTTATATAGGGTGACATATGTATTTTGATAATAAATTTACTTTGAACTTTATTTCCAGTAATTTTTATCTAAGTTCAATGAATCACTGAAACAATAGCAGAGAAAAGTAATGATTAAGTTTATTATTTTTGTAAAAAAATTCCAAATTTTCAAAAGTCCAAAGAAAATTTATTATGAAAGTATATATATGTCACCATATACAACCCGGAGATTAATTTTCTTGTGGGCATTCACAGTAGCTAAAAGAAACACAATATAGTCAGAATCAGGTCTATTATCACCGGCATGTGATGTGAAATTTGTTAATTTAGCAGCAGCAGTTCAATGCAGTGGAAGGCAGGTGGTCACGCCGGGGCCACGGGAGGCAGACAAGTGGGTCACGGTTAGGAGGGGGAAGGGGAAAAGGAAGGTGATGGGGAGTACCCCGGCGGCTGTGCCCCTTAACAACAGGTACTCCTGTTTGAGTACTGTTGGGGGGGACAGCTTACCTGGGGGAAGCGACAGTGGCCCTGCCTCCGGCACAGAGTCTGGCCCTGTAGCTCAGAAGGGTAGGGCAAGGAAGAGGAGGGCAGTTGTGATAGGGGACTCGATAGTAAGGGGGTCAGATAGGCGATTCTGTGGACGCAGTCCAGAGACTCGGATGGTAGTTTGCCTCCCTGGTGCCAGGGTCCGGGATATTTCTGATCGTGTCCAAGATATCCTGAAGTGGGAGGGTGAAGAGCCAGAGGTCCTGGTACATATAGGTACCAATGACATAGGTAGGAAAAGGGATGAGGTCCTGAAAGAAGAATATAGGGAGCTAGGAAGGGAGTTGAGAAAAAGGACCGCAAAGGTAGTAATCTCGGGATTACTGCCTGTGCCACGCGACAGTGAGAGTAGGAATGCGATGAGGTGGAGGATAAATGCGTGGCTGAGGGATTGGAGCAGGGGGCAGGGATTCAAGTTTTTGGATCATTGGGACCTCTTTTGGCGCAGGTGTGACCTGTACAAAAAGGACGGGTTACACTTAAATCCTCGGGGGACCAATATCCTGGCAGGGAGATTAGCGGGGGCTACTGAGGTGACTTTAAACTAGAATGGTTGGGGGGTGGGAATCAAATTAAAGCGGCTAGGTGTGAGGAGGTTAGTTCACAACAGAGGGATGGGAACCAGTGCAGAGAGACAGAGGGGTGTAAAGTGAGCGTAGAAGCAAAAAGTACAAAGGGGAAAAGTAAAAGTGGCAGGCCGACAAATCCAGGGCAAGCATTAAAAAGGGCTAAGAGAGTTGTAAAAGAGTGCCTGAAGGCTTTATGTGTCAATGCAAGGAGCATTCGTAATAAGGTGGATGAATTGAAAGTGCAGATTGTTATTAATGATTATGATATAGTTGGGATCACAGAGACATGGCTCCAGGGTGACCAGGGATGGGAGCTCAACGTTCAGGGATATTCAATATTCAGGAGGGATAGACACGAAGGAAGGGGAGGTGGGGTGGCGTTGCTGGTTAAAAAAGAGATTAACGCAATAGAAAGGAAGGACATAAGCCGGGAAGATGTGGAATCGATATGGGTAGAGCTGCGTAACACTAAGGGGCAGAAGACGCTGGTGGGAGTTGTGTACAGGCCACCTAACAGTAGTAGTGAGGTTGGAGATGGTATTAAACAGGAAATTAGAAATGTGTGCAATAAAGGAACAGCAGTTATAATGGGTGACTTCAATCTACATGTAGACTGGGTGAACCAAATTGGTAAAGGTGCTGAGGAAGAGGATTTCTTGGAATGAATGCGGGATGGTTTTTTGAACCAACATGTCGAGGAACCGACTAGAGAGCAGGCTATTCTGGACTGGGTTTTGAGCAATGAGGAAGGGTTAATTAGCGATCTTGTCGTGAGAGGCCCCTTGGGTAAGAGTGACCATAATATGGTGGAATTCTTCATTAACATGGAGAGTGACGTAGTTAATTCAGAAACAAAGGTTCTGAACTTAAAGAGGGGTAACTTTGAAGGTATGAGACATGAATTAGCTAAGATAGACTGGCAAATGACACTTCAAGGATTGACGGTGGATATGCAATGGCAGGCATTTAAAGGTTGCATGGATGAACTACAACAATTGTTCATCCCAGTTTGGCAAAAGAATAAATCAAGGAAGGTAGTGCACCCGTGGCTGACAAGAGAAATTAGGGATAGTATCAATTCCAAAGAAGTAGCATACAAATTAGCCAGAGAAAGTGGCTCACCTGAGGACTGGGAGAAATTCAGAGTTCAGCAGAGGAGGACAAAGGGCTTAATTAGGAAGGGGAAAAAAGATTATGAGAGAAAACTGGCAGAGAACATAAAAACGGACTGTAAAAGCTTTTATAGATATGTAAAAAGGAAAAGACTGATAAAGACAAATGTAGGTCCCCTGCAAACAGAAACAGGTGAATTGATTATGGGGAGCAAGGACATGGCAGACCAATTGAATAATTACTTTGGTTCTGTCTTCACTAAGGAGGACATAAATAATCTTCCAGAAATAGTAAGGGACAGAGGGTCCAGTGAGATGGAGGAACTGAGCGAAATACATGTTAGTAGGGAAGTGGTGTTAGGTAAATTGAAGGGATTGAAGGCAGATAAATCCCCAGGGCCAGATGGTCTGCATCCCAGAGTGCTTAAGGAAGTGGCCCAAGAAATAGTGGATGCATTAGTGATAATTTTTCAAAACTCGTTAGATTCTGGACTAGTTCCTGAGGATTGGAGGGTGGCTAATGTAACCCCACTTTTTAAAAAAGGAGGGAGAGAGAAACCGGGGAATTATAGGCCGGTTAGCCTAACGTCGGTGGTGGGCAAACTGCTGGAGTCAGTTATCAAGGATGTGATAACAGCACATTTGGAAAGCGGTGAAATGATCGGACAAAGTCAGCATGGATTTGTGAAAGGAAAATCATGTCTGACGAATCTCATAGAATTTTTTGAGGATGTAACTAGTAGAGTGGATAGGGGAGAACCAGTGGATGTGGTATATTTGGATTTTCAAAAGGCTTTTGACAAGGTCCCACATAGGAGATTAGTGTGCAAACTTAAAGCACACGGTATTGGGGGTAAGGTATTGGTGTGGGTGGAGAATTGGTTAGCAGACAGGAAGCAAAGAGTGGGAATAAACGGGACCTTTTCAGAATGGCAGGCGGTGACTAGTGGGGTACCGCAAGGCTCAGTGCTGGGACCCCAGTTGTTTACAATATATATTAATGACTTGGATGAGGGAATTAAATGCAGCATCTCCAAGTTTGCGGATGACACGAAGCTGGGTGGCAGTGTTAGCAGTGAGGAGGATGCTAAGAGGATGCAGGGTGACTTGGATAGGTTGGGTGAGTGGGCAAACTCATGGCAGATGCAATTTAATGTGGATAAATGTGAAGTTATCCACTTTGGTGGCAAAAATAGGAAAACAGATTATTATCTGAATGGTGGCCGATTAGGAAAAGGGGAGGTGCAACGAGACCTGGGTGTCATTATACACCAGTCATTGAAAGTGGGCATGCAGGTACAGCAGGCGGTGAAAAAGGCGAACGGTATGCTGGCATTTATAGCGAGAGGATTCGAGTACAGGAGCAGGGAGGTACTACTGCAGTTGTACAAGGCCTTGGTGAGACCACACCTGGAGTATTGTGTGCAGTTTTGGTCCCCTAATCTGAGGAAAGACATCTTTGCCATAGAGGGAGTACAAAGAAGGTTCACCAGATTGATTCCTGGGATGGCAGGTCTTTCATATGAAGAAAGACTGGATGAACTGGGCTTGTACTCATTGGAATTTAGAAGATTGAGGGGGGATCTGATTGAAACGTATAAGATCCTAAAGGGATTGGACAGGCTAGATGCAGGAAGATTGTTCCCGATGTTGGGGAGGTCTAGAACGAGGGGTCACAGTTTGAGGATAGAGGGGAAGCCTTTTAGGACCGAGGTTAGGAAAAACTTCTTCACACAGAGAGTGGTGAATCTGTGGAATTCTCTGCCACAGCAAACTGTTGAGGCCAGTTCATTAGCTATGTTTAAAAGGAAGTTAGATATGGCCCTTGTGGCTACAGGGGTCAGGGGGTATGGAGGGAAGGCTGGGTTCTGAGTTGGATGATCAGCCATGATCATAATAAATGGCGGTGCAGGCTCGAAGGGCCGAATGGCCTACTCCTGCACCTATTTTCTATGTTTCTATGTTTCTATAATCTAGCAGAGAGACAAAAAAATTATAAATAAAATAATCATAATAAATAAACAAGTAAATCAATTACATATTTTGAATAGATTAAAAAACATGTAAAAACAGAAATACTGTATATTAAAAGAGTGAAGTAGTGTCCAAAGATTCAATGTCCATTTAGGAATCGGATGGCAGAGGGGAAGAAGCTGTTCCTGAATTGCTGAGTGTGTGTCTTCAGGCTTCTGTACTTCCTACCTGATGGTAACAGTGAGAAAAGGGCATGCCCTGGGTGCTGGAGGTCCTTAATAATGGATGCTGCCTTCCTGAGACACCGCTCCCTGAAGATGTCCTGGGTACTTTGTAGGCTAGTGCCCAAGATGGAGCTGACTAGATTTCAGTCCTGTGCAGTAACCCCTCCATACCAGACAGTGATGCAGCCTGTCAGAATGCTCTCCACAGTACAACTATAGAAGTTTTTGAGTGTATTTGTTGACATGCCAAATCCGTTCAAACTCCTAATAAAGTATAGCCACTGTCTGGCCTTCTTTATAACTACATCGATATATTGGGACCAGGTTAGATCCTCAGAGATCTTGACACCCAAGAAGTTGAAGTCAATGAAAGCCTCACCTAACAGGATGGACAAACTGCCAATGTGCAAAAGACAATAAACTGTGCAACTAAAAGAAATATATTAATAAAAAAGTCCTTAAAGGAGTCCATTGGTTGTGGGAACAGTTCAGTGATGAGGGAAGTGACTACAAATATTTTCTTACATGGTTTCTAAAAGGTAAGTTTCTCTATCCTCCCCCAGAGTGCAGTTGATTTTCTCTCTGTTTTTTGGCAGGGAAATTTGCCCACAATACTGTTGAGGCAGGTTTAATGCACAGCTAACGAGATTAGAGGGTAAAATGGGTCAATTAAGAGTGCACTTACAAATCAGAAATGCAAAACTTACTAATTGTTGTCATGTCACTACATGTGTATGTTAATATTGATTACAATTAATGTAAATTACAAAAATGGAGAAGCCCAAGTCTGAAAATAAGGGCAATCAAGAAGTATTTTTTATTCGTGACTCAAAGAATGCAGATGTTGAAATCTGTGGACTTGGGAGGAATTCGGAATCAGACGATTTTTAAAAGATTTCCTTCCTTACTATAAATTTCTTTATCAAAGATCTTTTCACTCATATTTTTCAGAAATTTTAGAATTGCTTTGGAATATCTTTACTGTTTTCTTTATTATTTTATTGAAATAGTTGTACTTCTCTTAAAGACATTTCTGACTAGGTTTAACTTTTACTTCACCTTTTGATATTATCCCTCTTCCTTTCATCATTTACAATTCTTCTTTCATAACTAATCTTACTTATGTATTTATCTACCTACCTATCTATTTTTTATTTGTCCATTTATTTATTCATTCATGGACTGTATTTATTTATTTAGAGATACAGCAGAAAACAGGTCCAAACAGCCTGAAAAGCCATGCTGTCTAGCAACTCACCTATTTAAATCCATCCTAACCACATGACAATTTACAATGACCAGTTAACCTACTAACCTGTATGTCATTGGACTGGAGAACCCAGAGGAAACCCATGTGTTCCATGGGAAGGATGTACAAACTTCTTACAGATGGGATTAGAATTGAACTCCAAACTTCGATGCTCTGAGATGTAATAGTGTTGCACTAACCACTAAGCTACCATGGCACCCATTGGTTGATTGGTTCTTCACTGGTTCTCAGTACAAAAAGTTTTTTGAAATTAAAATTCTCATCTTGAAATCCTTCCATGGCTTCATCTCTCACCTTATAATTCACTGGCTTTTTCAGATTCCTTCAAAGTCACTTTACACATCCTCAGTTTTCTGGGCCTCATCATTCCAGCTATGCCTAAAGCTGTCCAAGCCCCAAGTTCAGAATTCTCCACCTGACCTTCCTTCTTCCTTCAATGTCTTTAAGAAACTCTTTGACATCTACCTTTTTGATCAAACTTTTGAGCATCTGCCCTAATATCTTCTCAACTTTGCCTGAATATGCATTAGTAAAACATTCTGTGGCACTTCACTGCACAAAAAGAACTAAACAAAAGCATCAAAAAGAGAAACACACAAAGTGCTGAAGTATCAAGACACTCAGCCTGAAACATCAACTGTTTATTCCTCTCCATAGGGGAGCCCTACCCCTTCATAGCCTGATCTGTTGAGTTCCTCCAGAACTTTCTGTGTGTTGCTCTGAATTTCCAGCATTGACAGAAGCTCTTGTGCTTACAGCAAAAAGAAACTGGAAGAACTCAGCTAGTCAAGCAACATCTGTGGAAAAAGTAACCAGGGAATGCTTCAGGTTAGCGACTCTCCTCAGAACTGAGGAGAGGGAGGGGAGGATGGGAGGTTGATGTTTTACAATTTTGAAAGATAAGCTGGGTGAGGGGTGAAGACAGAAGTGTTTACGGAGATAGGTTAAAACAGATCAGGTGACAGAGCATGATTACAATCCAAAGCAACACACACAAAATGCTGGAGGAACTCAACAGACCAGGCAGCATAAATGGAAGAGCCTGCTGAGTTCCTCTCTCGTTTTGTGTGTGTCGCTTTGGATTTTCAGCATCTGCAGATTTTCTAGTGTTTGTGATTACAGGCCATCTTGCTGACATTTTAAAGAAACAAGGTGAGGAAGGGACTTGAGCACGTAATGGGAAACAATGAAAGCAGATCACCTGAAGTTGGGAAATTCAATCTTCATTCTAGAGGGTTGCAAAGAATGTGCATGGAAGATAAAATGCAGTGCTTCTAATTACATTGACACTCACTATGGCAGCAGAGGAGGGTGGTGACAGAGGGGTTGGAATAGGAGTGGGAGAACTGAAGTGGCAGCTAATTGGAAGCTCAGGGTCATCCTGTGAATGGAGTGCAGGTACTTTACAGAGAAATTACCCAATTTGTCTCAGTTTGCCCAACACAGAGACACTGAATGCAGTGGAGAAGATTGAAAGGTGTGCAAGTGAATCACTTCTTTACCTGGTATGATTGTTTGGGAAGGGGAGAGATGAATGGATAGGCATTAAATCCCCTCGAGTAGCTTTAGGGTGGTTATGGAAGTGTATGGTATGTTGATCATTAGTCAGGAGACTGAGTTCAAAAGCTGCGAGCTAATGTTGCAGCTCTATAAAACTCTGGTTAAACCACACTTGGAGTAGTGTATTCGGTTCTGGTCACATCATTATAGGAAGGATGTGGAAGCTTTAGAGAGGATGCAGAGGAGATTTACCAGGATGCTGCCCGGATTGGAGAGCATGCCTAATGAAGTAAGTTTGGGGAAGCTAGGGCTTTTCTCTTTGGAGTGATCGAGCATGAGTGGTGATTTGATGCAGGTACATAAGATGATAAGAGGCATAGATGGAGTGGCCAGCCAAAGCCTTTTCCCAGAGCGGCAATGGCTAATATAAAAGGGCATAATTTTAAGGTGATTGGAGGAAAGTATAGAGGTAGTCAGAGGTAGGTATTTACACAGAAATTGGTACGTGCAGGGAACACACTGCTGCAGGTGGTGGTAAAGGCAGAACTGTACATTAGAGGCATTTAAGAGCCCCTTACATAGGTACACGGAGGAAAGTAAAATGGAGGGCTATGTGTGTTAGATTGACTTTGGAGTATGTCAAAGGGTCAGCATAACATTAAGGGCCTGTGCTATAGCGTTCTATGTTCAGTTGCATGGGACGGTGGCTGGTGGGTGGGGACAAAAAAGAGCGTACCAGGGAGTCACAAAGTGAGCAGTCCCTGTGAAATGCAGAAGGGGGGGGGGTGGCAAAGATGTGACTTGTGATGGGATCATGTTGAACCTGGAGAAAACTGCAGATGATAAAGCAATGAGTGCAAAGCTTGGTGGGGTGGAAGGTGAGTACCAGGGAACTAGAGAAGTGCAACTTGAGGGAGCTTTTTAATTAATATGATTTTGCACCTAAAGTAATTTTTTTTTAGTAATAAGTTTCTCTTCAATCCATGTTTCCTAAAGCTTGACATATTCGTTTTCATATATTGTTCTCCCACCAGAGCTAAAATAGAAAGTTCTTTCACTAATCCTTATTTCTAAATTTGCTACTGCTTCAGGTTCAGGTCTGAGCTAAATACAGCACTACATATAGATTGTAAATAAATCTACAGATGCTTCACAGTCTAACATCTTTCTTTTGTGGGGATGTAATTTAACTTCTGCTGTAATTTGCTATAATTAAAACACCCTAATTATGATTATCGCCCCCTACTTCCTTGACATCCATTTCGTATTTATTCAGATATTTCCAAGCCAATTATCTTTCTCTTGCACTTCTGTCCTATAACAATTCCCAATAATGAATTTATTTGTTTCAGTATCACAGTTTTTTAAATTCAGATTTGACTTCAGTCACTCATACGTAAATTTAACCCTCCTCTGTCTTTAACTTCTGAATTAGTAATTTAACATTTTTCTTCCAATCTTTTCTTATAGGAAGAATAAGCATTCTTATTCCAGCTTCATGAAACTTAAACTCACGCTCAAGATTTATTAGATGCTTACTTTTTATTATCAGCCTGTTCAACATATTAAATTTTCTTTTAATGTCGTTGTTCCTTTTCACACTTTGTGGTGCAGTGGGTGGCATTTTGCCATTTTCCGTAGCATTTGACTGTTTTTACGGGGCTAAGTCGCTAGCTCGACGCTCGACCCAGCAAGGATGGTAAGTGTGCAAGGCCGGATTCGAACTTGAGACCACTTTCCTTGAAGTCCGGTGCTGATGCTACTACACCACCGGCCGACTTTGCCTCATCTAATAGCAAGCTTTAATTATGTCAATATTACAATGGTAAAGCTCCAAGAAGATGAGAAAAATAACGCTTGATATTCTCCTTACATCACAAACACAGACGTGCAGAATGAAGCCTTCTTTCTTGTGTCAGAGTATGAGAAATTCTGCAAAGGTTTTCAACGTCTCCACAATACATCCTCTGAAACCTGCAGTGACATAATCCTCAGTTTCGTTTGAAAGTTGTGGCCCATGGAAAAACAGAGCTGCTTTTTAAAGCAAAGCAGCTGTGAAGGCTTTGTACTGTTGTTGGATTTGAGACTGACACTTATGATGTTTCCTAGATGAGTGTGAAATGAGTCAGTAGCAGAGAAATTGAGCGCAGCGTTCATATTTATTGCCATTGGCAATGTTGTGCTGCATAAAGATTGATATATATCAATTCACCTTTAGCTTGGCAAATAGCCAACATTCTCTGATTCATTAATCTACATGACTGATACACATAGATTTAAGCAACCCAGAGTGCCAGAAAAAGCTGCAAAGGGATGGGTGGAGAATGCAGACACCTACAGTATGTAACATTGACGTAATTCCAAATCACAGTCCTTTCTGCAATCAGAGAGAGTGTTTACACACTCACCAACACACAGAGCCACCTTGGAGTGCAGAGCAATATCCTGTCGCTCTGCAAGAGAGAGTCTGAGGCCTTTCTCAACTCTTAAGAAGCTCTATCCACACATCTACAAGACGGAAACCTGCTGAGTATACCAAAAGGCTTTGGAAGAAATCCATAGAGAGGTCTGAGCATATACAGTACTGTGCAATATTCATATATATTTAAGAATATTGCACAGTACTCTCTCTCTCTCTCTCTCTCTCTCTCTCTCTATATATATATATACATATACATACATACATATATATATATATATGTATATGTATAGAGAGAAAGAAAGAGTGTGTGTGTGTGTGTGAGAGAGAGAGAGAGAGAGAGAGAGTACTTTTGCACAGTACTGCACTTAAGGTGACTGATCAATGACTAACCTTCTGTAGTCCCAGTGGAGAATTCAGACAAAGAATATAAATCTGGTGAATTTAGTTTTGGTGGCCAAGTTGCATCTCAACTTTTTGAAATGTACGTCAATTTTATCTCATTAGACATGTGATCAAAAGCTAATGGGACATTTACACTGAAGAAACGTTGCATGCAGGGGAGCAGGTGGATTTGATACTAATTAAAAACTATGAGATAGTGGAGAAGGTCAGGGTCACAGAAACTGCTGACATAAACTAAGTGGTGAGGAAAAATTAAGTATAATAGGATCACTCAACTTTGGAAAGCCAACACAAGTAAATGAGCCACTCAGGGAGAAAAAGTGATCAGGTTTAGAGAAACTGAGAATAAATGCTCACAACACGCTGGAGGAACTCAGCAGGTCGGGCAGCATCCGTGGAAATGATGAGTCGACGTTTCAGGCCGGAACCCTTCCTCAGAACTGTAGGGGGAAGGGGCAGAGGCCCTATAAAGAAGGTGGGGGGAGGGTAGGAAGGAGAAGGCTGGTAGATTCCAGGTGAAAAACCAGTAAGGGGAAAGATAAAGGGGTGGGGGAGGGGAGACAGGGAGATGATAGGCAGGAAAGGTGAAGAAGGAATAGGGGAAAACACAATGGGTAGTAGAAGGAGGCGGGACCATGAAGTAGGTGGTAGGCAGCTGGGGGAGGGGCAGAGTGACATAGGGATAGGGGAAGGGAGGGGGAGGGAATTACTGGAAGTTGGAGAATTCTATGTTCATACCAAGGGGCTGGAGACTACCTAGACGGTATATGAGGTGTTGTTCCTCCAACCTGAGTTTAGCCTCATCATGGCAGTAGAGGAGGCCATGTATGGACATATCTGAATGAGAATGGGAAGCAGAGTTGAAGTGGGTGGCTACTGGGAGATCCTGTCTGTTGTGGCGGACAGTCAAAACAGACAGGATCTCCCAGTAGCCACCCACTTCAACTCTGCTTCCCACTCCCATTCAGAAATGTCCATACATGGCCTCCTCTACTGCCATGATGAGGCTAAACTCAGGTTGGAGGAACAACACCTCATATACCGTCTAGGTAGTCTCCAGCCCCTTGGTATGAACATAGAATTCTCCAACTTCCAGTAATTCCCTCCCCCTCCCTTCCCCTATCCCTATGTCACTCTGCCCCCTCCCCCAGCTGCCTACCACCTCCCTCATTGTTCCACCTCCTTCTACTACCCATTGTGTTTTCCCCTATTCCTTCTTCACCTTTCCTGCCTATCACCTCCCTGCCTCCCCTCCCCCACCCCTTTATCTTTCCCCTTACTGGTTTTTCACCTGGAACCTACCAGCCTTCTCCTTCCCACCCTCCCCCCCACCTTCTTTATAGGGCCTCTGCCCCTTCCCCCTACAGTCCTGACGAAGGGCTCTGGCCCGAAACGTCGACTCATCGTTTCCACGGATGCTGCCCGACCTGCTGAGTTCCTCCAGCGTGTTGTGAGTGTTGCTTTGACCCCAGCATCTGCAGATAATTTTGTGTTTGAGAATAAATACTGTCTATAACTGGAGGATATATCGCACTAATTTTAGGATCAATGAGAAACAGCACAGTTTAATTTTCTCATCATTTTCATCATGAATTGGTTTATTATTGTTATATGTACTGAGGTACAGTGAAAAACTTATTTTGCATACCATCCATACAGATCAATTCATTAAAACAGAGCAATGAGGTAGTACAAACAAATTTACCGATATATGCCAGTGATACTAAACCTGATGCTAATACGAGGTAAAACAATAGCAGACTGTGGAATTAAATGTCATAGTTACAGAATAAGTGCAGTACAGGTCGACAGTAAGGTGCAAAGTCATTAAAAAAGTAAATACATTGCAGGAAGTTCAAGTTATTCCAAATTCCAATTTGTTTTTCTCTTTCTCAGTTCTGACAAAATGTCCCAGACCTAAAATGTTAAGAGTCTCAGCTAGAAATGTCTATTGTTTGTTCCTCTCCATGGATGCTGCCCGACCTGCTGAGTTGCCCATCATTGTGTATATGCTGTTCTGAAATGTTAATTGTTTCTCTTTCTACAGAGGCTGCCTGACCTTTTGCTTCATTTCAGATTTTCAGATCACATAGCTTTTTTTTAATTCTCATTTACAAATGCTAATTCTGCATGCATAAAATCATCTAGGTGAGATTGTTTTGCTCTGTGTATGATTATGCTTTACTCCGTTAGTTTAAAAGTATTTTTTTCTGTCAGTTGTGACTCATTGAATAGCTGCCTAAAAGGCTAGGAGAGCAATTCCAACCCAGATAACAAGTTCTGGTTTGAATCTCCATTGCAACATAAAGGAGGTGAATGCCTCAAAGAAGCAGGTTTTTTAAGATAAAGTGTTTGGGAGGTGGATGCAATACCAAGGCCAGCATTTATTGTTCATCCCTAATTGCCCTTCAGAAGGTGATGGTGATCTATCCTCTGGAACTACTGCACTTTTACTGTTGAAAAGGGCGTTCCAAAGTTCAAAGTAAATTTATTATTAAAGTATGTATATGTCACATATACTACTCTGAGATTTTTTTCTTGCAGGCATCCACAGGTGAATAAAATACAATAGAATCAATGAAAAACTACACACAATGACAAACAACCAATATGCAAAAGAAGACAAACTGTGGAACTACACACAAAAACAAATGATAATAAGTAAGTAAATAAGCAATACTAAGAACTTTAGTTGTAGAGTCAGTAGACTGTGGAATCAGTTCAGCATCGAGAGTAAGTGAAGTTAACCACTCTGAATCAGGAGCTTGATGGTTGAAGACTAATAACAGTTCCTGAACCTGTTGGTGTGGGATCTAAGACTCCTGTATCTCATTCTCAGTGGCAACTGTGAGAAGAGAGCATGGTTCGGACGTTAGGGATCCTTGATGATAGATGCTGCTTTGCTGTGGCAGGAATCCTTGTAGATGTGCTCAATGTTGGGGAGGGATTTACTTGTGATGGGCTGGGCCATATCCATTTCTCTTTGTAGGCTTTTCCATTCAAGAGCTCGATCATGTGGTGGTGAAGGAATAGTGAGATATTTCCAAGTCAGGAGACACAAGAGACAGTAGATAATCTTGAACAACAAACAAAATGCTGGTGGAACTCAGTGGGTCAGGCAGGCGGGAAATGGACAGTTGACATTTTGGGTCACATCCTTCAACTGGATTGAAGAATGGCGGGGGGGGGGTGGGATTGACTGTATAAAGGGTTGAGGGGAAAGGGTGGAACAAAAACCTGCAATCAATAGGTAAATCCACGGATGAGAGGCGATAAGCTAATGGAGGAGTTAGGAGCAGAAATAGCAAATGAGACCAGGAGGTGACAAGTCACCTCCCAGTCTCTGTTGCTCTAAGTGTTTCCACCTCAATTAATAAATGTGGCAGTAAGTTCCACTTTCCAACCACAACCCTTTCCTGGAGATCTACAATGAACCCACTGGTAGGCATTTCCAGAGATGAGGTTGAGCAGAATGCCAGCTGCAAGATTTCTACATGGTCTGGCTGAAGTCATCACTCAACCTTGTCTTCAGAAACAAGCCCCGTCTGTCCTATCTTTTTTGAAGGAGATTGTCTCTGATTTCTGATGTAATCCTTCTAAATTTTACAGTGTTTCTACATTCCTAATATAGTAGGAAGACTGTAATGGTGCAAAATGGTTGAAGTACATACCAACCAAAGTTCTGTATAGATATAATCAAATCTCTCACCTTTTCAGTTCAATATTTCTAGAAGTGGTTGTCTTTGCTTTTCATGCTTTCTTAAGGCCTTATGTTGTTTCTGGTTTGCTCTTCTGTTCCATTGAGGTTTATTTTCCAAGAAGTATGTGTTCTTAACAAAATGCAGCACTTCACATGATACTTGCCTGAAAATTAAATTGATTTTAATCAGGGCTATCCATTAAAATCTAATTTTTCTGGAGTGCAAGACAACAGCAAACCACTGCATGACTCAAAAAGTTCAATTGAGGGTTCTGTCATGAGTCACCATTGTGGACCCGCACCATTTCCAGTTCAGGGCTGCAAGTGATGATGTCATTCCCCACGGTGGGCTGGGAGGCTTGCGAGGTAAATCATTTTCCCACATACTTGCCCATTATCCCTGCTGTGTACTGATCCCACCCACCACACTCTTGACCCTGGTTTCTCTCAAGCTGAGTGTATCCCCCTCAAGAAGGTGGCATCCGTCATTAAGGATCCTCCCTACCCGGGACATGCCCTCTTCTCATTATTGCCATCATGGGGGAGAGGCAGGAGCTGAAGACCCTCACTCACCATTTTAGGAACAGCTTCTTCCCCTCCTCCATCAGATTTTTGAATGGTCCATGAACTCATGAACACTCTGTCACTATTTTGTTCTCTTTTTACACTAGTTTCTATATATATTTCTTCCTGTAGTGTGTAGTAATATATTTTATTATTGAACTGTACTGCTGCCACAAAACAACAAATTTCACTTCATAGAAATAAACCTGATTCCCATTCTGACTATAACTAACTTAGATAGTTTATGAAATTGCAAATAGGAACCTCAGCCTTGAGCCACCTTTCACTGGTCATTCTCTTGTGCAACAAGGCGTTCACAGGATCAAAGTACATTCATTATCAAAGAATGTATAAATTATACAAGCTTGAGACTTGTCTGCCTACAGGCAGCCACAAAGCAAGAAACCTGAAAGAACTCAAAAGAAAGACCAACACCCAATGCGCAAAGAAAGAGAAAAATTCACAAATCATGCAAACGACAGAAGCAAGCAACAGCACTCCGAACCAAATTGAGTCCTTAGATCCGAATCCACTGGGCAGCCTGGAGTAGGCCCAAGCCTCGGCCTCAGTTTCTCATATTAACGGGGCAAATTGCCACTCATTATAAAGGAGGAAGAAACTTGGATTAGAAGTAGTACAGAAAACATTCACTGGATTGATTCTTGGGATGACAACTGTCATCTTATTAGAAGTAGAACATCGAATATAGAATATTATAAGGTGCAGCAGAGGAACAGGCTCGTTGTGATGAACTAGTTAAGATAATGACACCAGATTCTATCTCTGCCTGCACATGGTCTCTTAAATCCATCCATTGTATCTGCCCCCACCGCCACCCCTGGCAGTACATTTCATGCACCCAGCACTCTGTGTAAAATAAAAACTCGCCCCACTTACCCCTATTAAACTTTATTCTCTCACCTTAAATGCATGCTCTCTAATATTAGACGTTTCAATCCTGGGAAAAGTATACTGTACTTTATACTTTATTGTCACCAAACAATTGATACTAGAACGTACAATCATCACAGCGATATTTGATTCTGCGCTTCCCGCTCGCTGGATTACAAATATTAAATATTAAAATCAATTAAAATAGTAAAAATTAGTAAATATTAAAAATTTGAAATATAAATCATAAATAGAAAATAGAAAAATGGGAAGTAAGGTAGTGCAAAAAAACCGAGAGGCAGATCCGGATATTTGGAGGGTACTGCCCAGATCCGGGTCAGGATCCGTTCAGCAGTCTTATCACAGTTGGAAAGAAGCTGTTCCCAAATCTGGCCGTACGAGTCTTCAAGCTCCTGAGCCTTCTCCCAGAGGGAAGAGGGACGAAAAGTCTGTTGGCTGGGTGGGTCGTGTCCTTGATTATCCTGGCAGCACTGCTCCAACAGCGTGCAGTGTAAAGTGAGTCCAAGGACGGAAGATTGGTTTGTGTGATGTGCTGCGCCGTGTTCACGATCTTCTGCAGCTTCTTTTGGTCTTGGACAGGACAACTTCCATACCAGGTTGTGATGCACCCTAGAAGAATGCTATCTACGGTGCATCTATAAAAATTAGTGAGGGTTTTAGGGGACAGGCCAAATTTCTTTAGTTTTCTCAGGAAGTAAAGGTGCTGGTGGGCCTTCTTGGCAGTGAACTCTGCTTGGTTGGACCAAGTCAGGTCATTCGTGATATTGACCCCGAGGAACCTAAAGCTTTTGACCTGTTCCACTTGCGCACCACCGATGTAAATTGGGTCGTGCGGTCCGCTACTCCTTCTGAAGTCATTCCTTCGTCTTGCTGATGTTGAGGGATAGGTTATTGTCTTCGCACCATGCCACCAGGTTGTTAATTTCCTCTCTGGACTCAAACTCAACATTACCCAAGATATGGCCTACAATTGTTGTGTCATCAGCAAACTTATATATTGAGTTTGATGGAAACTTGGCTACACAATCATGGGTGTACAGTGAGTACAGCAGGGGGCTGAGTACACAGCCTTGTGGGGCACCGGTGCTCAGAGTGATTGTAGGGGAGAGCTTGTCGCCTATTTTTACAGCCTGGGTCCTGTCTGTGAGGAAGTTGAAGATCCAGCTGCAGATCTGAGTGCTAAGGCCCAGGTTCCAGAGCTTAGGAATCAGTTTATTTGGAATGATGGTATTAAAGGCAGAGCTGTAGTCAATGAAAAGGAGCCTTACGTATGTGTCTTTATTCTCCAGGTGTTCTAAGGAGGAATGTAGGGCCAGAGAGATGGCATCTGCCATTGACCTGTTGCTCCGGTAGGCAGTACCAGCTGTCTACTATACCTTTGCCTCTCCTAATTTTATAAACTTCTAAACACAAGATGTTTAGAAGTTCAGAACAACACACACAAGATATTGGAGGTACTCATCAGGCCAGACAGCATCCATGGAAATGAATGCACAGTTGACGTTCTGGGCCGAGACCCTTCATCAGGACTACAAAAGAAGGAGAAAGGTGCCAGAATAAGAAGGTGGGGGAGGGGAAGGAGTACAAGCTAGAAGTTAAGTGGTGATAGGTGGAAAAGGTGAAGGGCTGGAGGAGAAGGAATCTGATCGGAGAGGAGAGTGAATCATGGGAGAAAGGGAAGGGAGAAAGGGAAGGAAGAGGGGCACCAGGGGGAGGTGATAGGCAGGTGAGAAGAAGAGGTCAGAGCAGGGCCAGAGTGGGGAGATGAAGAAAAGGGAAGGGGAGGGAAAGGGAGAAAGGATACAGTTGACGATCCCAGCACATTCATAGATTAAATGTTGCCTCACTTGGAAGGACGGTTTGGTGAACTGAATGGAGGTCAGGGAGGAGGTGAATGGGCAGGTGTAGCATTTCTGATGCTTGCAGGCATAAGTGCCGGGGGGAGATATGTGGGTAGGGACAAATGGACAAGGGAATCATGGAGCGCGTGATCCCCACAGAAATCAGAGATTGGGGGTGGCGGGAAGGTAAAGATTTGCTTGATGTAGGGTCCCATTGAAGATCATGGAGGTTGTGGAGAATGGCGTGTTCGATGCGGAGGCTCACAGGGTGGCAGGTGAGGTCAAGAGGAATTCTATCCCTGTTAAGGCAGTGGGAGGATGGGGTGAGCACTAACGTCCGGGGAATGGAGGAGGTCCAGGTAAGGGCAGAATCCATGGTGGAGGAAGGGAAACCTTGTTGTTTGAAGGAGGGAGAAGGAGTACAGATGTGATAGAGATGAAGGAACTGAGAAAAGGGAATGGCATTTTTACAGGAGAGAGGGTGGAAAGAGGTATAGTCAAGATCGCCACGGGAATTAGTAGGTTTATAAAAGATGTTGGTAGACAGTTGATCTTCAGAAATGGAGACAGAGAAATTGAGTAAGGGGAGGAAGGTGTCAGAAATGGACCAAGTGAATTTAAAGTCAGGGTGGAAGTTGGAGGTAAAATTGATTAAATTGACAAGCTCAGCTTGGGCATGTGAAGCTGCACCAATGCAATCATTGATCTAGTGCAGAAAGAGATGGGGAGCATTACCAGGAAATGCTTGGCACATGGACTTTTCCACATAGCTATTGAAAAGGCAGGCATAGTTGAGGCCCAGGCTACACCTTGGGTTTGGAGAAAGTGGGAAGGGCCAAAAGAGAAATTGTTGAGGGTGAGGACCAGTTTTACCAGATGGAGAAGGGTGATGGTGGAGAACTGGTTGGGTCTGTTGTTGAGAAAGAAGTGGAGACCTTTAAGGCCTTCTTGATGGGGGATAGAAGTGTATAGGGACTGGAAATCCATGGTGAAAATGAGGCAATCAGGACGATGGAATTTAAAGTTGTTGAGAAGATTGAGAGAATGTACAGTGTTGCAGATGTAGGTGGGACACTGAACCAAGGGGGACAGAATGGAGCTGAGGTATGCAGACGCGAGTTCAGTGAGGCGGGATGAGGGAGAAGAAATGGGCCTACCTGAACAGTCAGGTTTGTGGCCCTTTGGTAGGAAGTAGAAACGAGCTGTGTAGGGTAAAGGAACTATGAGGTTGATGGTAGTGGATGGGAGAATTGATGAGGTTGGTGATGGTGCAAGAGACAATGTCCTGATGGTCCTGAGAGTGGTTCTTTCTGTTAGGTCTTCCCTCAGCCTCTACTGCTCCAGAGAAAACAACCCAGACTTGTCCATCCTTTCCTTATAGCATATGCCCTCTAATTCAGGCAACATCCTGGTAAGCCTCTTCTGCACCTTCTCCTTAGTCTCCACATCCTTCCCACAACAGGGTTGCCAGAAATGAATGCAATAGTCCGGGTAGAATATTTGCATCTATTCTTACTGGAGTTCAGCAGAACGTAAGGGGATATTACCTTAACAAGGAGTCTTGACAGCATTGGATGCAGAGAGGGTGACTACCTACGTAGGAAAATCTGGAAGCAGAGGGCATCCTTTTGGAATAAGTGATTGTACATTTAAAGATGAAGTATCTTTACTGAGGGTCATGAATGGAATCCTTGGAATTTTCTATCTATTTGGAATGGCAAATGGACTTCAGTTTAGATTAATGTGACATCAAACCGGAGCAGGGCTCGAAAGTGAACGGCCAAGCTGTGATGAGTATTGTGGAACAGAGGAACCTGGGAGTGCACAAGCACAGTTTGCTGAAAGTGCCCATACAAGCAGACAGGATGGTGAAGAAGGTGCGTAACACGCTGGCCTTCATCTGTCTTGACACTGAGTTTAGGAACATTATGTTGTAACCATAGTGAAAGGTTGGCCATGTGGAATCTTTATTCCCTGGATCATTGGAGAATGAGGGGGTGACCTCACAGGTGTTACAAAATCATGAGGGGTATGGATAAAGTGGATGATATTCACTACCCGGGTTGGGGAGCCCAAAACTACAGCACACAAATACAAGATACAAGAGGAGAGATTTAAAAGAGACCCGAGAGGTAACTTCTTTACACAAAAGGTAGTGAGTACCTGGAATGAAGCACCAGAGAAAGTGGTCGGGGTGTGTACAGTTGTGACATTAAAGAGGCACTTGGTCAGGTACATGGAGGATGGGGGGGTGGGGAGCTTGGAGGGCTAAGGACTGAATATAGACAACTGGGACTATCGGTCAGGATGCTGTGGACGGTTTGAGATGAGGGGCCTGTTTCAGTGCTATATTACTCTATTACTGTATGCTTCTGAACATCAAAGAAATCATGGGAACAGGACAGAAGATGCAACTGGAGGATAGGATAAATTGTGACCTTGTTGGATGCTGCAGTACTGAATCAATATGGAATTGATTACATATCTCCATTTCATATTCCAAAAAAGATTAGTACTTTGCTATTTTTGGAAGGCATTTGATCAATTGCCATCACTCTTGAGGGTGAATTTTCCATTGGAGAAACTAAATTTCTGATTTGACATTTCCTTCCTCTTCCGAAAATTAACACAATGTGGTATAGGAGGAGTGATGACCATGTCTGTACTAGCTCTAGCTTTCTTCTCTTTCCCCCAGAGATATTATTGGACACTGATTGAAGGTGAGGGGGAGGCAGAAAGTTCGAAGGAGATTTACAGAACCGTCTTTTTCACAAAGCGTTATAAGTGCCTGGAACTCGCTGTTGGGGGAAGTGATGGAAGCAGGTTTGTCAGCAACATCTGAGACAATGTAGACAGGCAGGGAACGGAAGGATGTGACCACCATGTGTAGGTAGATGGGAGTGGTTTGGAGTGGCATCATGGTCAGCATGAACTCTCTGAGTCAAAAGACTTCTTTCTATGCAATGTTCTAACATATATTATCAGGACTGTCACAGACAGATTTTTCAGTCCAAAGGGAAGCCAAAGATTAGAATGATTAGCCAGGAAGTTAAACACAACTCAGCCATTATCTTATGGAATGATATACTGTAGCATTTCTGTTCTTTATGAATTTAATTGCTGAGACCCTTGCAGCAAAGTGCATTGAAAAACTTATTTATTGTGTCGTAATTGTTTGCAATAATGGCTGAAGAATGATTGCATTCCAGTCAAGCGTGGTCGAATAATGCAGTCATAAAAATTCAAGCCAGGCTTGTCATTCATTGCTCTTCTGTGGGCATTTCAGTTGCATCTTACCGACATACAAGTTTGATAGATGATAGCGCTTTTTATGTGGGACCGGGACCAATGAGAATAGGCTGAGAATGGGTTTAAAAAAGACTTGAAAGGTTCTTATAGAAGCTCAGGATCAAACTCAGAAAGTTAGGTTAGTATATTTAATTTAATGTAAAATAGTGTAGAGAAAGTTAATGCAATTAAAGAAACAAAACAAAGATGATTTAAAAAATTAAAAGAATGACAAAATTATACTGGAAGTAACTCACCTCTTAACTCCCCAAAGCCTGTGCATTAGTGACAAGACTCAAGTCAGAAGTGTGGTGGAACTCTCCTTACATTTTCAATATTATTTTTACTTGCACGGTTCGTCTTCTTTTTCACATTGGTGTTTCAGTTTACGTATAGCTTTTTTGTAAAATTCTATTGTATTTCTTTTCTTCCTGTAAATGCCTACCAGAAAATGAACTTTAAGGTAGAATATGGTACCATATACTGTATGTACTTTGATAATAAATTTACCTTGAACTTTGAACCTGTTTGGATGAGTACCTCTTTAACAACACTCAAGCAGCTCAATGACACAGGACAGAGCAGCTCATTTGATAGGAACCCCGTCCACAACCATCCACCATGGACATACTAGCTACAGAACACATTGCAGCACCTTAGACAGCACCTTCCAAACCCACGTGCTCTACCAGCTAGAAAGATAATGGTAGCAAATTCACGGGACTATCTCCACTCGGAAGGTGCCGTCCAAGATGTCCATTATCTCAATTTGGGAATATAGTATATCAATATTGCTTCAACATCACTGGATCAAAATCCTGGAATTCTCTCTCTACCAGCACTGTGGATATACCCAAACTTCAAGAAGTGGTTTAGGATGGTAGCTCACCAACACCTTCTCAAGGGTATTTAGGGATGGGCAATTAAATACTGCCTCGACCTTAAAAGACCACATTCTTTGAATGAATAAGAATATATATTTGCCTGCCTTCATTGACATTGGGTCAAAATCCTAGAAATCCCAGCCTAACAGCACAGCCGGAGCACCTTCACCATCAACTGAAAATAAATTCACCACCGCCTCCCCAAGGTCATTGAGTTATGTAAAGATTTGGCCTTGAAAGCAAAGCTGCCTTCTCGTAAAAGAATAAAGATAATGAAATCTGATGGAATGAAACTCTACAAGTATGAAAGTAAATGTTAAGGGCTGGAAAGATAGCTTATTAGTAATTAAGACATATTATACCATTAAAAAATTACTTATGCTTGGATGGATATCCCTAACATTTTTTGCTAAGTTTAGTCATCCTGCTATTGAGTGCATGACACAAATTTACACTGTCCAGTGATTTGAATGAGGTATTGACATTTATAGAGAGACCAAATAAAATAGACGTAACTTTCTTTGTTCCTTGCCTGAAGAAGTAGGTGCAGAGACCAGATTTGCTATCTGATTTACTCTTTAACAGGAGCGTGTGCCTATAACTGCACTGTTATTCTTTCTGTTAAATCTGGACCATTGGGTTTTTTTGCTCTCACAGCTGCCAGCTTTCGTTTGCACGCAAACAGGTGCAGGATTACATTATATAACTCGAGCAATTAGTTTCAGTCTCGCCCCAACCAATTAATTTGTTAGGTCTGTGTAACCTATTCTTCATTAGGTAATTTTTCACACAATGATGAGGGAGCCATAGCAAATTTTGACCTGGTGTGTTTAGGAATACTGCTCTGATTACTGGGAACCACTGCTTGGAGAATAGTGGAAATGGAGGAACTAAGTGCTTACCTCAAGTCCATCTTGTGTCAATAAATGAAATAAATCAATAGTCAGTGAAGTGTGAATGCCTCTCTACTGCTGTAGAATTTGTTTTTTGGGGGCAATTTGACATGCTGTGTGTGGAACACAAGGCAGCAGAACAGCTGCAGGAAAATAAAAGCAAATGTGATTACTAACATCTTTATCGAAATCTTGTCCTTTTGATTCCCTTTGCAACCATTTTACTGACCGTCGTTGACAGATAAAGTAAAATAAATTAAATACAATAATGTAACATGTTTCAAAGATGGAGCCCTTTATTGAAATAGCTAAGAAGCCTGATTTTGTGGCTAATCCGCTGAGGATGCCACATTTCTATTCAGTTACATGGGTTGCCATTTCATCATCTTAATAGGCATATACACAGAACCCTCTGAATACCAAAGATCCAGCCTTGCACTGGAAAGAAAGATGAAAACTTTGCTTACATTTCCCTTAGAGAAATAATGTAGCACGTTGGTTCTGTTAGCTAATTGCCAGATTTATGATGTTTATTAAATTTGATTAAACAATT
Source organism: Mobula hypostoma (assembly GCF_963921235.1). Taxonomy (NCBI): domain Eukaryota; kingdom Metazoa; phylum Chordata; class Chondrichthyes; order Myliobatiformes; family Myliobatidae; genus Mobula; species Mobula hypostoma. The sequence continues at coordinate 164,234,769 of NC_086101.1, read as the reverse complement.
GATATTTTTTCTAGGCTTGATTGGTCATGTGAAACTCATTAATTTTTGTTTATTATTGGACACGTAGACAGTTGAGGTCACAGCAGAGTGACTACCGGTGGAACAATAGTTGAATAAAGTTGACTACCACTAATACTAATACTGTACCTAGAACATTGTATAGAGTTCTGGTTCCCGCATTACTGGAACAATATGGCAGAAATAGAGAGAGTTTGGAAAGATTCACCGGATGCTGCCTGGAATGGAGGGCTGTAGTTATAAAGAGATGGGCCTCAGCCCGAAACATTAACTGTTTAGTCTTTTCCATAGATGCTGCCTGACCTGCTGATTTCCTCCAGCATCTTGTGTGTGTTGCTTTGGATCAGCTGGGTTTATTCTCGCTGGAATGTAGGGACTGATGGGCGACCTGATAGAGGTTTACAAAATTATGAGGGGCATAATTAGCAGAGCTAGTCAGATTTTTTTCCAGGGGTTCTATAATTAGAGTTATATGTTATATAACCATATGAGGGGTGATTGATAAGTTCGTGGCCTAAGTTAGAAGGAGTCAATTTTAGAAAACCTAGCACATTTATTTTTCCTACATTTACACACTTAGTCCAGCAGTCGTGTAGCATATGGATCCATTCTTTGTAGAAGTCAGTGTCTTGGACCTCCAGAAAGTGGTCCACAGCAGGGGTGATTGATAAGTTTGTGGCCTAAGGTAGAAGGAGATGAGTTCTTAACTTCAAACTTTCTGCATTTTCATTCAAAGAGTTGAGCTGCACGTGCATGTAACAAGAGTTATATAACTCATCTCCTTCTGCCTAAGGCCACAAACTTATCAATCACTCCTGCTGTAGACCACCTGGAGGTCTAAGATGCTCTCGTTACAGGTACGTGCAGTTCAACTCTTTGAGAGATAATGCAGAAAATTTGAAGTTAATAACTCATCTCCTTCTACCTTCGGCCACGAACCTATCAATCACCCCTGCTGTGGACCACTTCTACAAAGAAGGGATCCGTATGCTCCATGACTGCTGGACTAAGTGTGTACATGTATGAGGGGACTATGTTGAAAAATAAATGTGCTAGGTTTTCTAAAATTGGCTCCTCCGACCTTAGGCCACGAACTTATCAATCACCCCTTGTAGTTATACATCTAAGGTGAGAGGGGAGAACGTTAAAGGAGCTCTGAGGGTAGATTACCTCAAAGGCTACAGGCAGAAGGCAGGAGAATGGGGTTTGAGAAGAAAAATAAAATCACGACCAAATAGTGGAGCAAACTCGATGGGCCGAATGCCCTAATTCTGCTCCTATGTTTTATGGTCTTATGGTCTTTTTTAACACACCGTGTTGTGAATATCTGGGAAGAGGCTGCCGAGGAGGTACTGGAGGCAAACACGATTACTACACTTAAAAGGAAGGTACTTGGATAGGTAAGGCATGAAGTGAAATTTTGAAGAGGCAGGCAAATCCGATCACTGTAGATAGGCACCCAGGTAGGTGTGGACATGGTGAGCCCATAGGGTCCATCTCAGTGCTGGATTCCATAATTAATACCTGTGATATCAGAGTAGTGAGCAGAGGCACCAGGGAGACCAGCAGTGGCTTCTTCACTGAGTAATGAGGTCCATGCCTAAAGACATTTATATTCATGGAGATGTCCAAAATTAAGACAAAAGCAATGTCAAAGTCTCTGTGAATGGAGTGTCAGCTTCCCTCTTCTCTTCCTCTGGGTTTGTGGGCATAACGCCACTTCTGAATCTGTGATAGTTCAGCCAGCTTTGACAATGATCTACCTGGTCTGTAGTGATGTCTTTTAAAGGAGATGCTGAATCAAAGCTCCCACCTGCCTGCTCTGTTCTCAGCCTGCTAGGTACCAGGTAGGCTTTTCTCTTAACCATCCTAATCAAAGAATATGAATTCATACTTATCTAATTGTAAATACCTATTTGTGTGCCTTTATTATGTGCCTGTTTACTACTGTATCTTCCGCCAAACATACTGGCAGGACTTTATAAGAAATTCATTGGTTGTAAGATGTCATGTGACTGTACCATATTAATGTACTTTGGATGAGTACATGGATGGGAGGATTATGGAGGGCTATGGCCCAGGTGCAGATCAATGGGATTAGCCTTAACAATAGTTCAGCACAGACTAGATGGGCCGAAGTGCATATCTCTGTGCTGTAGTGTTCTATTATTATATTGATTTGTTAACAGGAATGAGGTGAGAGTGTGAGGGATGGGGCTGGGTGTGTTAATGATGGAGGCTGGGACAATGGGTAGGGGTGATGAAATATAAGTGGACGAGTGACTTAGGTGCCAAAATTTCTCGTCTTACTTTCATAACTTTGGCTGTGGCTCTTAACATGCCTGAAATTTCCCCTGGGATCTTTGCCATGGATTTTCTGCAGAATCTGACATGGATATGATAAGCGGGACCTCAGTGCCCTTTACTGTGTGTCTGTGATGCCTGCTCAGTGGTGTAATTTAAAATCACCACCAGCCAGCTCCCAATCCTAGGTGATTTTAGTGCTCAATTCCATGTTGTACTCTTCTTGCCTTTGGACCAGGTGGGTTTGGTTAATAATTACTCCCAAAATCTTATAAACAATTAATTCTATCAGGTACAAATGACATGCTAGTTATGGGAATGAATGGAATCTTCAGGCAGTACATTGATCAGTTAATTCTGGGTCTTAAGCTTTCTCTAGAAATGTAATGTAGCAATATAATTAGTAAATATGGCTATTTGCAATAAATCAAAGGGACATTGGCAGCCCTTAAAATAACTAGAAAAAGGTATTGAAAGTAAAACAGCAGATAGAAATTAAAGATCTATTTTTAAACTGTGGAACATTTCTCACAGCTATTGAGGTGAATTGCCCTTTGCATTAATGTTAACACGGACAGCAGCTTTTTTCAGAATCAGTGAGACACTGATCAGGCTACCTCACTTGTATTTTTGGTTCAGACATGGCAAAGAACATTAATAACGTGGTTGGTACCCATACTAAATATGCAATATTATCGTTGCTCAGGTGTTAGTTTCTCTGCTCTATTGATGGTTGCATTCAGCTTCAGAGCTACCTGTACGTTCCTTTGGTCTCCACTGATAATGAAGCAAGTTTTAATTAAACAGTCACATTGCAAATAGATCCAGGATTTGCAGCATTGAATTGAATTGAAGTGAATTTGATTTTTGAATTGAATTGAAGTGAATTTAAATTGAATTGAATTGAATTGACTTTATTACTTACATACTTCATATACATGAGGAGTAAAAATCTTCATGTTACATCTCTGTACAAATCAAATGGATTATAAACAAATTTCAGCACATTGTACATACAAAACCACAAAACAGGAGGTTAGAAGGGCTTCAGTCAGTGGAGTGAACCGATGAGTTGATTTTCAGGTGGTGACCATCTTCACTTTGATCTGGTTTCCTGTAATTTGAGACCAGCCAGGGCAGATAGCTGGGGTTCCTTGAATGCTAAAGAATAGTCATGGGCAGTTTGGTGGGACGAGACTGAATATGTTAATTTGATGTAAATTTGCTTCCTGCTATTTTAATACTAACATCAGCTCACTTATTCTGAATGGGATCAGACAGTGCACAGGTCAGTGCTGCAAGCACTTATTGTTGATGGTGCCAGCAACTATTTAGGAGCTGAGTGAACTCTGATTCATTGGGCAATTGCTTGCCCTGGAGGCAGAAGGCGATCTGTTTAAGTCCCTCTCCAGAGGGACTTAAACAAAGTTTTCAGGCAGTTTTGTGCAGTATCGAGGGAGTGCTACATTGCTTGAGCATGGTTTAAGAATGAAATGTTGAACTAAAGATTAGAACTGCAGAACCATAGAACATTACAGCACGGAAAACAGGCCATTTGGCCCTTCTAGTCTGTGCCGAAACTTTATTCCGCTAGTCCCATTGACCCACACCCAGTCTATAACCCTCCAGACCTCTCCCATCCATGTATCTATCCAATTTGTTTTTAAAACTTAAGAGTGAGCCCGCATTTACCATATCAGATGGCAGCTCGTTCCGCACTCCCATCACTCTCTGAGTGACGAAGTTCCCCCTAATGTTCCCGTTAAACCTTTCCCCTTTCACCCTAAAGCCATGTCCTCTCATATTTATCTCTCCTAATCTAAGTGGAAAGAGCCTACTCGCATTTACTCTGTCTATACCCCTCATAATTTTGTAAACCTCTATCAAATCTCCCCTCATTCGTCTACGCTCCAAGGAATCAAGTCCTAACCTGTTCAGTCTTTCCCTGTAACTCAACTCCTGAAGATCCGACAACATCCTAGTAAATCTTCTCTGCACTCTTTCAATCTTATTGATATCCTTCCTATTGTTAGGTGACCAGAGCTGCACGCAATACTCCAAATTTGGCCTCACCAATGTCTTATACAACCTCGCCATAAAATCCCAACTCCTATACTCAATACTTTGATTTATGAATGCCAGGATGCCAGAAACCATCTTTACCACCCTGTCCACCTGTGATGCCACTTTCAGGGAATTATATATCTGAACTCCCAGATCCCTTTGTTCCTTCGCACTCCTCAATGCCCTACCATTTATTCCGGAGAATCCACGGAGAAGCTTGTGTGGTCCTGTGATCCCGAGAGCAATGCCGTCTGGAGCTATGCTCCTAGTAGGGCCACCCATGGCGGTAAGGTCGAGGGTGAGGTCCCCGACAAAGAACAATCCAACCAAGACCTCAACGGTGGAATAGGTGGACAGAGTTACTTCGAACTCGACAACTGTGAAGGCGGATGAAGGCTGCAACAAATCCATCAGCTCTATTCATCGTGGTTTCCATGCAATTGGAATCAGTTGGTTGAGTTGTGAAGTATCGTGTGCTTCTTGGAGTGCAACATCAAGTACACGTTAAACAAGTACACGCACAGTCATCTTCACTCTGTGGGCCACTTCAGAACGAAGACCATCATCCTCGACCTCGAGGGATAGTCACGACGATGATGACCATTTACTGTGTAAGTCCTACCTTGATTTGTCCTTCCAAAATGCAACACCTCACACTTGTCTGCATTAAATTCCATCTGCCATTTTCTAGCCCATTTTTCCAGCTGGTCCAGATCCCTGTGCAAGCTTTGAAAGCCTTCCTCGCCATCCACAATGCCTCCAATCTTAGTGTCATCAGCAAATTTGCTGATCCAATTTTCCACATTTTCATCTAGATCATTGATATAGAGAACAAACAACAATGGTCCCAGCACAGATCCCTGAGGCACACCACTAGTCACAGGCCTCCAGTCTGAGAAGCAATCAACCACTACTACTCTCTGTCTTCTCCCACACAGCCAATTTCGAATCCAGTTTACAACCTCTCCATGGACACCTAGTGTCTGAACCTTCCAAACTAACCTCCCATGTGGAACCTTGTCAAAGGCCTTACTAAAGTCCATGTAGACAACATCCACAGCCTTTCCCTCATCTACTTTCTTTGTAACCTCTTCAAAAAACTCTACAAGATTCGTTAAACATGATCTACCACGTACAAAGCCACGCTGACTATCCTTAATTAGCCCTTGGCTGTCCAAATACTTGTATATCCAATCTCTCAGAACACCTTCCAATAAATTACCTACTACTGATGTCGGGCTCACTGGCCTGTAATTACCTGGTTTACTTTTGGAGCCTTTTTTAAACAACGGAACAACATGAGCCACCCTCCAGTCCTCCGCACCCGTGGCTAAGGATATTTTAAATATTCCTGCCAGGGCTCCTGCAATTTCTACACTAGTCTTTCTCAATGTCCAAGGAAATATCCTGTCAGGCCTGGGGGATTTATCTACCTTTACTCACTGTAAGGCAGCAAGCACCTCCTCCTCTTTAATCTCTATATGTTGCCTGACGCTACTGCTTGTTTCCCTTCCTTCCATATACACTCTGTCAGTTTCCTGAGTAAATTCTGATGAAAAAAACTGTTTAAGATCTCCCCCATCTCCTGAAGCTCCACACATAGACGACCACTCTGATCTTCTAGGGGACCAATTTTGTCCCTTACTATCCTTTTACACTTAATATACTTGTAGAAACCCTTTGGGTTTACCTTCACATTATCTGCCAAAGCAACCTCGTCTTCTTTTTGCCTTCCTGATTTCTTTCTTCAGTATTTTCTTACAGTTTCTATACTCTTCAAGTACCTCATTTGTTCCTAGTTGCCTATACCTGCTATACACCTCTCTCTTTTTTTTAACCAGATTGCCAATATTCCTTGAAAACCAAAGTTCCCTATGCCTGTTAACTTTGCCTTTAATCCTGGCAGGAACATACAAACTCTGCACTCTCAAAATTTCGCCTTTGAAGGCCTTCCACTTACTGAACACATCCTTGCCAGAAAACAACTTATCCTAATCCACTCTTCCTAGATCCTTTCTCATCTCCACAAAATTGGCCTTTTTCCAATTTAGAACCTCAACTCAAGGACCAGATCTATCTTTATCCATAATTAACTTGAAACTAATGACATTATGGTCACTGGACCCAAAATGTTCGCCTACACATACTTCTGATACCTGACCTGTCTGGTTCCCTAATAGCAGATCAAGTGTTGCATCCTCTCTCGTTGGTACCTCTATATATTGATTTAGAAAACTTACCTGAACACATTTGACAAACTCCAAGCCATCCAGCCCTTTCACAGTGTGGGAGTCCCAGTCAATATGTGGAAAGTTAAAATCCCCTACTATTACAATTTTCAGTTTCTTACATCAGTCTGCTATTTCTCTACAGATTTGCTCCTCCAATTCTCTCTGACTATTGGGCGGTCTATAATACAACCCTATTAGTGTGGTTGCACCTTTCCTGTTCCTCAGCTCCACCCATATGGCCTCTGTAGACAAGCCCTCTGGGCTGTCCTGTCTACACACAGCTGTGATACTCTCCCTGACTAGTAATGCCACTCCTCCCCCTTTTATCCCTCCCCCTCTGTCATGTCTGAAACAACGGAACCCCAGAATATTAAGCTGCCAGTCTGCCCCTTCTGCAACCAACTCTCACTAATAGCAATAATGTCGTAATCCCACATGTCAATCCACGCTTTAATCTCATCTGCCTTACCTACAATAGTCCTTGCATTGAAATAGATACACCTGAGAATATTTCTATCTCGTACAAACCTTTGATTTCTGTCTATACTTGCAGCTCTCGCATGACCTTTATCCTCCTCCACCTCACTATCTGCTCTAACACTCTGGTTCCCCTCCCCCTGCAAATCTAGTTTAAACCCCCCGGAACAGCACTAGCAAACCTTCCCACAAGGATGTTAGTCCCCCTCCAGTTCAGGTGCAACCCATCCCATCGGAACAGGTCCCATCTTCCCCGGAACAAGGCCCAATTGTCCAGAAACATGAAGCCCTCCCTCCTGCACCAACTCCTTAGCCACATATTTAGCTGCAGTATCTTCCTATTTCTAGCCTCACTAGCATGTGGCAGAGGTAGCAATCCTGAGATTGAAACCCTGGAGGTCCTGTCCTTCAGCTTTGCACCTAACTCCCTAAACTCTCTTTGCAGGACCTCCTTCTTCTTCCTATCCACGTCATTGGTCCCTACATGGACCACGACATCTGGCTGCTCACCCTCCCTCTTGAGAATACTGAGAACTCGATCCGGGGTTTTATTTGTCACATGTACATTGAAACATCAGAACATACAGTGAAATGCGTCGTTTGCTTCAATGCCATGGTCTGAAAATGTAGTGGGGGCATGTTTTTGGTGCAGTGTTGCATGCCCACAACTTACTAACCCTAACCTGTATAACTTTGGAAAGTGGGAGGAACCTGGATCGTGTGAAGGAAACCCACACGGATAGCGGCAGAAGTGAACTTGGGTCGCTGGCGTTGTAATAGTGTTGCACTAGCCTCTACACTACTGTGCCATTGTTGAAACTAAAGTCTTGTCTGTTTTCTCAGTGAATGCAAAAGATTACATGCCACATTCTTGAAGAACAGGGAGTTGTCCTTCAATCTCAGAGAACAATTTGGCCAGTTAATCCTTTCTTATGAAGTTGATTGAGGGATAAATATTGGCTATCCTTGGTGTCTTAGCCGATATTTATCTTCAGTCAACACAATAAGAACTGATTAACTATCTAGCATCGAGATGCTGCTTGAGACAGATTGCTTTCTATAAATTATCTCTTGTTTTCTTCTTTACAATAGTGACTACTGTTCAAAAACACTTTATTGATTACAAAGCTCTTTGGGATAGGCTAGGATGATGCTATGTAAATGCAGATCTTATTTTGAAGGTTTCCATTTTTATATAGTTAACTGCTTGAACTGAAATAACAGTTAATTCGAATACATGACTGACACAGTCACAGAATCACACAATCTCAAAATCTCACAACCACAGTCACAGAACCGCACAATCACACAAATGCACACACAGTCTCACAATCACACAACCACACAATCTCACATTCATACAACTGTACAATCACACAATCACACACTCACACAACCACACAATCCCACTCACACACTCACACAACCACACAATTACACAATAAACACAACCACACACTGACACTATTGAATTTGCTTGTGTCCTATTTACGATCTTATTCTAATTCATTCATTTTTTTTGCAGCTGGAACTGGTTTCAAGATCAAGAGGATAAATTGCTGCTAGTCACGAATAGAGAAACTGGTTAATGCCTCAAATTCCACCAAAATAAACAATTGCAAAGACAGGAATAAGATGACTTAGTGGAGTAGGGCATTGTTTTTGGAATAATAAAGACTCTAAGACCCAGCTTACAGAGAAAAGAACAATCTGATGTTTTGGGCAATATTTTCCCATCAACTAATACCACAACTGCAAGAGACTGTTCAGCAAGTCTTTCATTTCACAGTTATTAACAGGGTTTTGCTTGTCTATAATGGTCATATTCATCTACACAATAATCACCACCAAAAATGCATTCTATTATTTTAATCTAAATGTAAGCATAACTTCCTCATTATAAAGCTAAATAAAACGTTTCTTGCATCTGCAATTCTATTTTGTGGTAATGTCCTGTTACTACTCTATATCATTTAAAATAGTTATAATTATATTTATACAACATATATATATATGATTGTATGATATATGATACTGTACGATCATATGATATATGATTGTATTATACTATAGATATAATGTATATACTGTATATAATTATATATAAGAAATATGATCTAAGAAACTTTCATCGTGGAATGATAGTTGGTGCCAGATGGGGTGGCTTGAGTGTCTCAGAAACTGCTGACCTCCTGGGATTTTCACGCACAACAGTAGTCTCTAGAGTTTACAGTGAATGGTGTGCTAAACAAGAAAAAACCTTTAGTGAGCAGTAGTAAATGCCTTGTTAGTGACGGAGGTCAGAGGTCAGAGGAGACTGGTTCAAGCTGACATGAAGCTGACAGGAAGTCAATCTGACTCAGAATCAGGTTTAATATCACCAGTACATGTTGCAAACTTTGGTCTTTTTGTGGCGGCAGTACAATGGAATACATAAATTAGAAAAATAAACTGTGAATTACAATATATATCTTAGTTAAATTAATAAAGTAGTGCAAAATAGAAAATAAAGAAGTAGTGAGATAGTGTTCATGGGCTCAATGTCCATTCAGAAATCGGATGGCAGAAGGGAAGAAGCTGTTCCTGAACTGTTGAGTGTGCGGCTTCAGGCTACTGTACCTCCTCCCTGATGGTAGCAAGGCGAACAAGGCATGACATGAACGACGGGGTCCTTAATGATGAATGCTACCTTTTTGAGACATCACTCCTTGAAGATGTTCTGGATACTAAGGAGGCTAGTGCCTGTGATGGAGATGACTAAGTTTACAACTCTCTGCAGCTTATTTCGATCCTGTGCGATAGCCCTTCTGTAGCACCCCCACCCCCCACACCAGGTGGTGCAGCCAGCTAGAATGTTCTCCATGGTATATCTGTAGAAATTTGCAAGTGTCTTTAGTGACATACCAAATCCCCTCAAATTCCTAATGAAATATAGCTGCTGTTGTGCTTGTTTTGTAGCTGCGTCGATATGTTGGGTCCAGGTTAGACCCTCAGAGATACTAACACCCAGATACTTGAAATTGCTCACTCTTTCCACTTATGACCACTGGTGTGTGTTCCCTTGTTTTATCCACTATCAGTTCTTTGGTCTTACTGACATTGAGTGCAAGGTTGTGCTGGCACACCACTCAACTAGCTGATAAATCTCGCTCCTGTATGCCCGCTCGTCACCACCTGAAATTCTGACATCAATGCTTGTATCATCAGCAAATTTATAGATGGCATTTGAGCTGTGCCTAGCCACACAGTCATGGATGTAGAGAGAGTAGAGCAGTTGGCTAATAGCCCCAATTTACAACAGTGGTGTGCAGAAGAGCATCTCTGAATGCACAACATTTCGAACCTCGAAGAGGATGGACTACAGCAGCAGAAGACCATGAAAGTACATTCGGTGGCCACTTAATTAGGTACAGGAGGTATCTAATAATGTGGCCACAGAGTGAATGTTCTATATATACAGTCTGTTCATATGTTAGCATTTATTGACATTATATAAGTTGATTATTGACATTTGAGCGTTCTGCTAATGGTTGATTGTTCATGTCTATTTGCACAATTGTCTTGTAAGCTGTTGATTGCAATTGTGCTGTCTGTTATGGTATTGTCCTGTGTTTCATGCTTGGCACTGAATCACAATTCTGGTATTGAAGTGAAATGAAGTGATTCTGATTCTGATATATAGTCACACTCTCTCTCTCTCTCTCTCTCTCTCTCTCTCTCCTTCCCTCCCTCCCTCCCTCCCTCTCCCTCTCTCTCGCCCCTCTCTGGCTATCCATCCCATAGGATGATGATGGTTCCTTTCAGTCAGTTAGTGAGGTTTATACCCCACTCCTCAGAGAGGAACAGTGTCTGCGTGAGTGGATTTTAGGTGAGTAGGGAGTTGCACACGTCCAGACCCACATCTCGACATCCCCTCCCAGATCCAGCGGCACGGTGGGGTCCGAGACGGCTGGGGGAAGTTCTGTTGCAGTGGATGGCCAGACCAAGCTTCAATGCAAGGGATGCCTTTTCCACGCTTCACAGTACGTGTTTGCTAGATGGCCGTTGACCCTACGAGAGGGTTCGTCCGCCCTTTGACAGGTCTTGTTTTTCATCCTGCAGGGTGTCTAGCCACCCTCCTCACCAGGCAAGCCTGGTGGGGGAGCCGGTTTAGTCACCGACCACCCGACCATGGGACAGGTAGTACTGGGTTACATGGTACCAGTAGCACTCAGACGAGTGACCTGACAAAGTGATCTGACCTGACATATATATTATACATAGTATAAATAACAATTCTGCTGTTTCTAACATCATCTACTTCTGCCACTATTCATAATATTTTTTTAATTTAGTAATTAACCAAGAATGCCTCAGGAAAATTTCCAGACCCCTACTGCATTGAGATTCATTTTGAGTATTACATTTTAGAATGTATTTATGAAACTAAGGCAGTTAGACTCCAAGGACATCCTAAAATTGTATTAATCTTCATCTTTCACATTGTGAAATCAGATTCTTAGAAGGAACTTGGTTCTGGAACAATATGGCGTGTTTTACATCAAATAGCAGTCAAGAAGAGGATTTGGCTCCCAGAGGTGCACTTCACCCCCAACTGCCTCTCTGTTCCAAATGCTTACTGACATGAGGCAGGTAAATAATGAACAACAGTCAATTACTCTGCTGCTGGCCATTACTGCCATTACTTTTGTACTCAATTATACTATTTATCTGTGGATTAGTTTGTAAAGCCAAATGGAATTGTGCCATTCGAGTGCCAGAACAAACTAAAGCATCTTTGTGTTCCTGGGCATTTTTGCCAAGTTCTAATTTTGCCAATAACTAATCTAACAAAAAGATAAATTCTTAATATAGCATAAGTTACCTTTGTGTAGGATCTTTGAACACCATTTGATTAGCCCATTAACTGCTCTAGCACAGACTTCAACATCAACCTGTAGCAAAGCAGTGGTATTGCAGACTGAAGTAAATATAGTTTTATCCCTGACTAATAAAGCACTGAGATAATTAGGCAGTAATTATAGGAACATACATCCCTGCATGTTTCATTCTAAAACATTCACTTCTGTTGCCATAGGGTTTAGGTAATGGTGTTTGTTCCAAGGGAAGGAACAGTTGATATTCTTGAGTGAAATACTAGCGTACAACAAAAAAAAAGCATAAAGCTGGGAAAGAGTTTTCATTTTCTGAACTTTGAAAACTGATTATGGTTTTTGATGGGTTGATTGAGACTGACCTGTATCTAGTTTGGAATCATGACTTTTTTGATTAAGTATTAAGGTTTCTTTGAAGTAATTAATAGATCTTTTGGAAATTATATATGGTTTGCAACAATGGGCCTAACATCCTTATCTTGGCCCAGTGGTTCCACTTGCTTCTTAGGGAGTCCCTTGCAATCAGGAGCAACACACATGAAATGCTGGAGGAGATCAGGCATCGTCATCTGTGGAAAGGAATAAACAGTCGACGTTTGGGCCAAGATCCTTCATCAGGACCCTTGAGGTCAAGGATGACTTAGCCAGAGGTGAACCAGAAGGTGCCTGAAGTGATAAGTAGGTGGGTAGTCTGTGAAATAAAATAATCTGCTGGGGAAAACTCAGCAGGTGGAGCAGAATTGTGGGAGTAAAGCAACTGCCAATACAGAGTAAAGCCTCTGTCCCTCTGACTATACCCCTTGCCCACCCTTTGGGTTTTTTTCCCCCCTCCCCCTTTTCCTTCTCCCTGGGCCTCCTGTCCCATGATCCTCTCATATTCCTTTTGCCAATCAACTGTCCAGCTCTTGGCTCCATCCCTCCCCCTCCTGTCTTCTCCTATCATTTTGGATCTCCCCCTCCCCCTCCCACTTTCAAATCTCTTACTAGCTCTTCCTTCAGTTAGTCCTGACGAAGGGTCTCGGCCCGAAATGTCGACTGTACCTCTTCCTAGAGATGCTGCCTGGCCTGCTGCGTTCACCAGCAACTTTGATGTGTGTTGCCAACATTTCAGGTTGGTAACTGCATCAGGATTGTTTAGTCTATGTAATGGTTTGCTCTCTCCACCATGTATGCAGGATTTCTGCATGTTCCCAATGTATGGCCTTGGGATGCTCTATATAACCCTGACTATTCCTTCTCCACTCTGAGTGGTCATGGGCTGCATCCAAAAAACAACAGATGCTAACTGTTCCAATTTCTAGGTTAATGTTCAGTGACATGTTTGCAAGACCCCTAAGCGTAGAAATTAGGTACAGCAAGATTTGTATATGCATGCAGCAATGTTATTATATCCCCTACCGTGCTTCTTAGACAGGTTAAAATAGTAGGAAAATAATAGGAAATAATGATCATTTGTCATTATTCATACTTAGTATTTCTATTAATTGCTTAGAATTAAGAGAATGGTTATCCGAATCTAATTGTTTAGAATACTTGTTTAAGGATCTAGAAGCAATAGCATTACCAAAGAACCAAGATGGAGGTGTGAAGGACTTGAATTAATATCTATAATTTTAATGACAAGAACAGCAAGGCACCCTGGGTTGATGACAATATCTTCCTTTGGCAATGTAATTCCCACACAATGAATTTGGATAATATGTCCTGATAATGCTGTCCTGTACATGTAGGAAAACAAGTATCAAGATAAAGACCTATAGAAACAGCATCTACTTGTTACCTCCCCCACCTTCCCTTTCTCCTGTGGTTCACTCTCTGCTCCTCTCAGATTCCTTCCTCTCCAGCCCTTTACTTTTCTTGTGCACCTGGCTTCACCTGTCACCTTCTAGCTTGCCCTGCTTCCCCTCCCTCCAGCTTTTTATTCCCCCTTCCTTTCCAGTCCTGACGACTGACCTACTGAATTGCTCCACCACTTTGAGTGTGTTCCAGCATCTGCAGAATCTTTTGTGTTCAAAATAGTGTTGCAGGTCCTTGTATCTTTTGCTGTTGGTAATTTTTAATAGGACTATCGATTATTTATTTTTAAGATCAAATCCAGCTAAAGACATTTTCATACGACAAATTGAAATTAATGCTCCTTATTTTTATAATTTCTGTTATTAATAACCTTCTTAAGAGATGTTGCAAAATGTGAAAATACCTACTCAGAGTGCCAAAAGACAAGAGCAGGACCTATCAAGTCATGAAGCTAAAAAAAACACGAGAAGGTCAACACACACAAAATGCTGGAGGAACTTGCAGCATCCACGGAAGTGAGCGGTCAACATTTTGACCCGAGACCTTCTTCAGCCCAACATGTCTACTGCAGAGAAAAATGCATTATTCAGCCTAATTCAAGAAAGTAAGATTAATATGATTTTCAGCATACGTTTTTAAATATAGTGAGATCTCCATCTCTATCACCCTTTAGTTCATGAGCTTCATGTCCAAGTCACTGCAGGTGAAACAGTTTTCCCCAACATTTCTAAATACAGATCTCCTTACCAAGTTCACTGCAGATGATGGAATTTAATATCTAAAGCAGAAGAAAAAGCTTACTGCTGGAGGAATTCAGTGTGTCAGGCAGCATCTGTGGAGGGACATGGACAGCTGCATTTCTGGGATCCTTCCCCTCATCTTTTTATATCGGTTATCTCCTGACTACTCTTTCAGAATAGATGAAGGTTCACCTGATCACTAAACTTGAGCCAAAGAGCTGAAATCTTTAGATGGGGTGAGAGTGATTGACCTTCATATCATGACAGCCTTTGATCTATGAAGCCACCATAAGTTAAGGTAAAAGAACAAGAGAGTCCTGGAGGTAATATGTGCACAAATAATTGGCAGGTTGAGAGAGCAGTAAAGATAAGCATTTGGGATCGATCCCTGGCCTTTGCTATGAGTAGAAACAGGGAGTATAAGAGTAGGAAGTTCGTGGTGAACTTTTATAAAACTGGGTAAGCTACCACTGCCATGCTGTGTCCAGTTCCAGACGCCACACTTTCGGAGTGGTGAAATAGATATACAAAGGGTGTAGAAGAAATTTCCCAGAACAGGTTCCAGGGATTTAGTTATGTGGAAAGACCGGAGAAGCTGGAGTTGTTCTCCTTGCTGCAGTGAAAGCTGGAGGGGTATGTGAATCATGAAAAGTACAGGCAGACTAGTTAGAGAGAAACTGTCCTTGTGAATGTTGAGGTCAAGAACTAGGGACCAGAGAATAAATGTGATTGAAAGACAAACTATATGTAGCATGAGAGAATCTTTTCTTTTCCACACAGCATGTGGTTAGTTTCTGGAATGCACCACTGTGGTAGGAATGGAGACAGATTTTATTGCAGAATTCAAAAGGGAGCCGGATTAGGGTCAGTCATCACAGGATATCCAGCCCTTGACTAGGCCTTCAGACAGATTATTTATCTGGCTAGTCTGGTTGAGATTCTGGTCATTGGTGATCTCGGGGACATTGATGTGATAACAACTTTCACGTCATATGTCTGTAAGTTTGACTCTGATTCTGACCTCCTGCATACAGTCATCTTTGAACCACCACAACCATCTTCCTACAGCTCCAATGAGTGAAATGATTTCCCTGTAATGCTCGCTGACTTCAGTTTTACTGGAAGTTTTTGATTATAGAATCAAGAGAATCATTACAGCTATCATGTCTGCAATGGCTCTATGTAGCATAGATCCAATTAGCTCTACTCCTCCACCCACTTTCCAAAGCTTTGCAAATGCTTTCCTTTCAGATACTCCTCCCTAATGGGAATTTGTTTGCTCTGAATCTGTGCTATCCCGTCCTTGTATAATATCCACTGATGTGACTCTGATTTAGCTTTAAATCGTTAATTCCACTCTTCCATGGCCAAATCAGCTCTTGAGCTTTTTTTTATAAGCCTTATCCTAAGACCATAAGACGTAGGAGAAATTTAGCCCATTAAGTCCGCTCTGCCATTCCATTATGGCTGATTTATTAACCCTCTCAACCTTATTCTCCTGCCTTCTCCCTGTGACCTTTGAGACCCTGAACAATCAAGACCCTATCAGCCTCTGCTTTAATATTCCTGATGGCTTGGTTTCCACAGCCATTCTTGGCAATGAATTCCACATATTCACTGTCTCTGGCTAAAGAAACTCCTCCTCATCTCTGTTTAAAATTGATGTCCCTCTATTCTGAGGCTAGACTCCCCCATTTTAGGAAACATCCTCTCTACATCCACTCTATCTAGGCCTTTCAATACTCAATCGGTTTCAATGAGATCTCCCCTCATTCTACTAAACTCCTTCGAGTACAGGCCAGAGCCATCAAAAACTCCTCATACATTAAACTTTTCAAGCCTGGAATCATTCTTGTGAACCTCTTCTGGACCCTCTCCAATGCCAGCACATCTTTGTCCCCAAAGAAAGCTTTCCTCCTAGTCTGTCTTTGCCTTTTTACGTGATATAACTAAATTTTGATCGCAAGCTCCAAAATACTCTTCACTGGCAATTTTTCTCATGTGTTCAGTTTTCTTCCCTGAAACTTAATTCAAAACTAAATTGGGTTTGCTCTGAATTGATAAAAGAAGTTCATGGAAGATATACATACTGTACAGCATAGAAACAGGCCTTTCACCACCCCAGCCCTCCACTCCTGCATCTCCCATACTATTGTCCATTGTCTTTGCACCTCAGGAATATACTTACATATCTGTTTCTAACAGAGTTTTGGGGAAATATAGCACAGTCCGAGAGTATAATTGCCCTCTCTCTTTTCCTGATGTCAACTGAGTGCTCTCATCAACCCACCATTCCATCCTCGTCACAGCTGTACAACACACACAAAATGCTGGAGGAACTCAGCAGGCCTGGCAGCATCTATGGGAAAAGGTACAGTCAATGTTTTGGGCTGAGACGTCCTGTTGAACGGTCTTGGCCCGAAATGTCAACTGTACTTTTTTCCATAGATGCTGCCTGGCCTGTTGAGCTCCTCCAGCAGTTTGTGTGTGTCGTTTGGATTTCCAGCATCTGCAGATTTTCTCTTGTTTGTGCCTCTTCACAGGCTAGTTGTTTCCATCCCATTGTATAAACCCGCTACCTGAGGCAAAATTACTCGCATCTAGCAATATTGGTTTGACTCAGATCAATGTCACTCTGCTGGTTCCTGCGTTAATTCTACTTTCAGGTTTATATTCACAATAAATTGTTACATGCATCTGCTACAATTACCGGATTGTAAGCATCTCCAAATACTAGTAGCAGCTACTAAAGAAAACTAAGGTGAAATATTAGAGGATCCCTAAATTATTCTGGAATTACTTTTCATAATTTGACAAGAACATGATTAGATGTGCCCCTGAGGTGTATGTGGTAATGGATCCTCTCTGTCCAACCAGGATAGACATTACAGGGGAGCTCCTGTAATGATCTGTAGATGGTTGGGATTGACCTTACATTTGTAATTAATGCATAACTATCTTACACCCATGGCACCTTATTGGAGAAGTAATTGCAGTTTTATCAGGAATCCTTGTTGCCGTTTCAGTTAGGAGTTCTGCAAACTGGAAATATATTTTGCTGTGTTGCTTCTGACTTGTTAAGGCAAGTTCACTGCATCCTGTTACAACTCTTTCAGTTCACTGGAAAACAGTTGTGTCAACAGACTGTCCTTCTTATTGATATACCTGATTGAATGATTTCTATCCTTTTTTAATCAATTGTGCATCAGAAAGTTTACACTAGTTCACGTGGTACACAGTAAAGTTTACAGGAAGACGTTGTTTCCTGCTTGGTGCTGCCTCCTGCTGCACCTCCAACAGTGGCCTTAAGTCAGCTGCAGGGTCAGCAGCCAGGACCACTGCTCATCGATGTTTTGCTCCCTTAACCCTGGTAAGTCTCCTGGTGGCGGAGTAGTGGCTTCCTGCCATTCCCTGTGGCTTCCAATGTGGTTAGACAGTCCCCCAGTTTCTGTCCTTCCTCCTCAGCCACAGCCAAATCTGCCCTCTTCTACCTCTTCATCCCTCTTGAGCCTCGCTCCATTCACTTCCATATCACTGAGTAACCTGGTCATGGATGCACCAATGATGCCCCCATGTCCCTCCTCCACAGGGGAGATGATGGTCCTCCAGTGAACTTCCTTACACTCAGCTGCCAGGCCTGAGTACTTCAGCCTCTTCCGCTCCTGGGCAGCCTCCATTCCTTCCTCCCACGGGATGGTTAACTCAGTGAGGAGGACTTTCTTGGTGGTTGAAATATTGGTGCAATGGAGTGATGTTGTGGGTTAGACCATAAGACAAAGGAGCAGAAGTCGGCCATTCGGCCCATCGCGTCTGCTTCGCCATTTTATCATGAGCTGATCTATTCTCCCATTTAGTCCCACTCCCCCGCCTTCTCACCATAACCTTTGGTGCCCTGGCTACTCAGATACCTATCAATCTCTGCCTTAAATACACCCAATGACTTGGCCTCCACTGCCGCCCGTGGTAACAAATTCCATAGATTCACCACCCTCTGGCTAAAAAAATTTCTTTGCATCTCTGTTCTGAATGGGCACCCTTCAATCCTTAAGTCATGCCCTCTCGTACTAGACTCCCCCATCATGGGAAACAACTTTGCCACATCCACTCTGTCCAGGTTGTTGAAAGTCTGGTAATATAACATGGGTATTTTCACTCACATCACCACAATACCAAGCTTTTTTCACAAGGCTGGATTTGCTTTTGAAATAGCAGATCTAGCATCAAGTCCACCTCCATGTGATACACTGCTCTGGGGTTCCATGGAGAGTCCACTCTAATGCAGTTAGGTGGCCTAATGATTGACCACCACATTCTTCTCATGCTCTGCTGATCTTTAAATTAAAGGCTGTACATATTTTCTGGAAACCATTGGGATTTGCTAGGCACTTTTATTGACAAAGTACAGACCAAAATATACAGCATATATTAATGAACTCGTAAAGAATATCCACATATTTACTCCCTCTATAAAAATAACTTTCAGTGACTATCTCCCTTTAAATTTTCACTTAATGTGATATAAACAACCTTCAAAGGCTGCTCAGATACGTTTCTTTAACTGTCAACCAAACATACAATATTGGTTCTGAGGTCAGCCGCACTGTATGAAATGAGCCGAGCATGCATAATTGTGCAGGGTCAAGGCAGCTGACAATCAGGTGAGCTCCAGATATCACCTGCCTGAAAGTGTAATTGCAGAAACCAACCACAACAATTTTATTTTAACGTAGGCTTGATGAGATGAATTACATGGTACAAAACAAAAATTGAAGTGAAAAGGCTTTGATTTGATCAAAGCTGATCCGGTGCCCCCTACTTTATTGCGAGGTGTGCAAACGATATGTCGCAGTAAATAAAATAAAATTTTTACAGTGTATTCGAGAATTCCTTAGATTACACCCCACCCCATTTCTCCACTTGTTTGCAATATAACGTATTTTACAATTTTTATTAATTTGTGTAAACTGACACTTATCAGTGGAGCATTAATCGACATTAACTTCAATATATTCTGATGAAACTGACTGACATCAGTGTGTGCTGTTCATCAGTCATAATTTAGAACTGTTTTTAATTGCATTAAATTTAAATTAAGACATTCAGTTTTTAGCCATTATTTTTCATAAAATACTTTGAACTGAATTTTAGTGGGTCACAAAGCAAGAGAGTTGACAAATTGAACAAATTATGCAAATTCCATTCATTAAAGTTCAAATGGTACTTTTAACACTTCACATGCTGAATTTTGTTCACTACCTACAGCATTTAACTATTCTTGTTCAATTATACATCAACTCAACAGCTTGATTGCACAGAGATTAATTAGCAGTTTTTTTCAAAAGATGTCTCCAGATCCAGTTATCAAAAAATCCTTAATTTGAATTCTTATGTATTAATTAGATTTTACGATTAATATTAAAGCTTTTAGCAGCATGGTGCTAAATGGGAATAAAGTGCTCTTTAAGAATTCGTGACTGGTGATGTATGGTCATTGGGAACACATGCACACCAGATAAAGTACATGAAACTCACTCAGCCATAGTTGCTAACTTCACACAGTTTTCATAGCAGAGAAGGTCACTGAAGCAAATAGCATAAATGGGTTAAAAAGGTTATTAGGTGTGATTGGGAAAGAAGAGGGATGAAGCAATATCGGAAGGTGGGACTAATCTATGAGAAGGAAAGTGGTTGCTGGTTTGATTACTTTTTTTTCACAATTCCTCAGCCCTTATGCTCAAATGTTCAAAATAAATTTATTATCAAAGCACCCTAAGATTAATCTTCTAGCATGTATTCACAATAGAACAACAAAACACAGTTGAATCAATTAAATACTACGTACAAGCACAGACAGACAAACGACCGATGTGCAAAAGAAACCAAACTGTGCAAATACAAATAAGAATATAAAAAATAGGAGCAGGAGTAGCCATCTGGCCCGTCAAGCCTGCTCCGCCACTCAATAAGAGCATGGCTGATCTGGCCATCGACTCATCTCCACCAACCTGCCTCTCCACCATAATCCTTAGTTCCTCTACTATGCAAAATTTATCCAACCTTGTCTTAAATATATTTACTGAGGTAGCGTCCACTGCTTCATTGGGCAGGGAATTCCACAGATTCTCCACTCTCTGGGAAAAGCAGTTCCTCCTCATCTCCTTCCTAAATCTACTTCCCCGAATCTTGAGGTTACACCCCCTAGTTCTAGTCTCACCTACCAATGGAAACAACTTTCTTGCCTCTAGTTTATCTATCCCTTTCATAATTTTACATGTTTCTATAAGATCTCCTCTCATTCTTCTGAATTCCAGCGAGTACAGTCCCAGGCGACTCAATCTCTCCTCATAGTCTAACCCTCTCAACTCCAGAATCAACCTGGTGAACATCCTCTGCACTGCCTCCAAAGCCAGTATATCCTTCTTCAAGTAAGGAGACCAGAAATGCACACAGTACTCCAGGTGCGGCCTCACTAGTACCCTGTACAGTTGCAGCATAACGTTCCTGTTCTTAAATTCAATCCCTCTAGCAAAGAAGGCCAACATTCCATTTGTCTTCTTGATAGCCTGCTGCACTTGCAAACCAACCTTTTGTGATTCATGCACAAGCACTCCTAAGTCCCTCTGCACAATTTCTTACCATTTAAATAATAATTTGCTCTTTCATTTTCCCTTCCAAAGTGGATGACCTTACATTTACCAGCATCTGCCAGACCCTTGCCCACTCACTTAACCTATCTATATCTCTCTGCAGACACTCCATACCTTCTGCACAATTTGCTTTTCCACTCAATTTAGTATCATCAGCAAACTTAGATACACTACACTCGATCCCCTCTTTCAGATCGTTAATGTAAATCATGAACAGTTGTGGGCCCAGCACCGACCCCTGTGGCACACCGCTCACCACTGATTGCCAACCAGAGTAACACTCATGTATCCCAACTCTCTCCTTTCTATTTGTTAACTAATCCTCTATCCATGCTAATACGCCACTCCCAACTCTATGCATCCTTATCCTATGGATAAGTCTTTTATGTGGCACTTTATCGAATGCCTTCTGGAAATCTATGTAAATAATATCCATCTGTTGCCCTCTATCCACTGCGCTCGTTATATCGTCAAAGAATTCCAGTAAGTTTGTCAAACAGGACCTGCCTTTGCTGAATCCATGCTGCGTCTGCCTGATGGATCCATTTCTTTCCAGATGCCTTGCCATTTCTTCTTTAATGATAGCATCAAACATTTTCCCAACTTCAGATGTTAAACTAACTAGCCTATAGTTACCTGCCTTTTGCCTACATCCTTTTTTGAACAGTGGCGTGACATTCGCCATCTTCCAATCTGCTGGGACCTGCCCAGAGTCTGGAGAGTTTGGTAAATTATCACCAAGGCCTCTACTATGACTTCTGCCATTTCTTTCAGTACCCTGGGATGCATTCCATCAGGACCAGGGGACTTACTTATCTTCAGGCCCACAACTTTGCTCAGACTTGTGGTCAAAGGTGTTGGTCTGGAGTAATTGTTTTCATGAAGGCTAGGTAGTACAGCAACACCAAGTTGACTGGGACATTGTGCAGCAATGGAGCCAGACCCATCCTTTGCAACACCAGGGAAAGATAGAAACTTGGCATGTGGTTGTAGTTGGTGCCCACTTAAGTAGCTTCCACCCACAGCCTGATGCGGCCACACACGAAGGTGGTCATCAGGATGAGAGTGATGTTGGGTACGTTTTTGCTCCCATTGTCCAGGGCCTTGTGCATTGTGACCTCCCCTCCCCCCCCCCCACCAGCTCCATCTTGGATCCCCAGATGAACCTGAAGACTGCCAGGTGATTCCCAAACTGGAGAAGCAGGGGATGGGCAAACCTGCCCCAAGCACAACAGCACTGAGAGCACCCGACTCCTAATGACCATAATCTCTCCAGTTATTGAGAGGATGTTCCCTCCCCACTTTCCAAAGTTCTGATTTACATTCTCAATCCATTCCAGCCAATTCTTTTTGCACAACTTGGCCCCTCTGAACCAGGTCCCCAGAACCTTCATGTAGTCAGCCCTAATGATGAAGGGGACTCTAGATTGGTCGGGCCGGTTGGGAAAGAGCATGTCCATGCTCATCGTGCAGTTAACGCTGGCCCGATGACAACTCACACAGGAAGGTCTTTAGTGTCATAGAGAAGTAAAGCACAGAAACAGGCCCTTCAGCCCATCTAGTCCATGCCAAAACCATTTAAACTGCCTACTCCTGTCGACCTGCACCGGGACCATAGTACTCCATACTCTGACCATCCAAACTTCTCTTAAACGTTGAAATCGAGCTCACGTGCACACTCATGCTGGCCTCTTGTTCCACACTCTCACCACCCTCAGAGTGAAGAAGTTTCCCCTTGTGCTCCCCTTAAGTTTTTACTTTGGTCCCTCCACTGCCTGGCTGCGTCAGCCTTCTCTTGCTCTCGTCTTTCCTGATGGCTTTGGCAAAAGGGGTTCTATGCAGCACACAAACAAGATAGGGAAGAGTAGGCAACCCTACCTGTCTCCAGACTTGATGGGGAAGCTATCCGTTTCCCACCCATTGATTTAGACTGCACCAAATCTGTCATGTTGCTAGCTAGAAGCATAGCATTGTACGCTTTTAGCAGGCCTGGACCCATCCAGTCCCATAGAGATGAATCAGTAAACCATCGCTTCCAGGAGCTTTATCTGAGTCAAAGGAATGGATGGAGCCAGTCAGCTGCATCAGGGTCAGTGGCTGGTCCAGACTCTCCCGTTTGCTGTTATCGAACAGCTCTGCGAAAGAGGACAGGATGTTCTGGGAGGCTGTGGTGTCTGTGGCCTTTCCGTCATGTAGACTGGCATAGATGGGTCTGCAGATCCTATTATGTCTACCCATGAGGATGCTACTAATCCGTTCTCTTCCTTAAGGCTGTGAATCACAGAGCTCCCCTTGTGAACATTTCGGAACAAGGAATATAAGCACGTCTTAACCTGCTCCACAGTGTGGACCCTGGTCAGAGATAATCTTGGAGGATTTGATGGTGAAGTGCTTGTCTTGCTGGCCTTTCATCTCTCGTAACTCCTGCCTCACAAACAGCCAGTATTTTGTGTTTATTACTGTTAAAATGTTTGATCGTCTACACAATACCAGTCACCAGGAGGCAAACCACAGAAACCAAAGGATGGCTAATTCTTCCATTCCCTATTCACTAGTTCTTTGACTCAACACCTAACTGCAATAGCCACAGAACAAGGATTTAGCAATTTACTGGTGCGGCTCAATTCAGCCTCCATGTTTCCATTGCTGTAGCAACGCATATCAATACCACCTTGTTTTTAATTAGCATACAGCTAAATGTATTGTGATCTCCAGTACATTTATTAATTTTGCAGCCACGTTTAATATCACTAATTAGATCTCTGCTGCTGTGAGAGTGGGTAGAATGTGCTTACTTTACCAGCAGTGATGGAGAGACACCTGTTCTACATTACATTTAATTTGTTATTAATATCAAACCAGTTTTTCCTCCTCAAATGTAGTGGAAACCAAAACGGTAATCTGCAGAAGCAGGGTAAAAATTGTCTTCACTTTCTTCTTGTCTTTCAATCATGATTAATTAAGAAGAAAAGAAGAGGAAATAAGTAGTTTACTGTACTTTATATATTGACATATGGTGACATTACACGTAGTCATTAGAATATAGAACAGTACAGCACAGTACAGACCCTTCAGTCTACAAACTATGATCTATGATCAATGTAACCCTTCCCTCCTACACAGCCCACAACCCTCCATTTTTCTGACGTCCATGTGCCAACCTAAGAGCTTTTTAAAATGTCCCTCTTGTCTCAGCCTCTACCACCACCCCCGACAGTGCATTCCAGGAACCCTCCACTCTCTATATTAAAAAAAAGAAACCCATCTCTGACACCTCCCCTGAACTTTCCTCCACTAACCTGAAACGGTTGTCCTCTGGTACAGTATTGGTCATTGCTGTCTTGGGAAAAATGTACTGTCTGTCCACTCTGTCTATGCCTCTCATAATCTTATACACCTCTATCAAGTCTCTTCTCACCCTCTGTCACTCCAGGGAGAAAAGCCCTAAGTTGTTCAACCTTTCCTCATAAGACATGTTCCCATGAGATAGAACCTGAAGGACAAATCTTATAGTGAATACTTCAGGTATGTTTGTGAATCCCAACAGCTGCCATTGTAAAATTTTTAACTATTTGTTAATATTTTCCTCTCTTCAGCTTCTTTATGCCTTCCTATGAATTCCTTAATCATATTAAGATATTATTTTCTGTCAGTGCAATATCATATACAATTTTTATTTATTCATGGATAATCTTTGACAATAAAAATTAACAAGCTATTTGATGGAAAGTAGCATTGATGAGCCCAGTTTTAAATTCAGCTTCATTCACACACTGACACACTAAGTTGAACTAGATGGGATATGGAACAGGGGCAGGATACTCGTTATCCTTTCCATTCTTTCCTCTAGACAAAGGGTATAAAAGCTATTGTATCAACCTAGTGGATACTTCAATAATATCAACTTTAAAAGGTTTTTTTGATATTGTAAGTTCATATTAGGAATATGCAAATATTTTAATTTAAAAATTAACTTTTCTTTATCCTTGATTCCCCTCACTTAGGATTATTCTTAAGAGGAGAGAATAGGCAAACAAACAAACTTAGATGTTCTAAAGTCTGTGAAAAGTGCACAAGGTTGTCTTCAGTTTTGTTCATGGGAAACAGATGGTTCCATTTGCTTATTTTATGTTCCAGAAACCATTTTAGGCAAAAACCTTTGACCTAACACAGAAGCTGTTTAATTTTCTTTTTACAGCCGATGTCCTCAAAGCAGTGATGTACTGATGCAACGGGAAGAATGTTGGAAGAATTTAACAAGTCAGTCAGCCTCTGTGGAGGGGAAAGATGTAAGGTAATGATATGAACATTGAATTTTCCAATTTCAGGTAACCCACATCCTTGGCATTTTCTGCCCACACACACTTACCTATCCACCTAGTTTTCCTCTCCCTTTATTTACCTTTCTTGCTGAGTTCTTCCAGCATTTTGCACTTTTTCCAGATTCTTGCAGTTGCACTCTTTTGTTGTACGATGTACTGAAATGGTAACATTTGGATTTTGATCCCTCTGTTGGCTCAAGTGTGGGACGTTAGCATGCTCTAGCTAGTTCCACTAGACCTGTGGTCACAACATATGGTGTCACACGCTACTTCGGGCCCACAGGATGAGTCCATCTAGCCAGTACCTCCCCAACCAGCAAAAGATCCAGCTCTCTGGAGCCCATTCAGTATTGCACCTGGGTCATGGGTCCACCTACTGACCTTTTGATGGGGCCCTCAGAGGCTTCTCTGTGGGCCCTGCACCGTGTATCTAACTGACATTAAGTCCAGGAACAAGATACATTGGGAACAAAGATCAGGAGCCATGCTGGGTCCAGTCTGACCTTCTGAGCCTGAATCCAGATACAGGTCCATATACAGCTCTAGAGGCAGATGCACTGTACTGGTGAGCATGGGTCTGTCATTATAAAAAGTGGGTGGATTTATGTTTGTTGCTGTATTACAATGGAGTGTTTACTCAAAAACACTGCAGTGCGGCACTGGTGGGCACAAGTCCATTTCTGTTAATACTTTTCTCCTGGTGCTCCTGGGCACTGGTTTGTCACTGCACAGCATTGGGATATAGTGCCATTGAGAATAGATCCATTATTGCAGAACTAGGGTCCAGTCTGGCGAATACTGGTGTCTGTATAACAATGGACCACTGTGCTGATGGGAATGGGTCTGTCACTGTATAACACTGGAGTACAGTACCAGCAGCAATAGCTCTGTCACTGTGTATTGCTATGAATACCAGCCTGGCAGGTTCCTTAAGATTGTTACAGCCAGGGGTGGTAGTGGGGATAAGCTCCCACTACCTATTAAATGCTCCCAATGACATGCATCTCAAAAAGCCTCTGACCATCATGTCCAGCTCCTGGCCTTCACATGTGGCTTAGTTACTAAGCCTGGCAGAAACATTTCTACTGACAGGAGTAGGGGCAAAGGTGAGCCACTGATGCCTTAAAACCCGTCGCTTCAGGCAGATGTGGCTCATCAGCTGTGGTTGGCAGCCCATCTAGGAGAAGGAAAACTCTGATCTCAAACTTCTGCTGCTTTATGGCTCTACCCACTCATGCGGAAGGCTTTGGGAATAAACCCCAAGGAAAAATCCACAACTGGTATCCCTAAGGCAGTCCTACGTTGAGTTCAACGCTGACTGGCAACTCCTGCGATGCCGCTGGTGCCAACCTGTATTGGCCTCTGCCGTTCTCTTGGATTCATCAGCGGTGTGGAGAAGAGTAGCCTGCTACAGGGGCACCAGCCTTTCTCCATCTTGCATTGCCCTGGCTTGTGTATCACTTAGACAGCTGTGACGCACTATCCATGGTCAATCCCGATCAGCGGAGGTCCTCAATGTCGATGGGAGTACTGGGAATTTGGTGAGCAGAGCAGCAAGGTGATAATTCAAAGTTCAAAGCAAAATTATTATCAAAGTACATGCATCTCACCAAGTACAATCTTGAGATTCATTTTCTTGTGGGCATACTCAATAAATCCAATAAGCATGATAGAATCAATGATAGTGAAGAAGTAGTGAGGAATATTCTACTTTTGTCTTTTATCAATGTCTTTTATTGGCATATTTTTATGTATACATGAAATAAAACTAATTTCCCACAAGTAGCTCTCGAGAATGGTTGGGATTGTAAATCTGTGCACCATTACATGAATTAGCTTGATCATGGCTGATGAGCACCCCACATCTCCATTTAAGTGACAATCCTCCCTTAACATCCTAACTAAGAATACTTGATCAATCTGTTGATCTTAAAACTATTATTTGTCCCTGTATCCACTGCCGTTCAGGGAAATAAGAAATCTAGATTCCTTATCCAAGCCCTGGCTTGAAATAGTATTTTCTGATTTTACTTCAAAAATTAAGTATGTACATTTTAAACTTTCTGAAAATGGTCAATGCCAATTTTCTTTTTCCTTTTATGAGTTATATGAGCTCCTGTTGAGTGTCAACCCACGTTTAATTTCAGAAAGTTGGTGAGATGCTAAGATATCTACTGTCTTTATGGGGTAAATGGGATACAGAACAAAGAATTACTTATAAAAACTAAATAAGTTGTAATCATGAAAGGTGTAAGAGAAATTAGCAAGTTGAATGTGGCAGAAGTGTGTTCTTTTTGTTTAATGTCCAGTTTCTGCAAGAAGTACGGAGTACAGGTTGAGGGAATGGACTGTACGAGGTCTGGCTTTATACCTATGGGACTAATAAGAAATAGAACCTTATAAAATGTTATTCACCATGAAGGTCATAGCGATTAGCACCAGTTTTAAATGTTTCATAGACTAGACACATGGCATAATAATGAATGACATAATGAATAACACAGTGAGGCGGGGTAAAAACTTCCGTTCATGTTTTTGTTCAATGTTGGCATTCTTAAAATGTAACCCGGGTCCTTAAATCAACATGATTTTTTATAAATATTTGAAAAGGTCCTTATGAAAGTAATGTTTCAAAATGTGTTATGTTTCAGAATAAATCTTTATTTTGTTTCAGATTTGACATGGAACACCCTAAAACATTGGAATATCAAGGAGCATAGAAGGAAGTATAGGAGAGCTTCATATGTTACGAGATGCACAGGCATTGTGCGTGATGCAATTTTTGTTGAAAATTTAATTTTGCTTATTACTTATGGTTTATTTTTCTATCTTAAACATTGCAATTGATCTTTAATTAATTAAAGGTAGTTAAATGAATAACAGTTGATTGCAAGCTGCGGCAAAATGTCAATGCATTTTCAAATGAATCATCTGAGACATGGGATCTGGTGCTGAATGAGAAATCTGTCCCTCATATTTGGAAACATTAGGGCATATTTTGGTGTCAGTCATGCAGACACAGAATCTAAGTTCTCTATTGAGCAGACAGGATGGTTATCAGACTGACAGGCAGGAGGCAGATACAGCCCCAGGCTGCCCTTGAGCTGTTCCAGTCGCGCATAGAAAGCACCTTGCAGCCTCTGACAAGCGCAGCCGATCAGCACTAAATCAAAAATCAGTGCCAGGTGGGAACCTAAGCCACCATGAAGGTCACAGCCATCAACACCATGCCATCTCAATCCAAAGAAGAGAAGCGAGATGAGGGAAGCTTGTATTTTTACAACCAGGCATCACTCAAAGTTCTAGTCATGTTATATTAATTCTCTTTATATTAACTCAGTATACTTGATAATCTAGTGCATTTTACAGTTTCTGCCTTTATACTCCCTCAACCTTGGCTAATCGTTGTTATAGTTTCACTTCAATTCATCATGTGAGATTTAACATCCAGGTTATTTACCAGCAAAAGATACCTATGACTGATGCTATTCTGATAGTGATATCAAACATCCAATAAAATTGAAAACATATATTTATCAGCATTGTCCTGTATTTTCATCTTGTACTTTTTGTCACTGTAGTTTCGGTCAGATTAAAGTGGTTTACTGGAATACAAATCTGAACCCTCTCAGGGAACACTGTGAAGCTCACAACATCCTCTTCATTATCATAGAACCACAGAGTTGTACAGCACAGAAAAAGGCCATTCAGCCCCCTATGTACCTGCTGTCCTTTTTGCTTCAAGTTTCAACACTTATCCATCTACACTAATCCTATTTGTCCAAATTGGGTCTGTATTCTTCTATGTCCTGCCTATTTAATCACCTGTCTAAATGTCTCTTAAATGTCATGTATCTGATTCTACCACTTTCACTGGGAGGGAATTCCAGATGTTGACCACACTTTGCATGAAAAAATCCCCTCCAAATCCCTGCCTCAAAACATGATGACAGCTGGCTGGTGGTGTAGTGGCATCCACACTGGACTTTGAGGCGAGAGGTATCAGGTTTGAATCTGGCCAGCTCCTTATACTGCTTTCCATCCGTTCTGGTTTGAGCGTTGAGTTAGCAACTCGGCCTCATAAAAATAGACAACAGCTAAAGAAACAGCAAAGTTGCTGCCTGATGCACCACAAGATGTGGAGAGGTTCAACAACATCAACAATCAACAAAACATGATTTTTAAAAATATAATTTCCCTGATGAGCATAACTTTGATCCCTGAGATTATCCCATTGAATCTATTCTGTAAATTTTCCCAGGACCTATGATATCGCTTCTATGATGGGTTGTTTGGAACTGGATCAAACAGTCCACCTATAGTATAATATAATCTGTATCTTGTATAGTTTCATAAATACCATATACAGTATATATGCAGTACTTTTTCCCTCTTCTTGCACTAATTTATTTTAATTTTCAATGTATACTTCTTATTGTAATTTATCGTTTTTATTATCATGTACTGATGCTGCAAAACAACACATTTCACAACATATGCCACTGATATTAAGTTTGATTCTGATTCTGATATATGCAGTATATATGCAATGTACAAATACAGTCAGGGGTGCAGTGCTAGCTGGAGCACACCAGAGCGCGTCCGGCACATCTTTAAGAAATAAACAAACTAATTAATTAGGCGCCACCCAGGGTGATTTGAGAATCTCAGAAGCTGCTGATCTCCTGAGATTTTTATGCACAACAGACTCTGGAGTTTACAAAGAATGGTGCCAAAAACAAAAAAAAAACATCCAGCAAGTGGCTGTTCTGTGAGCAAAAATATCTTGTTAAATCCACTTGCCGGATTTTTTTTTTGTTTTCGGCACCATTCTTTGTAAACTCCAGAGTCTGTTGTGCGTAAAAATCCCAGGAGATCAGCAGTTTCTGAGATTCTCAAATCACCCTGGGCGGCGCCTAATTAATTAGCTTCACACATCAAAGTTGCTGGTGAACGCAGCAGGCCAGGCAGCATCCCTAGGAAGAGGTACAGTCGATGTTTCAGGCCGAGACCCTTCGTCAGGACTAACTGAAGGAAGAGTTAGTAAGAGATTTGAAAGTGGGAGGGGGAGGGGGAGATCCAAAATGATAGGAGAAGACAGGAGGGAGAGGGATGGAGCCAAGAGCTGGACAGGTAATAGGCAAAAGAGATATGAGAGGATTATGGGACAGGAGGCCCAGGGAGAAGGAAAAGGGGGAGGGGGAAGCCCAGAGGATGGGCAAGGGGTATAGTGAGAGGGACAGAGGGAGAAAAAGGAGAGAGAGAAAAAGAATGTGTGTATATAAATAAATAACAGATGGGGTACAAGGGGGAGGTGGGGCATTAGCAGAAGTTTGAGAAGTCAATATTCATGCCATCAGGTTGGAGGCTACCCAGACGGAATATAAGGTGTTGTTCCTCCAACCTGAATGTGGCTTCATCTTTACAGTAGAGGAGGCCGTGGATAGATATATCAGAATGGGAATGGGACGTGGAATTAAAATGTGTGGCCACTGGGAGATCCTGCTTTCTCTGGCGGACAGAGCGTAGGTGTTCAGCAAAACGATCTCCCAGTCTGCGTCGGGTCTCGCCAATATATAGAAGGCCACATCAGGAGCACCGAACGCAGTATATCACCCCAGTCGACTCCAAAGGCCCAATTAAGCAGAATTCACTCTATATATATATATATATATATATAAATTGAAGGTATAATAAAACATAAATGAATAGATAGCTAGATAAGTAAACAAACAAACAAACAAACAGAATGCTGGAGGAACTCAGCAGGCCAGGCAGCATCTATGAAAAAAGTGAACAGTCGATGTGTTTGGGCCGAGACCCTTCATCAGGATGACCAGTTTACTCTTTTCCATAGATGCTGCCTGGCCTGTTGAACTCCTCCAGCATTCTGTGTTTGTTGCTCGGATTTCCAGCATCTGCAGATTTTCTTGTGCTTGAAATAGAATCAGAATCAGGTTTATTATCACCGGCATGTGTCGTGAAATAAATAAATATCTTCAGTTAAATATTACTTTAATTTTCTGTGCAGAGGTTTTGGCTCCTTCTTCTATTATTCCCAGTCAAATCATTATTCCTGGCCAATAAGGTGGATACTGGGATCCTTAGATATCTCTGTAATGATATTAGTGAACTACAGCCCTGAGAGCTATACAGGAGCATAAAGAAAAATGTTTCCTTCTCTCTGTAAGAGAATATAAAAACACAATGAGGTTAGTAAATTTTCTACAGTGAACTAATTGACATGTTCATGTATAATTCTTTTGTATGCTAGTTCAAATAGTCATTATCAGTTTTTAAAACAAATTTATTTTAAATGGAACGATCATTGTATTCAAATAGTACATGAAGAAATTTTATGCAAACTGATTAATTGAAATGCTACCAGAGGAAATGAAATCCCTATGGCGTTTCCCAATTCAATTGAAATGCTAACCTCATAATTGTTTGATAATAAATTCATATAAAATAATTAAAATTCTGGGCACATCATTAACAATCTATTCAACTGTTTACCTTAACTGTTGATTTATTCATACCGAGGATGACCAGCCAGATGCTGTGAAAGTGCAAGTCAAGGTAACATGTGTCTTCATAAAGTATTTGGAATTCTTTGCCACCAGCTTATTGTTGATGCAAAAATGTACATGTTCTTGTTACGTGGGGATTAGAAAGATGGTTGAAGATGAATAGTAATGTACACTATGTTCTGCAAGTGAATAGAAGTGGTGGCTTCAGTGGGGAAAACCAAAAGTAGATTCAGAAAATAAAATGGAGGTCAAAAATGGATAAATAGGAACGTAATATAGTTACTGTTTTCTTGTTATCTGTTAAATACATGGGTTATGACCAAAGAAAAAAAAACGGATGGAGCTGCCTAGCATTTTAGTGCAAGGGTGTTTATTAGGTGCATCAAAAAATCAAACTTACAAAAATTAGTGAAAATAGTGAAAAGAAAACTGCTAATATTTACATGAAGAAATCTCCCAGACTACACAATAATAGCTCCATAATATTTTTGTCCAGTGTGAACTCCTGGCAGCTCCAATCTCTCTCTCTCCCACTGAGAGTGAAGAGCCCCATTCATTAGGCACTAGGAACTACCATCTTTAATGACCCACAAAGTGAACTAAATGAATTAGAACCATTTGCACGCCACATGTAATTACAATCATATTACAAAATAAACTGAAGTATCTACCTTAAATAGAGTATTCAAACAACATGTACACATCTACACAGCCCCTTTATTGAATAAGTTCTGCTGTGTATGGTGGGAAAGGCACCAATAAGGCCAACCTGATTGCATCAGCTCAGTTTAGGACCCATTATGAGAATCTACCAGGAAGACATTGAAGGGTGTACACTCAGTGCAATGACAGCTGAGTGACAAGGTGATGTTTGTGTAAGGAATGGGCTAACCGAGTGCCCTCCGTCACAGTAGCTATCACTAGGTGTTAAAGCAAAACAAATATTTATGATACAAGTGATAAATGATACATTAGAAAAGATCACAATCCCAAGAGTACTTAAAACCACCAACACAAAGAACTAATTGTTGAACATTAGTGATGGAAAATTAACAAACATAGTAGTTAATATCCAACTGTGTGGGCACATGGCCAAGTGGTTAAGGCATTGGACTAGCTACCTGAAGGTCGTGAGTTCGAGCTCCAGCCGAGGGAACATATTGTGTCCTTGAGCACTTAATCACACATTGCTCTGCGACGACACTGGTGCCAAGCTGTATGGGTCCTAATGCCCTTCCCTTGGACAACATTGGTGTCATGGAGAGGGGAGACTTGCAGCATGGGCAACTGCTGGTCTTCCATACAACCTTGTCCAGGCCTGCGCCCTGGAGAGTGAAGACTTTCCAGGCGCAGGTCCATAGTCTCGCAAGACTAACGGATGCCCAAAAAAAAATCCAACTCAAAGAACAATAGCTTACTAACTAAAGTAATGTAAAAGGAGTACTTCAAAGAGCAGTGACCATCAGGGCCAGAAAAGGTCAGTTGAAATATAAAAGCTGCCCAGGAGTTTTTTTTGGTGGAGTGAGGAGGGTTTGGGTATAATACATGAAATAAAACTTGTATCAACCAAATCAATAAGAGGTCAACTTACTCGTGAGCATGACTGTATTCCTTGGAGGTGTTGAATATCTGATTTTTAAAAGTTTCTCCTGCCTTAACCTGCCAATAAGACTATTAGTATTTAGTTTTAATTAGTTATTGTGATAAAAAGAACTGTTAAGCAGCTAAAATTTGGAAAAGTTGGGAAAATAATTACTAATCAAAGGTAACATTTGCAGAATATTTGAAATGTTTCATAGTATACTTTTCTTGAGAAATGCCAGCATTTATTTGAAAGATATTTCTGTTCAAGCATTGAGGTTAAAACATAACAGCACTGCAAAATGTGGGGAACCTATTTAATGATAAACTGCACAAGTATCAGTCTTATGTCAATCACTATAGAGGTATAACATATTGTTCTTAACAGAATAAGACCTCTTATCGACCCTACCTTCCAGAAAAAAAAAACAGGCAGGTTTCTGTGCAGAGAAAAGCTGTCTCAACCAAATATACATTCTGTACAGGCTTGTTGAGGGAACAACATAATAACAGCCCCTATTTGTTACTTTCATTGATTTAAAAAAAACATTCAATTTGATTGATGAATGGTGAAAGTCAGGCCCAAATAGGAAGAATCCATTCGACCCTTAGAATAGATATGATATGAAATATTAATGACCACAAAACTAAGAACATCCAGCACATTCTACTTATACTGCTGTTCATAATTCATGATACTCTCCAATAATAAACAATGTAAGTGTTTCAGAAAGTGCCAACAGAGTCATTTTGCTACAACGTCATTCCTATAAGCAGCTTCGGCATCATGGTATGAACAAAATTCATATTAGAGTAGACTTACATGCAGGATTTCTCAAGGAAATTCTTGTTTGTTATTGGCATTCATCAAAATCAAAGATTAAGTTTATGATTCTTCCAAGGAGACCAACGCAATGGGCAGTAAGGTAGCAGTTAGCGCAATGTTATTACAGGTATAGCTTGGGGTAATCTGGCGTTTGGAGTTCAATTCTGGTGCTGTCTGTAAGGTGTTTGTACATTCTTCCTATGAACACGTGGGTTTCCTCTGGGTGCTTCAGTTTTCTCTAACAGTCCAAGTACATATCAGTTAGTAGACTAGTTGGTCAGTGTAAATTGCTAGTGTTAAGTAGGTGGGTTGTTGCTCATTTGGCTGGAAGAGTCTGTTCTGCACTGTACCTCTAAATACAGTAAATAAATGTCTTTTATTTTGTTTAATCATCTGCATATTATTATTCATAAAGGGTTTAATTTGATTTAATAATTTCAAAAAATTCCAGATTTTTTGATTCCATTGATTTTTTTTGTAGGAAGGCAAAAGTCGAAACTATCCTGAAAGTTTATACCATTTCCTTCATGATGAGGCAATTGGAAAGACAGCAG
Source organism: Mobula hypostoma (assembly GCF_963921235.1). Classification (NCBI taxonomy): domain Eukaryota; kingdom Metazoa; phylum Chordata; class Chondrichthyes; order Myliobatiformes; family Myliobatidae; genus Mobula; species Mobula hypostoma. Next base: position 164,199,804 of record NC_086101.1, on the reverse strand, counting down.
AGCTCTCAATTTTTATTAACTCTTACTTTTCATCTATAAAAGTCAGGTTAGCTTTTACATGTATGTATATTAAGAAACCTCAACTCAACAAGCATCTGAGATATTTACTTGGCCTTATCGGGAATGTATTGTTTAAAAGGTCAGTAGCAGATCTGATAATAGCAAAAGAAAATTAAAAAGTTTAAATGAATTGTAGAGGTATGGGAAAAGGCACAAGGAAGGGAGCAAATGGGTAGCTCTTTCAAAAAGTCAGCGCAAGAATATTATGCTGGTTGGTCTCCTGTGTCACTTTATAACTCAACCCATTACATTGAATCTAAAGCTTACCACAGTCTGTCACATTTCTGATTTCACATTCAGCCTTGGACAATTTTTAGTTCCAAGCTTTCATTGGGAAGACTGACAATTTCATCTTAAGTCAGTCAGCACAAAATCTGCTGCTTGCCATTAATTCCACCCCCCTTTATTCCTCTGACTTACACCTGACTGTGATCCTGACACCCTGTTAGATCTTCTTTTCAGTTTCGGTCACCATACTGTTTTATTTCATTCAGTGCCCTTACTTCTTCTAGTTTACTCTTCTACCTCAGAAACATTGCCTTTCTACTGCTGAAACTGAAACTCACATATATATAAACACATATACACACACATGCACACAGTACATATATTTATGTACATATATCACATCTAAGCTGCACTACTACAATACGCTCCAAACTGTCCATTCTGACCTCTCATTTGTTATTATCTGTAAATTCCAATCTGTCTAAAACCCTGAAATATCAATCCTGCATTGTATTTGAACCACATTTATCTGACCATATTGTTGGTCTTTTCTCAGCTCCTCTTCTTCATGCCCACCCACCCACAATTTAAGCAGGATGCCAGTGACAGAAACCCCTCCTCTAAACTGGCTTGTCTTTCTCCTTTCCTTTAAACAACTTATGAAAATAACTTTGGTTAACCATAACTTTAGTCACCTCCCCCTTTTCCAGTTCAATGTTTTGTTTCCTAATGGCTGGTGTGAAAAGGTTTGGGACATATTTTAAAATGTTAAATGAGGATAGTCAAAGGTAACTCAAGTGTAGCATAGAGTATTGTGCAAAAGTCTTAGACACATATCTATAGCTAGGGTTCCTAAGACTTTTACACAGTACTGCAGTAATTTCATGTATTACCCTGCACATCTGCCACAAAAATCCAAATCTTATGACATATGTGAGTGAAGATAAACCTCATCATTCACTTTATCTTTATTCTTGAGTGGCAGTAGGCCTGTGAATCTAACTTCAGTGGATATTGGAATAAAATCTGAGGGACAATGTTGATCAGCACTTGGAAAGCGAGGATTAATCAGCATGACTTTGTGACTTTGTCAGGAAATGATCTTATCTGACCAAGTTGACTGAACATTTTGAAGATATAACAATGCAGTTGAGGTAGTCTACATGGATATAGTCGGTAAGGCACTTGACAGGGTCCCACATGGGAGATTAGTCCAAAAACTGAGTATCCATGGGATCCATGACAAGCTGGCAAATTGGATCAAGAGTTGGTTTGGGATAATTAATATAATGCAGAGAGTGAAGATGGAGGGCTGTTTTTGTGATTGGAATCTTATGACCAGGCTCTGGGACAGCTTCTTCCACCAGCCCATCAGACTGATTAATTCATGCTGATACAATTGTATTTCTATGTTATATCAACTGTCCTGTTGTACATACTATTTATTTATTATAAGTTACTATAAATTGCACATTGCACATTTAGACAGAGACGTAATGTAGAGATTTTTACTCCTCATGTATATGTAGGATGTGAGAAATAAAGTCAATGCATTTCAAGAAGGATGTAACTGCACAGGTCAGGGAGATTCACAAGGAAATTGTCAGGGATGGAGTGTTTTCCAGAGACTTTATAGAATAGTTTTGCTTTCCCTGCTGCAGAGGAGGCCGAAGGTCACTTATAGGTTAAATGGTAAGAAACTAGAGGGCATTGGTTCCTTAAGGTTGTTATAGCTGGGGGATTATAGCTCCCACTACCAATTAAATGCTCCCAATGGCGTGCGCCTCAAATAGACTCTGACAACCAAGTCCACCTCCTGGTCTTCACATGTGGCTTAGCTACTAAGCCCAGCAGAACAGCCTCTACTGACAGGAGAAGGGACAAAGTCGGGTTACTGGCACCTTAAAACCAGTCACTTCGGGCTGATGGGGCTCATCGGCCGTGGTTGGCAGCTCATCTAGGAGAAGGAAAACTCTGATCTCGAAACTCCACTGCCTTGCAGCTGTACCCACTCATGGGGAAGGCTTTGGGAGTAAACCCTGAGGGAAAAATCCAGAGCTGGAGAACCTAAGGCAGTCCTACATTGAGTTCAATGCTGACTGGTACCTCCTGCGATGCTGCTGGTACCATACTGTATTGGTCTCTGCTGTCCCCTTGGGTTCATCAGATGTGTGGAGAGGGGGAGCTTGCTACATGGGCAACAGCTCGCTCTCCATATCGCACTGCCCAGGTTTGCATATCTAGACAGCCAGGACGTGACATCCATGGACATCTCCATGGAGGCCTCAGATATAGGGCATAAGTTTAAGGTAAGGTAAGTGATTTAGATAGGGCCTGAGGAAGATTGTTTTGATTTAGAAAGGGATTGGAGTCCAGGATGCACTGCTTGAAATGTTGATGGAGGCAGAGATTTTCAGAAGCATTTGTGTGAGCTGTTGAAGAGCCAAGGCATATACATATGAAAATCTTTATATTGGTAATTCAAGAGAACATTGAAAACTAAGGTCTACCTAGTTTGATATAATGACTAGCAATCTTTAACAAGGGTACATTGTCTTATGTGGAAGTTCAATTACACTTACCTTCTGCTGCAAAGGACTTTTGTCTGAGGTCAGGCACACTTGATGCACATCACTAACAGAAATGCTTAAGGCAGTGTGCACTGTCTAAACCTATCAATTAGTGCTAACTGCATTAGGTGAGGTATATTCTCAGAGCCGGAAGATGAGTCAGCCTTCACCTACACACTCTTAGCATTTTATCGATGGTAAACAAAGTAGAACACAATCAAGACTCTAACTATTAGGCTGGGCTAATTAGGAATAATGAATTAATGCATGAATGTTGCACAGGGTAGTTTACTTTATGATCCTACACGCCACAGTTCTGCACTTCACAGATGACAATATTCTTATATACTGAATTTAATTCCATTAATGTGCATATTTTGATAAGTTTGTGGAAAAATCACTCAAATATTTGAGAAAAATAGCCAATTGTTCACTTTACTATAATTCACTCTTTTTTAACATTTGCAAAGAAAGAAATGTCACCATCCATTTTGGTGGACCAGGTATTTTGTTTTCAGCATTTTATCAATTCCTTAAGATTTGCTTCATGTTAATATTTGTAGTGGCAAAAAACGTCTGGAAACAATGGGGCTCTGTTAATGGGATGAGGGGAAATTCTATCATGCATTTGGAAAGTCCAGCTGTCCTAGGTGTTCACAACTTAGATCACCAGTCAGCTTAAAGAAAGTAAGTTTCTAAATAGAAAATTGTGTCAATTTTCTGATGTGGCTGGGTTCCTGTCTTCAAAAAAACAGGGATCCCAACCAGCTGGCAGAAGTGAAATTAAATGAGATAACACTATCTAAACTACCACTAAGTTGAGTGAAGAAAATTGTTTCAGTACTGCATGATTAACAAGTGGTTTTTTGTGTCAGTTGTTTAAAACTGAACGAGAAACAAAATTGATGAAGGTAGAGCAGTTGATGTAGTGTGTATGGATTTCAATAAGGCATTTTAAAAGGTTCTCCATGCAAGACTCATTCAGAAAATAGGGAAGCATGGGATCCAAGGAGACCTTGCTTTGTGGATCCAGAATTGGCTTGCCCACAGAAGGCAAAGAGTGGATGTAGATGAGTCATATTCTGCAGGGAGGACAGTGACCAGTGGTGTTATACAGGGATCTGTTCTGGGACCCCTCCTCTTTGTGATTTTTACAAATGACCTGGATGAGGAAGTAGAAGGGTGGGTTAGTAAGTTTGCTGATGACACAAAAGTTGGGGGTGTTGTGGATAGTCTGGAGGGTTGTCAGAGGTTACAGTGGGACATCGATAGGATGCAGAACTTGGCTGAGAAGTGACAGATGGAGCTCAGCCCAGATAAGTGTGAAGTGGTTCATTTTAGTAGGTCAAATTTGGAGACAGAATATAATATTAATGGCAAGACTCTTGGCAGTGTGGAGGATCAGCGAGATCTTGGGGTCTATGTCCATAGGACACTCAAAGCTGCTGCACAGGTTCACAGTGTTGTTAAGAAGGCATATAGTGTGTTGGCCTTCATCAACCATGGGATTGAGATCAAGAGCCATGAGGTAATGTTACAGCTATATAAGACCTTAGTTAGACTCCACTTGGAGTACTGTGTTCAGTTCTGGTCACCTCATTACAGGAAGGATGTGGATGCTATAGAGAGAGTGCAGAGGAGATTTACAAGGATGTTATCGGACTGGAGAGCATGCCTGATGAGAAAAGGTTGAGTGAACTTGGCCTTTTCTCCTTGGAGTGACGAAGGATGAGAGGTGACCTGATAGAGACGTATAAGATGATGAAAGGCATTGATCACGTGGATAGCCAGAGGGTTTGTCCCAGGGCTGAAATGGCTAACACGAGGGGTCATAGTTTTAAGAGTGCTTGGAAGCAGGTACAAGGGGAACGTCAGGGGTAAGTTTTTCACACAGAGAGTGGTGGGTGTGTGGAATGGGCTGCCAGTGAAGGTGGTAGAGGCAGTTACAATAGGGTCTTTTAAAAGAGTCTTAGATAGGCACATGGAGCTTAGAAAACTAGAGGGCTATGCGGTAGGGAAATTCTAGGCAGCTTCTAGAGTAGGTTACCTGTTTGGCACAACATTATGGGCTGAAGGGCCTGTAATGTACTGTAGACTTTCTATGTTCTATTTAGTAGTCCTGAAGAAGGGTCTTGGCCTGAAACATCAACTGTTTATCCATTTTTATTGGTGCTGCCTGACTTGATGAGTTCCTCCAGCATTTTGTGTGTGTTGCTTCTGATTATACAGTATACCTTGTTCCATTTGTCATAAATGTGGAATATTTCCCTTGGTTAAGGATTGTAGAACTGGGGACAGACCAAAAACGCGAGTAGAGTAGGCCCATCACCCGTTGAGGCTGCTCTGCCATTCTTTCAGCTTCAGTAATAATTTTTCGACTCTCTCCCCATAGCCTTGGACTCCTTAAATACTTTCTCTTTTCCACGTTAAATATGCTTAATATCTTTGTCTCCATTCTCTCTGGGGTAGAGAATTCCAAAGAGGCACAAACTTCTTAGAGAAGAAATTCCTTCTCATGTCCCTCTTCAATGGGAAACTTCTTATTCTGAAACCATACCAGGTACCCCACTGGGGGAAACATACTTCCCACATTCACCCTATTAATCCCTTCTCAGAAACTGTTATTTTTGCTGTAAGATCACTATTAAACTGATTGGTCTGTCTTCATATGTTAGTCCTGTTATTTACATGCTCAGAATGAGGGGCAGGTCACTCAGAAAATGAAACTGCAGGAAGTTTCTTCACTCAGAGGGTGGTGAAAATATGGAATTCTCTACCTCTTATCTCCATGGAGGTCCGATCGCTGATCACATTCGAAACAGAGAATGACAGATTTCTTGATAAATGGAGAAATGAAGAGATAACTTATTTTATTTAGAGATACAGCATGTAACAGACCCTTCAGGCCCAATGAGCCTATGCAGCTCAATTATATCCATGTGACCAATTAACCTTTGAAACGTGGGAGGAAACTGGAGAACCCAAAGGAAACTCACGTAGTCACAGGGAGAACGTACAAACTGTTTACAGACAGTGGCAGGAATTGAATACGTGTCTCTGATGCTCTAATAGAACTACGCCAACTTCTACGCTGCCATGCACGCAAATGGTTTTGAGTTAGGTCAAGTCATGGTCTTGGTGTATGGCGGACGATCCTTGAGAAGCTAGATAACCTACTCCTGTTTCTACTTTTAACGTTCTTACATATATACCAGTTTTAAAATGTTGCCTTTGCATCATGAGAAGCTATAACAACACTTGTGCTCTCTCTGTGCTCTGTAAGCAAGGTTCATGAACGTAAGAAGGTGCTTCTTTGCTTTGAAAGAAAATACCTTGTTGCTTCAGTTAACAAAAACTCAATATGGAGGCTTGGGAGACACTTTTATGACAGTTGTTTGTGGGCATGATGACTTCAAAAGCTTGGTGTTTTAATATAACTATTGCTGTAAGGTTCAGCACACAAGATACCTGTTAGTCTAAAGTGCTGCTTATACTCATTCCCAACACATAAACCTCTGCCCTTTAAGATGCTGTTACTGTATATGCTCTTCACATTTGGCCGTCCTTTCTAATTTCCCTCCTGCAAATTGACAACCTATTTATTGGACAGTGTGTTTGATGCTGGCATTTCGTCAACCATATTGTGAAGGAATCCCAGCACAAGGATGGGTTGAATCCTTTCCTGACATCCTCCTCTTCCAAATAAAGCTCGTTATGAACACAGTTTTTTCTCTGTTTGTAAGCACCATTGTCCTTCAAAGAAAGACAAGGTGCTAGAAATATAGAGGAAATCTTGTCAGCCTCTGTAAGTAAACAATGGAGGCTATGATGTGCATCCTGAAATATAATCTGATCTTTTCTCTCTACAGACCCAGAATGATTTTTGTACATTACAAGCACAGTCTACTTTTATTTCTGATTTTCTGAACCTGCAGATTTTCCTTTTGATTTACCAACTATATTTCATCTCAATGAGCATCAACAAACAAACTAATTGTGTATAAACATTTATCTATGTTTTTATAAGTGAAGCAATTTGACCTATTTCTGACATAATTCTTAAAGTACCACTGTCTATAAATCAACATTTTTCTTCAAAGAAATATATATTTTCTTTCTGTGGTGATAACTCGATGCAGAGTTGTAGAGCAGGCTCGATGTTCCGAATGGCCTAATTCTACCCATATGTCTTATGGTCTATGGTCTATTGGATACAGAGATGTAGGACATGACGAGGATGCCACACTGCGGCTTCTGTTAAAACTTTGCATGGAAATTGCTGTCTGCTCAGAAAAATGGTCACTGCACCTAGAAGTTTAACATGTAAGTGATTAGTATGCCTGTAAAAGAAACTTCCATATTTTATCATAACTGCTTGAAGTTGCCACTCAACAAAAATCTGTCAAAGAAATAGTTTTGAAGAGTATTTTCCACTTTACTGCTGAACAAAGCATTAGCATTTGCAATCCATTCCTAGCACTTTGGTCAAACATACTGTACTTATTTGCACTTCTTCACAATACTGATAAAAATATCAGGATCTGGTTTTTTTCCTGCACCTAATTAATTTCAAATGTTATTGTGCTTACTGAAGCACCATAGACACTGAACTAAACAGATTTTTTTTAAAACAGCAAACAATTTTAAATGTCTTCTTTTGATACCTACTGTATGTCGTCATGTTTTTGCCATGGGGTATTTCATTACTAACAAAACATACGTAAAACTATGGATTTATAAATAAAATAGTCATCTCCACATTTTTTCTATAATTCTCCAATATTCATTTTCACGGGCAAAAAAAAGCTGCTTTCTGGAAAATCTGGTTATAAAAAAATCTATGATGCACGTATTTTATTAATGAATTTGAAAAAGTAAAAAATCAGCAGTTTGTGAACCCATAAAAACAGTAAAAGGAATACAAAGAAATGAAGTACAAGAATAAGTAAAGTTACAAGCAGATACACAGCTAACAGCAATTTAAGTGAAACGGTGGAGCAAAAGGAAATGTGTCAATGAAAGATGGCTGCAGACGAGGCTGTAATGTATAATAAAAGAACAGTCTTGTACTCTTTATCTGGAGGAGGACACATTAGCACTGAGCCCTAAAAGCATTTCAAGAGGAAAATCTTATTGGATTTAATAAAAGGAAAAAAATGCAATGAAGAAAATAATGAGACAAAAACTAGAAAAATTTCTAAAACCTGATTGTTACATGCTAGATTATTAATAGAAATAGATGACAAAATAGAAGGTGCATTGGCCATAATCTTGTAGGAAGAGGAGTTGAATTTTGATTGGATTTAACATCCATTATTCAAGAATGGGGGAAATAAACCAACTTGCTAAAGATCAGGCAGTTTAATATTGTGGGGAATTTCCAAAATTTGCTTACAAAACTGATTACGCATCTGCTGATTGAGACATCTTGGAGTGTGAAGATGTGCCTGACTAATCTAACTGGATTTTTTGAAGTCTGATCAAAATGGTATTGGAGCTAGGGGTGAGTGATTTCTATTGAATACTTTATGGATTTACAGAAAGTATTACATGTGATTATTAGCAAAATGGGAAGCACACAGAGAAATCCGCCTGACATGTGTCAAGCAGTCCTTTGGGAATTGGGAGACAAAGTAACGATGGAGGAATATTTACTTTTGATTGAGAGTTGGTATCAAGCAGATCATGCTACGTACAGTATATATTAATGATTCAGTTGAAGTACTAGTGACTTGTATATAGCAGTTTCCCAGATGGCATTAGGTACAGCACAGTCAATGTTCAAGTTAGAGCAGAAGTTTTCAAAGGTACATAAGTAGATTTAAGCGAATGTACAAAAGTAGCAAATGCACAAAAATTGTGGCTGCAGTTCAATGTTGGTAAGTCCCAGCCCATCTACTTTACATCTAAGAAAGACAAATGAGATCAATGTTTCAACAGTGGGAGATTGGGAGTTGGGGAGGAACAAGTAGTATCTGTGATGGATGGAATTCAGAAGTGAAGATGTGATCCAAAAGTAAATTATTGCAGATGCTGGAAACAGAAAATGCTGAGTATTAGTGAAGGTACAGTGCCTCAGCTCCAGGGAACCATTCTAGGTCAGAATGGTGTCCTGCTCTGTTTCAGGTACTGAATCCTAGAAAAGATATATTGGATTTGGATGGAAACTGCATAGCTTCTGCTGTGTAAAATCATGACAAGCTGCATAAACCTTGTGTGTATTTCTTGGAATTTGTATGGATAAGTGACAATAGAAATGTGGTGTTCAAAGAGATAAATGGACTTCATAGAAAAGGTACAAAGAAATGATTTCACCTGTCAGTGCAATCTAGATCAAATGAATATAGTCTTAAAATATGAACTATGCCATTGCTGAGTGAAATCCGGAAGTGATTTTTTGCACGTAAGAGATAGAGGAAAAATCCAGACATGTCCCCTAAAATATGTGCTGGATCAATCAAGCATTTCACAATCAGTAAAGTAACAAACGTTGATAAATAAAATTGAGCTACAGACCATCCATTATCTGGAATAGGTTTGAGAGGAAATTAGCACTGTAAGTTCCTATTTTTCCAATGTTCCTATTTTCTTGTATATTATTATTATTAAATAAAATCTACAACTATATAAATATTTGTAATGTCCACTGCAGTCAACAAATTAGAATACATCTTAATGTGTTGGCACAAGTATGTGGTACTGTAAAAAAGTACGTGGTTTTACAGCTACTGTTTTACCTGAATCTTGTATTATGAAATACCTCCATCTAGTGGCCATTTAAAATAGATTCTTTAAAGAATTTTGTTCAAATTATTTGGGATTAAACTTCTGGTTTGGCGGATTGATTGCCCTCCTCCATCATCTTCAATTGATCCCAACAAACGTCTACTTAATAATTTTTTTTCAGATGTGTATTTACAGAACATAATAGATTACCACTCTGTTACTGATTTATATTAATAGGATTGTAAATTAGTGGCAACTGGCTTCATATTATTTTGGTATTAAAGCAAACTGAAATTTGCTTTTTGAATGATTGTCATTATATATTTCATAACCTATTTCATATATTTCGATAAATAGTAGATTGGTATCAGAGTGTTGAGGTTGGATTTGTATTAATACATTAGATTAAGTCTTAAATTTAAAGACATCTTAAAGATAATGCAAAATATGCATATTTTATTGATTTGGTTTGAAAATAGCAAAAATCTGCCTGTTTTTACATAATGGAGTGGCTTCTGCCAAAAAAGGAGTTATGTCAAAAGTTGTTTTAATTTTGTATGGTTTTAATTCGTTGAATAGCTTTTGGTACCTTCAGCAGCTGGTCTTGCAATAAGTATAACATTGAAAATAATTATTATATGACATTTCACAATAACATAATTAAATATTATCACTTTTCTATCTCATTTAAGTTCTGCATTTTATCTTGATCTCTTAGAAACACGAGTTTTTAGCTTGCAACACTTGGAGACCTTTCAACCATATCTATTACTTTGAACATATGTAATTTGCAGAATGCTTCAAAATGCAATGTGAGTATCTAAGAAATGTATTGGTATTAGATTATTATTGTCACATGAGCCAAGATACAGTGAAAAGCTTTTCTTGCATACTGTTCACATAAATCAAGTGCATTAAGCTAGAATAAGGGAAAAACAGAATAAAATAAAAGTCTCAAAAACATGCAATGCAGGTAAATGTTTAAGATCATAGCAAGATAGATTATTAGGTCAAGAGTCCATCTTATTGTATAGAAGGTTCATCCAAGAGTGTGATAACAGTGGGATAGAAGCTGTGCTTGAGATTGGCGGTATGCGCTCTCAGGTTTTTGCAACTTCTGCCTGATGGGAGAGAGAATGTCTGTGGTCGGTGGGGTCTCTTATTATGTTGGCTGCTTTACTGAGGCAGCAAGAAATATAGAAGGGAGGCTAGTTCCCATGATATGCTGGGCTGTGTCCACAATTCTCTGCAGTTTCTTGCGGTCTTGTGGTGAGCAGTTGTCGTACGAAGCCAATATGACTCTGGGCAGGATGCTTTCTATGGTGCATTGATAAGAATTAGTAAGGGTTGATAATGACATGCCAAATTTCTTTAGCCCCTTGAGAAAGTAGAGGCATTGGTGAACTTTCTTCCCATGACATTAAGTGGTTTGGCCAGGATAGACGATTAGTAATGTTCACTCATAGAAATTTGAAGCTTTCAACCCTCTCAACCTCAATACTGTTCATGTATATGCTCCACCACCCCCTGCCCCCTGCCCCATTCTGAAGTCAATAACCTGCACTTGTTTTGTTGAAGTTGAAGAAAAGGTTGTTGTCATGACATCATGCCATTAAGCTCTCCATTTCCTTCCTGTACTCCAACACATCATTATTTGATGTGCAGCCTACTACCATGGCTTCGTATGCAAACTTGTAGATGACATTAAAGTAGAATCTGGCCATGTGGTCATGAGTGTACAGGAAGTAGAGTAGGAGGGTGAGGACACAACCTTGTGGAGCACCAGTGTTTAGAATATTCTGGGAGGAAGTTTTACTGCCTATTATTACTTGATTGTGGTCTGTTGTTCAGGAAGTCAAGGATTTGAAGTCACAGATGGAGGGATTGACTTCCACGGTCCAGAATTTGCTGATGAAGTTGCTTGGAATCAAAGTATTGGAGACAAAACTGTAGTCAGTAAACAATAGTCTGACGTAGATGTCTTCACTATCTGGATGATTCAGGGATGAGTGTAGGGTCAGGGAGGTAGTGTCCACTGTAGACTTGTTTTGGTGGTCGGCAAATTGCAGTGGGTTGTTTGGAAAGTGTGCAACAAAAAAGAACATCATTCAACAATTATAAAGAATTATAAAAATAAACTAGAAGTTAAAGTACAGGTATTGCAAATGTCATAAATACCAGCATGTAGAGTATTTACAATGTAAATACTTTGTAAATAATTGAGGTATATAAAATTATGAGGGGATAGGTAGGTGCGTTAATGAAGAATCTTTCCCCCTAGCAGTGACCAGAGGGCATAAGCTTGATGTAAGAGGTAGGAGATTAAGAAAGATTTTGCTTTAACCTGAAAGCATTGCTTAAGTGGATGATAGAGTCAGGTACTTCTCCAATATTTTATAGTATTTTGTTGAACTATAGGCTGTGGAGCCTAACATCAGTGATAGGTAAGTCATTGGAGGGAATTCTAGGGGACTGGATATATCTATGTTTGGAAAGGCAAGGATGGATTAGGGATAGTCAGCGTGGCTTTGTACATTGGAAATTGTGTCTCATGAACTTGATTAAGATTTTTGAAGATGGGATTGGAGAGGGCTGTCACAATAATGTATGTGATTTATTTATTTATTTATGTATGTATGTGAATTATGTAAGTTCCACGCTTGGAATATTGTGTGCATTTCCTGTCACCACACTATAGGAAGGATATGATGACGTTAGGGAGGGTTCAGAAAAGCTTCACAAGGATGTTGCTGGGAGTGGAAATTTTCAATTATCAGGAAGAGACTGCATAGACTGTGACTGGGCAACTTATCTCACAATGGATGGTGGGTATCTGGAACAAGCTGCCATTGGGAATGGTACAGGTAGGTATGATTACAATGGTTAAAAGACATTTGGGTAGGATAATGGATAGGAAAGATTAAGAGGGATATGGACCAAATGCAGGCAAATGGACCTAGCTAAGGAAGACAAATGGATCAGCATGGATACTGATTCTGTGTTGGATAACTCAATGGGCAGTTGAAATGCAAAGACATAGAAGACTAGGGGCTGAGTGCTAGAAAAAGGGATGGCATAGACACATTGGGTTGGCGGATGGCTGTAGACCTCAATGGATAGCATTGTGGAAGCATAAGGGACAGGAGTAGGACTAGGCCTGTCAGCCTTCAAATCTGCTCCACATTCTAAAAGGTATTAGTGATTCAATCTTGGGGTCAAAATAATTTTCCTACTCTCTCTCTCCACACTCCTTGAATATTTAATTGTGTTTAAATGTTTGTCAATATGCACTTAAAATAGATTCAATGACTTTGCCTCCACGGCTCTCTGGGTTACAGAATTCCAAAGATTCATGATACTCCAAGAAAATAAATTTTGACCTCATTTCCAACTTATTCAGAAACAATGCCCCCAAACTGTAAAATTCTCGGTAAGGAAGACATCCTCTCAATATCCACCTTGTTAGTCCCTTTTGGATCTTTATTGTTTCAGTGCAATCAACTCATTCTTCTTTACATCAACGAGTATGGACTCAGTCTTTCTCTAACGTAAGAGATTCTGCAGATGCTGGAAATCATGAGCAAAACACACAAAATGCTGGAGGAACTCAGCAAGTCAGGCAGCATCTATGGAAGGGGATAAACAGTTGATATTTCGGGCCAAGGCCCTTCCTCGAGACTGCAAGGGAAGGGAGAAGAAGCCAGAATAAGAGGTAGAGGGAGGGGAAGGAGTACAAGCTGGCAGGTGATAGATGAAACAGGTGAGGGGGAAGGTGGGTAAGTGGGGGAGGGAAAACAAAATAAGAACCTGGGAGGTGATTGGTGTAAGGGGTAACGGGTTAAAGAAGGTGGGATCTAATTGGAGAGGACATTGGACCATGCAAGAAAGGGAATGGGGGGCACCAGAGAGAGGTGGATGGGCAGGAGAAGAACAGAGGTGAGAGGGGAACCAGAGTGGGAAAATCAAAAAGAGGGAAATGGGAGGGTGGGAGAAATTACTACAAGTTAGAGAGATCGATGCTCATGCTATCAGGTTGGAGGCTGCCCAGATGGAATATGAAGTGTTGCTCCTTCAGCTTGAGTGTGGTCTCATTGTGGCAGTAGAGGAAGGCATGGACTAACTTGTTGAATGAGAATAGAAAGTTGATTTGAAGTGGGTAGCCACCGGAAATTCCCGCCTTGTGTAGTGGAGGGAATGAAAGTGCTTGACCAATCTACTTTATATGGTGGGCATGGTAGCATAGTGGTGAAAGTAACACTATCATGGCACCAGCTACCTGGGTTCAATTCTGCTGCTGTCTGGAAGGAGACTGTATGTTCTTGCTGTGTCTACATGGGTTTCCTCCAAGTGCTCTATTTCCTCCCACATTCCAAAGATGTACAGGTTAGAAGGTTATCTGGTGACATGGGTGCTATTGGGCCTGAAGGGCCTGCTACAGTGCAGTATCCCTAAATAAAAATAAAATGTCGACCCCCTTATTCCAGCAATCAACCTAGAGAATTTTCTCTGTATTACCTTCTTATTATATACAGGTCGACCTTCACTAATCTGGCACCATTGGGACCTGAGGAGTGCCGGATTAGTGAAAATGCAGAATTACAGAAGGATCACATTAAGCATAATCAGTGCCGGATTATCAAAGCAACCGGATTACAAGTAGTCAGATTAGTGAAGGTTGACCTGTACTAGGTTTTCCAGAGGAAGTACGTAAATAGGGTTAAAAATTTGGTACAATTTGCGGCTTAGTATTGGCTGATGAAAAATTAGCTTGAGGCTCTACAAGTTCATGTTGCAAAGAATCCCTATGTACAGTGTGAGCAGAGGCTTTAATTGGATCGTTCTTGCTTGGTTTCAAATAAAGGACTAAGAGGTAGAACATTTGTGCTACAGTCCACACTAATAGAAAAACGAGTATATGACCCAATCTCCCAATGAAAGGATCCCTTGTATCTGTTACACAACCATTACGTAATATACCCCATGAGAAAAAGGAAGATCCTCATTTATATAACTGATAATTATCTTACAATCAGCATCATCTAATGGTCTTAAATTAAGCAATTTAAAGTTGCAGAAGGGAACAAGAGAGATGTTTATGATATAGTGAATACTTTAAGAAACTAAATGAGACAGGTAGTGTTGGTGCAGCTGAAGAGAGGGCAGCAAAGGCTTGTTAAGTGCGGCTGATCTATCCTAAGGAGATGTAAATAGAGGGAGATGAATTAGCACAAGGAAGGTGAATACTGGAGTTATGAGAAATAGAACACAGTAGACACTGGGAATCTGAGACAAGGGAATGCCAGAAATACCCAGCAGGTCAGATAGCATGTATAAAGAAAGAAAGATTGAGTTAATGTTACAGATCAAATACCTAAAACCAGAACTGGTCAAACCTCAGTAATGTGAAAATGGGTAGCTGAGAGTAGGGACTGAAAGGTGTGGGGAAGGGTGTGAAAGACAAGGAGAGAGGCAGTGGTCAAGACCTCCTGTGCTTGAGCACACAGATGTGGACATACAAGATTGAGGTACGTCACTGCCTCTCCATAACACCGGACAACTAATTTTATCAAACATGTTGTTTCCTCAGAATGTTTTTTGTTTATGATAGACTGCTTAAAGCTGAACACTAATATAATTTCAGACTACTTTTGTATCATATAGGAATTTGGAGTGTAACATGGTGTAAGGTTTCACTGATAATGTAATGGTTTCTCTGTAGCAGCAATGTTTGGGTTATGACTAGAGATAACGGGGTTTGGAATGCTTTTGTTCTTTCTTGTGAGTCTGGAAGATAGATTTTCACGGTCTTTTGCCGGAGAGAGATGAGGAGAGAAGACGCGAATGGAGAGAGTTGGTAGACTGCCGGATGGGGTGGACTTGGAACGAGTGTCTGAAGGGCAGTGACAATCGAAGGAGGTCAATGGTGGACGATTGGCTTATCAGTGAGCTCCAACATTGCGCAATAGACTGATTCATAAGATTGGGCCTTTTTCTTTTTTTACCGTTTTCTTTACTAACCACATAGTCAAAGTAAGAATGATAGAACTTAATCGTTTAATCGCAGATTGTGTACTGTTTGTTATTTCAGGGTACTGATTTGTAACAGGGGACACATTGCACATCATCCACCTGAATGAGATTTCTTAAGTTTAGCTGGGCTGGGGGCTATCACCCCCTATATTAAGCCACTAGCTGAAGCAAGAGTTACAATTGTGGGGGCTACGTTCGGGATTGATTCCATTGGATGCTGTGTGATTACCCTAAACAATGAACCAGTCGGGCAAGTATTTGTACTCTGGATGAATTGTTAATTCCACTGTTAAGTACTGTTGAAGTTGTGATTGTGGGCGGAGGTTTGATAAAATGGCTGGCGCAGCTCTCGTTTTAATGTAGACCAGCGCTGAGGTAGCGGTAGCTGGGGGTGGAGATTTCAAAGACAGGTTTCTCTCGTTTCTGAGGAGTGAGGGGAAAGAGTGGTCGGATTTGGAATGTCTAATTTGTCCACATCCCCCGGTGAAGAGTGAGAATTCTGAGTTAGTATCTGCCCTTACTTCTGTGGTGAATAAATGGAAAAATCAGATTCAAAGTCCCAGCTATGGCAGGCTCTGCCTATTCTTTGGAATAATGCCCACCCCTAAAGGGGAGGAGGAGTATGAGACTTGGGCAGAGCGGACCTCTCAGTTATTAGATGAGTGGCAGAGCTCTGATGATGTAAAGCAACAGAGATTGGTTGAAAGCATGAATGGGCGGGCTGCTAACATTGTGAGAGCTGTCATGTTGCAGTCTCCCATAGCAACAGCTGTCAATTATCTGCGAACACTGTACAATGCTTTTGGTCCGACAGGAAGCCCAATGGAGCTCATGGTGGGGTTTCAGAACATGTGTCAGGAGAAGGGGGAGAAGATTTCTGCTTTTATTTTTCGGCTAGAGAGGCAGCTAAATTGCTTGCAGTGCAGAGGGATCATTCAGGTGGCTGAGGTGGATCAGTTAAGAATGGACCAGATAGCCAGGGGCGCCCAGTCCCATGACTGGGTTGCTTGGGGTCTGCAACAGTCTCGTAAGACGCGCCCCCCTCCATCTTTCATTGAGCTGATCAGAAAGGTACGGGAAGAGCAGAATGCGGCAGAGGCGTGGAAGGACTTGTCAGCAGGATACAGTCCTCAGTAGTAGTCCCCTGCGGTGAAGTTACCACAGATAGCCTACTCCGGGGAGCGGTAGAGGAGATTGTGGCAGAGTTGAGAACGGAGATACGTCAGCTGCTATCAGTGGGTGTGACCTCCCCCCCCATATGATGGAGCTGATGGGATTGGGGGGGGGCGGATTCCCCAAGAGGACGAACAATGCGGAGGGCTGCTGGCAGCAGGTGTCACGCCAGAAGGAGAGTGAGCCCCTGGATACCTAAGCAGGGAGAGTCGTTGGCAAAACCTAGAGGAGACCCAGTGAGGGAACAGCCTGGTGTCTCTGGGGGAACACGTTCCCAGAAATGTACCAAGGAACCCCCGAAATCAAAAGGCCCAATTCCTGAAGGCTTGGTGGGTCCATGCTTCAGTGTGTGGCTACGAATAGGGGGTATTTATGCTAAAGCCATACTCGACACCAGGTCGCAGGTCACGTTGTTGTACCGTTCGTTTTACAACCGGTATCTGAAGCATTTACGCTTGGCCCCATTCAGGGCACTGGAGATCTGGGGGCTTAGGGCTAGTGATTATCCATACGACGGTTATTTGTCAGTGAAGTTGAAGTTCTCGGAGGCCGATGTGGGAATGTCTGAGGTCCTTGGTACAGTGATGCTGATTTGTCTGGACCCTGTTGAGAAGGGCGGCATTTCAATTCTGGTGGGGACTAACACCCCTCTTGTGAGGAGGCTCATGGGGGCCTGCAAGGAGAAAGCTGGCGAGATCTTTCTGGGAATACTGTCCGTGCACCCGGTGTTTCAAGCTGCTTTAGAGGGAGTGCATGGCTGCATCAGGCCGGATACAGAATTTAGGCGAGGGACTGTGTGGTTCACCCAGTCGAAGCCAATGGTAGTACGGCCCGGGGAAGTAGCAGGAGTGAATGGGGACCCCCAAATTTCCCGGAGTGCCTGAGGGCAAGACGCACTTAGTAGACATGCCGGAAGACCACAAGGGGGAGTGGGGATTTCCTGCTAGGGTACTGGTGAGGCCCGAGTTGCAGAAGCCCTCGGTTGTACAGGCAAGCAGGATGGCAGTGATTGTCGGGAACACTACGAAGAGGGAGGTCACCTTCAAGTGGGGGATGCCCCTGGCGCATTTGTTCCCGGTGACGGTAATGCTCGTCCAGGATTCGAACTCGGGACCTCTCGCATGACATGCTGTAAGGTTTCATTGATAATGTAATGGTTTCTCTGTAGGAGCAATGTTTGGGTTATGACTAGGGATAATGGGGTTTGGAATGCTGTTGTTCTTTCTTGTGAGTCTGGAAGAGAGATTTTTGCGGTCTTTTGCCAGAGAGAGATGAGGAGAGAAGATGTGAATGGAGAGAGTTGGTAGACCGCCGGAAGGGGTGGACTTGGAGCGAGGGTCCGAAGGGCAGCGATGATTGGAGGAAGTCGATGGTGGACGATCGGCTTATCAGTGAGGTCCAACATTGTTTCATAAGATTGGGCCCTTTTCTTTTTTTTCGTTTTCTTTACTAACCATGTAGTCAAAGTAAGAATTAAAAAGCTTCAAACATGAGGAATTCTGCAGATGCTGGAAATTCAAGCAATACACATCAAAGTTGCTGGTGAACGCAGCAGGCCAGGCAGCATCTCTAGGAAGAGGTACAGTCAACGTTTCAGGCCGAGACCCTTCGTCAGGACCAACTGAAGAAAGAGCTAGTAAGAGATTTAAAAGTGGGAGGGGAAGGGGGAGATCCAAAATGATAGGAGAAGACAGGAGGGGGCTGGATGGAGCCAAGAGCTGGACAGGTGATTGGCAAAGGGGATATGAGAGGATCATGGGACAGGAGGCCCAGGGAGAAGGAAAAGGGGGAGGGGGAAAACCCAGAGGATGGGCAAGGGGTACAGTCAGAGGGACAGAGGGAGAAAAGGGAGAGTGAGAGAAAGAATGTGTGTATATAAGTAACAGATGGGGTACGAGGGGGAGGTGGGGCATTAGCGGAAGTTAGAGAATTCAATGTTCATGCCATCAGGTTGGAGGCTACCCAGACGGAATATAAGGTGTTGTTCCTCCAACCTGAGTGTGACTTCATCTTTACAGTAGAGGAGGCCGTGGATAGACTTATCAGAATGGGAATGGTATGTGGAATAAAAATGTGTGGCCACTGGGAAGCTTATAAAGCTTAATCATTTAATCGCTGATTGTGTACTGTTTGTTATTTCAGGGTACTGATTTGTAACAGGGAACACATCACGCAGCATCCACCCAAATGAAATTTCTTAAGTTATCACCCCCTATATTAAGCCGCTAGCTGAAGCGAGAGTTGCAGGAGAAACAAAAAATGAACTTTTATTGAATATAATGCAATTATTTGCATACAGGTGCTGATGCTTTGCAATAGTTCAACTAACCTAAAAATGTTTTTTTGATGATTTTCATTTGTACTCAGTATCTCAGGCTTCTAGTTTAAGTGTCCTGCAATAATCCGCCAACATTGATGGATTCTTGTTGCCCTAATACTATTTCTCAATGACCGCAATTTCCTGGTGAAGACTTTCACCATGCTAATCACTGACAGCACCAAGATTTGCAGGGAAGAAGTGTAAATGGGAATGCAGAAAATTAATCTTTAGTGACATGTACTTCATGGTTTCATATGCTTGAGGTATGTTGTCAACCAGTTGCACATAGTTTGGTGTTCTGTAGTTGCCAAGAAAATCTTCAACAACATCCTTGAATGTCTTCCATGTGATTTTCTCCAGTCCTACTACATGCTTTTTGAATTGCCTGCCATTGATGATCTGTTTGATTTGTCGACCAACAAAAATGGCTTCCTTAGTCTTGGTATCAATTATTGTAGGAAACATATGTCTTAAACTTTGAAATCCTTCATGGATATTTACAGCCTTTCTACAACCTGTCCTGCAATACAGCATCCACCCTGCCCAAGCATGCCTGGAGAGGATAGAAAACTTTTCAGCTCACATTGTGGGCAACATTTTAATTGACTTGAATTACGAATTGAAATAACAAATGTAGGAGATTTCAAAAATAATAGTGCATAATAGGGAAATTTCATGGTGTTTTTCAAGATCAGCAGCCTTTGGACTACAAAATACACCAAAAAGTATTCAGGAAGCAAAATCTTTGTTGCCCAGTGTAATCAAAGAGCTGCTTAGAACATTTTGGTGTGAATTCTGTTCACCTAGGCACAGTCAACATGGCCTATATACTTAAGTACAATTCCAAGAAAAATGCGGGAAGCAGCACCAACCACTATTCATTAGGCTTTTTGATGTCAATTAAGTTTTAAAATCCATCATCAGGGATGGACTGTGGAACACTGTCCTCATTCATCTCTTATTTTATGGTTGCTTTTTCTCATTGTGCAAGCCATAATCCTAAACAATAGGCCTGCATCATTGCTTACATCAGTGAAAACAATGCTGCTCCTGACCATGGCACTTTTCTCAATCTTCCTCACTGCAATATTGCACTTCACCTCCAACATATCCTTCCCGAGAAGGATGCTCATCTTCAAAACTAAAGAGCAGCAGTATCAGATATTACCTGTGTTTGTTCAAGCCCAAGATTCAAGACATCGCTAGTTCACATGAGATTGGGCACTGTACATCTGCAAGATCAAGATCTTCGATCTACATGTCCTAGGAGATTAATAAAAGGCTTATCCTGTTCTTCCAAAACAAAAGCAGCGTAAAGCTGTTATGTTCTGAGAGAAAGTGTATGGAGGTTTCAGTTAATCTCATCTGGTACTGCCGACAGTGCAATACCCGACCCCTCGGGGCTGTCGTGGCGTGGAGCTTCATCCCTTCATGACGTCACCCAACCGACGTCATCAGCGGTCCGTTTCCCCACCTCGAGTCACCGGACGTCACGCGCGCGGCAACTGTCAGCCTCAGCTGGCTCGGGGCGTGTACTTCCGGTGTTGACGCGCTCACTCGGCGGGCGTTTACATTGTCGCTCTTTCCGGACGCGCGTGATCGGAGCTCCTGATTCTCCGCTCCGGCTCGTCCACACCGCACGGCAGCGTCCGACCGATCTCATGCCGTTCTCCTGAGTGAGGGCAGCGGGAGCATCCCACAACCCGGCTCCTGGCGCTGCTGCCCTTGGCCTGCCCGCCCTTCTGGCCCGGGAAATACCGTGAGGTGAGCATTTCTCTCTCTGCCGGCTGATGGGTGCACTTTTAAACAGTTGCAACGGTCAAACTGTACACTTGATTGTAGGTGAAATGATTCAGTCAGCAGAGGGGCTGGTGCATTGTGTTCATTATTGCTGCTTCACGGAATCCACTTACTCCAGTTTGAAATTAGTTCATATTATTGAATGCTTTAGAAATGTGATGCTGGTGTCAATACCGGGGTACTGATTTCCGATTTATAATAAGTTGCTCTTGGGCAGAACAGGATTGATTGCCTATATTTATTTATTATTAAACTGTTGCTCAGCCATCAGATTGAAGGACGACAGGATGGAGTTCAGGGAGGGGGTAATGTGGCTGGTATAATGGAACCTGCACAGCAACTTGAGTCTCAACACGGTCAAGACTAAAGAGATGATTGTAGACTTTAGGAAGGTCCAGGTGACCACTCATCACTGCAGATACACGGCTGCTCCGTGGAGAGAGTTAGGAGCACCAAGTTTCTGGGAGTGAACATAACAGATGCTCTCACCTGGTCCCTCAACACCACCTCTTTGGTCAAGAAAGACAGCAGCTTGTCCACTTCTTGAGGAAACTGAGGTGAGTGCGGGTTCCTCACCCCCCTCCATTCTAACCAATTAACCAATTTTTACAGGAACACCATCGAGAGTGTCCTGACTCTGACTGCATCACCGTCTGGTATGGGAGTTGCAAGTTATCTGACTGCAGGTCCCTACAAAGGATAGTGAAGACTGCTGAGAGGATAATCGGGGTCTCTCTTTCACCCATCAGAGATATTTATCAGGAGCGCTGCAAACACCGGACCCTGAGTATTGTCAATGATCTCTCCTATCCGTCCAACAATCTCTTTGCCCCCTACCATTGAATTCAGGAGGTTCTGTAGCATTAAGACAAGAACTGTTTGACAAGAAACAGCTTCTTCCCCCAGGCTGTAAGAATACTGAACTCCCTGCCACCACCCAGGTCTTATCATGCGTGAAGCACCAGTAGCATTATACTATTTACTTTTGAACATGTATATGTACCTTGTGTCTGTGCACAACTACATATCAATGAAATAAAAGCAAACATGGGGGAGATGGCTTTAATTAATTGCCCACCTTGTGCTGTAGAGAAACGTTCTCCTTGTCCATCGCTTTAATGGGCTTCTTGAAGCTTTGGATAAACCTTTCAGCTAGCCCATTCGTTACTAGGTGATGAAGAGCTGACTTGAAATGTCTGATGCAATTTTTCTTTATGAATAGTTGGAATTCTTCTGATGTGTATTGTGGTCCGTTGCCACTCACAATTTGTTTCGGTAACCCATTTCTGGCAAAGATAGTCCTCAGAGCAGAGAAAATCTTCCCTGAGGTGCTTGATTTCATTGGTAAAACCTCCAGCCACTTCAAATGCGCATCCACGTCAATCAGGAATATGGAGTCCATGAATGGCATAGCAGAGTCGATATGTACTCGTTGTCATGGTGACAACAGCCATTCCCACGGGTGTAGCGGTGCCTGTGGGGGTGCATTGTGAACTTTTTGTCATCCAGAACTGTTTTCGGCCATGTTTTCAATCTGTTTATCTATTCCCTTCTCAAACACTTCCTGATGAGCATGAAGCAGCTGTGACAACCTCTTGCTTAATGCTACCATTTGGGCTTCAGTTGCCTGTTGATACCACACAGAACTTCGATTGACTGCCAGTCTAGCTGGATTTTTCTCAGCCATTCACATCTGAAAAGTGCTGGCTCTCCACTTTTCAATACATAAAGCTCTAACTGCTTTGTTTGGTCTCCATACGTTCTATTTATCTTCAGCTTGTCTTTGGGAGACACTTTTTCACCTGTGTAGGTTTTAGTATCACAGAGGTCTTATCTAATGGTATCATAGAAAACAGTTTGTTGTACTCAGCCTCTGAAATTATAGACAAAGCTGATCTTGTATTCAACTCTATTTTCAGTTTTACACCAGACACATCTATTGTGATCCATATTATATTGCAATCTGCTTTAGTAATACTATACAGTTCTAGGTATGATAGTTCATCTTTGTCAGACTTTATGTTGTCTGATTCTATTTTACATTCGGTAACTTTATACATTTGCTTAATTTTCTATTTGAGACTTTTTATTCAGTTGTATTTTTTGTCTGCCTTTCACACTCTCTGTATGTGACCTTGTCCGTGACACTTTCTGCAGACTTTTTCTTTGAACCAACAGTCACTTGTGTCATGGGAGGCTTTGCCACGTCAATAACATTTTTGGGTTTTTGCACCATTCAGGGACATTTTGTGTATTTCACCTTCTAACCTCTTTTTCTGTAGTTCTGCATTCTGTAACGATCTTGCAATGGTCAGTGCCTTGTTGTAAGCGTAGGTCTCTTTCAGATAATAGCCTGTTTTGAGTGCTTTGACTATGTATGCCACATACAAGCCTGTCCCTTATTGCATCAGAAAGTCCATCTCTAAAGTCACGGTACTGGGAAAGTTTGTGCAGTTCTGCAGTGTATTCAGAAATGCTTTCATCTTTTGACTTGTAATATCTAAATCTCTCAGCTATTACCAGCAGTTTAGGGCTCAAGTAATTTTGTAATTTCGTTGAATGTCTTGCTTGCTGGCTTCTCAGGAATTCCAGGTTGCATAAGAGACCTTATGTTCTTGGGCATTTTAAGCTAAGAAGCATAGGGGCTTTCTTTTGCTCCTCCATGTTTTTGCATTACAGTACTGTTTAGCCTTCCTGATATATGACTTCCAGTTTTCATTTGTACTATCAAATTTGTCAACTTTTCCGACAGAAGCCGTCGCCGTGTTATTCTCACTTTAAGTTCAATGTTCCTTTCACTGTTACAATGCACTGTACTTACACATTTGTTAGCATCCATGATGGCCTTCTCTGTACTGTTTAACTCTGGCTGTTTCACCTTGTTCACCTTGTAATCGTGCCGTAACTGCCAGTGCAATTCATGATATTTTCTGACGTTCAGGTTGTAATCGTCACCAATTTGTTTTGTCTGTGCACAACTGCATGTCAATTAAATAAAAGCATATTGCAGCAAGAGAGAGAGAACAATGCACGCGTAGACAATAGATCAATACATAGTGCTATGGTCATTGCTCTAAAAGAAATAGATCCATACGCACTTTATTATTTGTTAATTTACTGGTGGTAATATTACTTCACGTATTAATTGTGTGAGTTATGCATATGTACTGCATTATGCACCTCGGTTTGCAGGAATGTTGATTGTAAACATAGCAGTGTACATGTGTGCGGATGAATGACAGTAACTGAACTTGAGCAAGAACTCATTGTTGAGGAGATAGCATGGCAGCGCTTCTACCTCCTTAGGAGTTTGTGGAAGTTTGACATGATATCTAAAACTTTGACAAATTCCTATAGATGTGTAGTGGAGAGTATATTGATTGGCTGCATCATGGGCTGGTATGGAAACTCCTGCCTTTGAACAGAAAATCCTGCAAAAGGTAGTGGATTCGGCCTAGTACATCACAGGTAAAGCCCTCCTCATTGTTGAGTACGTCTACATGAAACACTGTCGTAGGAAAGCAGCATCCATAATCAGAGATCCCCACTAGCTCTCTTCTCGCTGCCATCAGGTAGAAGGTACAAGAGCCTCAGGACTCGTACCACCAGGTTCAAGAACAGTTACTGCCCTACAACCATCAGGCTTGCCCTATCATTGAAATGTTTTTACAACCAATGATCTCACTTTAAAGACTCTTTATCTCATTATCTCATGTTTTCATTATAGATAGATCGATACTTTATTGATCCCAAAGGAAATTAGTGTCACAGTAGCACTACAAGTGCACAGATATAAATATTAGAAGAAAAGTAGAAAGAATAAAAAATAAGTTGCCACAATCAGTCTAGCAGGGCGAGATCATCACTTCGCTGGCTATAGATTGACTCATTATAGAGCCTAGTGGCCAAGGGTAAGAATGACCTCATATAGCGCTCTTTGGAGCAGCGCAGTTGTCTTAGTCTATTACTAAAAGTGCTCCTCTGTTCAGCCAAAGTGGCATGCAGAGGGTGAGACACATTGTCCAGAATTGCCAGGATTTTCTGTAGGTTCTTTTGTTCTAACACAGCCTCCAGTGTGTCCAGTTTTATTTATTGCTATTTATTTATATTTGCATTTGTTGTCTTCTGCACTTTGGTTGATCTTTTGTTCATCCTATTATAGTTACTGGTCTGTAGATTTGCTGAGTATGCCCACAAGAAAATGAACCTCAAGGTTGTATATGGTGATATATACGTACTTTGTTAGTGAAATTTACTTTGAACTTTGAAGAAAATGAATCTCAGGATTGTATGCATATGGTGACAAAAACAATAAAAAAACACAGCATAAGATGTTAATGTCCCTCGTACCAATGGGTTGTGAGCACTTGCTCGAGACTGCCTTGATGTTGGGAGTGGCACAAGGATGACACACAGGTGTTTTCAAGTGGGCATCCTCCTTCCTCGATGTTTCATCAATTAGCCCACGACATCTCCGGAGGGCTCAAAGATGACTTTTGGCATCCGAGAGTCACCTCCCATTGTGTCTTCCCCCTCTACTGGTGCTAGGAGAGCATCAGGAGTCCAGGAGCCCAGGAAAGGTCTTTTTGCTTGATCCAAAGCCAGGGACTGCTTCTTTTCACTGCCTCTGATGTGGCTGTTATGGTTTGTGGTAGAGTCTGACCATGGATCCCTAGCTCCTTTAGCAACTTGGCGGCGTGATGCAGCGCGCTTGGCCGCTCCAAAATGATATCGTATTTGTTAAATAGAGGCCATGCACAATCCTGATTTGATGGAGACAGACGTGAGAAGCACGGAGGAACATCTGGAGAAACTTCTGAAATGCCTGCTTTGCTGCCGCTGCTACTGTACGATCGAGAATCTCTGGAGGGGAAGGCCCCAAATCCTCGGCTTTGCCTATTGCCGGGGCCGGGGTCGAAGCACTTGGCAGAGATGGTGCTCGGTGCTCAGTGTCGGAGGCTCGAAGTTTTCGGACGGAACTCAAGAGTCAGCTGTGGTCGGGTGCTTCCAGGGTGCTGCATCGGCAAGTTTGCAGCGCTGGAAGTTCACGGCAGGGAGAGTTTCTCCCTTCTACCGTCTGCGTGAGATGATGGGACTTTTGAGAGACTTTGAGACTTTTTTTTACCGTACCCCTGGTCTGTTCTTCATCAAATTATGGTATTGCTTTGCACTGTTGTAACTATATGTTATAATTATGTGGTTTTTGTCAGTTTTCTTTTAGTTTGTCTTGTGTTTCTGTGATATCATTCTGGAGGAACATTGTATCATTTCTTAATGCATGCATTACTAAATGACAATAAAAGCGGACTGCGTGTCCTCATAATCTTAAAAAAAACATTGATGGTGGATGTGGCTATAAATTCCCTACAACCCACTTCCACAGGACAAACTTTGGTTTACCAGCCCCGTTGCTGAGCTTCAGCTGCTGGATCTGTGTAGTGTAGCCTCTTGTGGACACTTTCCAGTCATGGGCCATGTTCTTCTGTCCTGTTTCTGTCATAGGAGGGAGATTAGTTGGTCTTTTCCTTCCCTCTCAGATGAATGTTGCTGGTGTCAGAGCATTAGTCATTTTAGGCAGCAAGGAGTTGGTTGCTATCCTCTTGGTCTTGATTGCTGCTGCCAGACTCTTCAGGACCTGGTTGTGATGCCATGTGTATCTGCCTTGTGTGAGGTTGGTTTTGCAGCCTGCCTGGATATGCTTGAGGGTTGCTGAAATCAGGCACAGGGAACAAGTTGGGTCCTCACCGACCCACTGGTGGAGGTTTTTTAGTGATGGAAGAACATCATATGTATCTCTGATGAGAAAGCTGAGTCTATTTGCTTCCATCTCCCATATGTCCTTCCAGCTGATTTTCCTCTTCTCCAAGCTTTCCCACGGTATCCATTGCCCTGCTTAGCCAGGGAGGCAACCTCTGCACATCTGTCTAACTCTTCTTGTCACTGCACTTCCTTGATAACCATCTTCCTTCACTGTGGAATTGTGGCCTTGTCCACTTGCTGCCAGACCAAAGGCCCTCCTGCCCTGTTGGACCTGCACCACAATGTCTTTATGCCTAGGGCTGCTGTTGCTTGCTGCACTGCATCAGCTGGGGTCGAGTTCCACCCATTTGATAAGGTCTGTGCAGCATTACTGATGGTCTTGTCACGAGAGTCTTTGAATGACGTCTATAGACGAACCTTAGAATACTTGAATTCCTCTGTAAAGCCAGTGAAAGGTAGTTCAAGGACTCCTTTATCATAGAGACTGATGTTACTGAAACACCTTGGGACATATATGTACTTCGATAATAAATTTAGTTTGAACTTTTGTCTATCTGTCCATGTCTCACATTGCCGTGTTGTGGGATTTTATTGTGAACAAATTGATTGCAGCATTACTCTGTATGGTAGCAGTGATCATTGACCGTTTATTGTTTCCCAAATGAGTTTAAAGGAACTGTCTAAAAAAAATCAGCCTAGACTCTTGTGAATGGAGATAATCTGAAATTAATAGGTGCTCCTTTTATTTAAGGAATCTGTTCAATTGTAATTGACCTTCATTATTTCTATAAGAATAGGTACAAGTGTAAAGCTGAAATAACAGGAATGTTGAAAGTACTAAGATTAGAGAGAAGAACAATAGATGTTTCAGTTTGGTACCTATTACCCTGTACTGGGAGTCTGAGATCAGCTACTTTATTCCCAGTAACTGCAGGCTAGTTCTTTTCATGTTTTCAGTGGTTGAGACAATAACCAAGGGGAAAACATTAATGGGCACCGGCAGAGATTTAACTTAGTTAATGGGAGCCAATGTAGGCTTGCAGGTCATGAATGATTAACTTAACTTTTTTTAAATTTGTAAGGTTGATAAAAGGAATGCAGAGAAGATCTTCTGTACTTGAATTTTAATAAAACGTTTGATTAAATGTATTTTACTACATAAAATTATAAAAGGTCATTGACCAGCTTTTTTCTATTCACAGATGTTGCCTGAGTTGCTAATTATTTCCAATATTTCCTGTTATTAAACCACAAAAGGCTTGTTGACAAGATTTGAAATTTTTGGGAATACAATGGTCAGTGAAAGCTTGGAATAAAAATAGGCACTAAGATGGAGAGCAATCAGTTGTGACTAATGGATAACATAAGAAATAGGAACAAGGGTAGGTCATCTGACCTGTTGAACCTGCTCCATCAGTCAATAAGATCATAGCTGATCTGGTCATGGACTCAGTTCCACTTATGTGCTTTTTCTGTATAACCCTTAACTGCCCTACTAGGTAAAAATCTGTCTCTAACAATGTTTTAAGTATATCTAATAGATCGCCTCTACTGCTTCTTTCGATAGAGAGTTCCACAAATTCACTACTCTCTAGAAAAAGCAGTTCCTCCTCATTTCTGTCCTAAATCTACTTCCTAAATTTTGAAGCAATGTCCCCTGATTCTAGTCTTACCTACCAGTGGAAACAACTTTCCTGGTTCTATTTTACATAGCCATTTCAAGATTTTGTGTTTTTATAAGATCTCCTCTCATTCTAAATTTGAATTCCAGCGAGTACAGCCCCAGGTGATGCAATCTCTTCTCAAAGGTTAAACTTCTGATTTCTGGAATCAGCCTGATGAGCCTCCTCTGCACTGTCTCCAAAGCCGGTGTATTTCCCCAAGTAGGAAAACCACACACTACTCCGGATTCATTCTCACTAGTATCCTGTCTAGCCGCAGTTTAAACTCCCTGCTTTTAAATTCAGTCCCTCTCACAATGAAGGCCAATTCCATTTGCCTTCTTGACCTGTTTCACTTGCAAACCAACCTTTTGTGATTCATGTATGAGCACTTCAAAGTCCCTCTGCATAACAACATGCTGCAATCTTTCACTATTTAAATAATACTCTGAGCTTCTATTTTTCCTTCTAAAATGGATGACCTCACGTTAACCAGCGTTGTCCTTCATTTGCCAGATTCTTGCCCACTCATTTAATTGATCTATAATCTGTCTGCAGACTCTCTGCATCCACTGTGCAATTTGCTTTTCCACTCAGTTTAGTGTCATCAGCAAATTTAGATATGCTACCCTCAGTCCTCTCTTCCCAGTGTATGTTGCGAACAGCTGTGGACCCAGCACCAACCACTGCGGTGTCTGGCTCACTACTGCCTGCCAAATTAGCATTGGGTTGATTTTTCCTCACCCAATGGTTCGCATTAAAACCAGGTTTTAAATATATTGTCTGAGAGGGAGTAAATACTTAGGATATGAAAAACATTTGAGATTTATACCAGTTGATTCTAGTAGGGTTAGCAGACAATTGAAAGCAGAGGAGATTAGGAAAGGCCATATTGGTACCGGAACAAAGTGCTTTAAAAATGACAGAGCAGAGAAATGATGTTTCATGTACATAGGTCTTCGAAGCTAGCAGTTGTATATTGAGAGTATCCAGCAAAATGTGAATGATCTTGGTTTCAAACATTGAGGTGTTGATTGCCAATGCAGAGGGGCTGTGCTTATTGTTGACAAAGCTTTGGGTGGGATAGCTTGTGTACTGCAATCATTACTGGCCACTATACTAGGATGTGAAGATCCTTGAGAGCTATGAGGGTGGGTGGGTAGATTTACTGGAATGTTCCCAGTGAAGAAGAATGTCAGCAAGAATTTGACTGGAGAAACTGAAGTGATTGCTTTTGGAGCAAAGCAAGTTTAAGGGGTGAAATTTGACAGAGATTACTTGTTTATGATGTGCTTAGATAAATGAAAAAAAGTTATCCCAATACTTCATGACAAAGGAAAGGCAGTATAGATTTAATGTTTTGAGTATGAGGGAGAATTCCTTATGCTTTTATGCTGAGCGTAATGATGTCTTGGACGTTTTGTCCAAAAGGATGGTGAAAGCAGAGACAGCCAATGATGTATTAGGAAATTGGATTGACATAAGAAAATACAATTGTAGGGACAGAGCAGAGAAATGGCACTGATAAGAATTTGATGAGGTGAATGGCCTTCTTCAGAATGATGACTCTAACTGTAGGAATCAGCTACAGAACTGATTTTCCCTGTGTATATGCTTCAGTTGCTCGATTGATAAACCCACTGAACCATTGGGAGAATTATCTGATTCTATTTGGTCCACTTTCAGTTTTGGACATTTGGTTTGCCTTGCGTTTGTAAATGCATATATTTGGATTTATCAATAACAAGTATGTGAATAAGTATTTAGTCTACCACTGTTTATTCTTCAGCAGTTTATTTGTAACAGAGTAGATAGCAATTTATGCTTTTCTCAAAAATAGGTCTTGAGAGGTTTAAAACATTCTACTTAGGCAGGTAAACCTGTTTTATCTGACCTACTGACCCACTATTTGGCTCTAATGCTTTTGTGCTTTTTTTTTGATGCCTACTTCAACAACAAGTAAGTGAGGATTGGTGTTGTACCCATCTCATTACTGTTTTCAGTGTACATTGAACTTGGAGATTTTTTTTGTAGTTACTGGTCCAGAACCAATAGGAATTGAAACTTCCAGGCCTAAGATTGCAAAATGGATTCATTATATCTCAGAAAATAGAAGTCATTATTTTAGGTACTGTATGGTAACACCAAAAAAGCAAACACAAAATGGATATCAAGGTCTTTTCCTTCAAATGAAAACAAATTCAGAGTTCTGAAAAGGCGGTTTAAAAGCAGCAGAGCTTTGTCTTGCTCTTAATTTTTTAACGTTGGAGTAGGAAAATTACATTTACTTAAGCAGCCGAGCACATTATTTATTTATTTCCGATCTTTATTTACACATGTTATGACTTGAATTTAATTAAAGTACCAATGTATAAATGATTTCTTATTAGGTACAAAGATATCAGCACAGAGGGTGGTAGAAATGTGGAATTATCTTCAGACAATAATAGTCATCAGTCAAAAAAAAGAGCTGCTGGGAGTGCTGTGTGGATCAGGCAGTATTATAGTGGGAAATGGACAATTGATGTTTTATTGGAGTGATTAGCAAATGAACAAATTAATTGAGTTTTTGATAATGGCTTAATAATTTGAATAAATAAGGTACATAGAAAAGATAAAGTAAAACGGAAGTGAAATCACTGTTCCCTCTAAGCTGCATGCACGTGCACATATTTTGCTACAAGCGCACAAACCGATTTAAACTGCGCACACTTTAACTCATTGGCATGTTAAGTATATTTCACAATCGTACATAATTACATTTCCTTTTCTGGTTTCTGATGCAGACAGTGGGGACAACGTGGAATTTGCAATGATTTGTCTGCAGATTTTAGAACTGGCTTATTTATACTGTTTTTAGTGTAGAAATTGTGGATTCATTACGTCGAATTCCAAAGAAGTGAAGAGTGTGAAGCGCAGAAGGACGGAATGGCTTAATGAAGCAGTGGAAACTGCTACACTGAAAGTTCACGAGGCCAGTAACATGCAGCTATGAGAAATATATATGTACAATATGGAAATTGGTGTTACCTGCGTGTATTGTCACATTGCAAAAATTGGTGGAGAATTTGCAGGTGGGAAGAAGTGGAATGAGATTTGGAAATTTGACTTTTTGAAACGTCATTTAACAAGCAAATCTCATATGGACTGTGTGCAAAAGTCTGGCAAGAAAATCCTTCATTACCTGCTGCGTATGGTTTGTGAGAGTGCAGATGAATGAGAGCAAAAACGGTCAAACCCAGATGAGATCAAAGTTCTTATTGACAGTGTTTTGCTAGCTGTTTAAATGAATATCTCTCTATATAAAATTCAGTGCTCACATGTCACTGGGCAAAAAATTGCACAACACAAGATTTTTATACACATTGGTCATTATAAATTAGAGGGACCATTGAGGGAGATGTAGCAGTGTAGCAGTTGGTACTGTTGCTACATTTCTGAAACCTGGCTGCAATCCTGGTGTCTTCAAGTTGTCTCAGACCAGGTAGGTTTCTTCCTGTTTCTCAAAGATAAGCTGGTAGGATAACTGTCTACTGTAAATTATTTATCAGTTTAGGTTGGTGGCAAAAGAAGCAGAAAGTGGAATTCGTGGGTATGTGAAAGGGTTACAGGGAGTGATGGGATTGCTGTGCTGGCAGTGAGAATGTTATAGGAAGAAAACACTCCACTCTCTTGCTACATTCTGGGATTGCCCTTATGGCAATTCTCCTTTGGTTCTGGATTCTTGCGCCTCTCCTTTGGATGATAAGTACTACAAAATATTTCCCCATGTCCTCCTTTTTCTTCCAAGTGATTCCTAAAACAAACACTTATCTCCAATCAAGCTACCCTGAAGTAATTCTTTTTTGGATTTATTGCTAAGTTCATTCTGATAGTGCTCCTGTGAAGGAGCTTCGGATGTTTCTAACATAGTTGAGGTTCTATAGTGGCTTTAGACGATTAAAAGAGAAAAAGTGGATTTTCTAATCCCACTCATTCCTTTGGCTTCAATCTTGATTTTGGATAATGTTGTATTTTTCTTTCATTATAAATTGTTATACAATGTATAAAAGATCTTGCCAACATGATATTGGTACTGTGCATTATACAACAGAAGTGTAGAGCACTTTTGAACTACTTCCAGTTACATTTATGTCATTAGCAAATGGCTGCAATAAGATAATTCAGACAGTGCTTGCTGATATTTGAAGATGACAGACATTTCAGAGATGTTGACAGAATTAAGATCCCTTTCTTCTAACCAGGATGTTAATTTATATGAGTAAATTGAAAGCTATGAGTGGTTATTACAACTAGATCTTGACTGGTTTTATTTGATATATCTTTTTTTTTGCAGATTTGAGAGATGTTGCGGTGGTTGCTGGGAGGAAGGGATGTGCAAGAACCAGTGGAGGTGAGGGATAAAACTTTCATCTTGTTATTAATATATATGGATTCTTAGATGTATGTCCTGTTTTGTAAATTAGTTGGATAAAGATTTTATTTTTAATTCGAAGTGTCTAAAGTATATTCTGCCATTTGGAGTTAATCAAAACTGTTCCTGGAGTAATTGCAAGTGACTCACCATAGCAGTGTCGTCCTTACGTGTTTTGTCTTCATCATGATGGGATGGCACAGTAATGTAGTGGTTAGTTTAATTCTATTACAGTGCTAGTGACCCAGGCTCGATTTTATAGCTGACTCCAAGAAATTTGTACATTATTTGTGTGGGTTACCTCCAGATACTCCTGTTTCCTCCCACATTCCAAAGATGTACGGGTTACATGGGCAGTGTCAGTTAGTTGAGCAGGCAGGACCTGTTAAGGTGCTGTAGTGATAAATAAATATTCATGAGGAGTAAATATCTGCTGTTTGCCCTTTGATACAGAGCAAAATATTCCTTTACATTTGGTTCAGCCTTCCATGTTTCAAGTTGACTGTCATTTCAACAGTATACTTGTATACTGCCAAACGAGAAACAATGTTCCTCCAGAATAAGGTGCACAACACAGTATCTAAAACTTATACACAACAAATAAAGTAATATTACCACAAATAAATTAACAAATTACGTACCAGGATCACTGCATTGGCAGGGCCCTTTACAGAAACATAGAAACATAGAAAATAGGTGCAGGAGTAGGCCATTCGGTCCTTAGAGCCTGCACCACCATTCAGTATGATCATGGCTGATCATCCAACTCAGAACCCTGTACCAGCCTTCCCTCCATACCCCCGATCCCTTTAGCCACAAGGGCCATATCTAACTCCCTCTTAAATATAGCCAATGAACTGGCCTCAACTGTTTCCTGTGGCAGAGAATTCCACAGATTCACCACTCTCTATGTGAAGAAGTTTTTCCTCATCACGGTCCTAAAAGGCTTTCCCTTTATCTTCAAACTGTGACCCCTCGTTCTGGACTTCCCCAACATCGGGAACAATCTTCCTGCATCTAGCTTGTCCAATCCCTTTAGGATTTTATACGTTTCAATAAGATCCCCCCTCAATCTTTTAAATTCCAGGAGTATAAGCCTAGCCGATCCAGTCTTTCATCATATGAAAGTCCTGCCATCCCAGGAATCAATCTGCTGAACCTTCTTTGTACTCCTTCTATGGCAAGAATGTATTTCCTCAGATTAGGGGACCAGAACTGCAGACAATACTCCAGGTGTCGTCTCTCCAAGGCCTTGGACAACTGCAGTAGTAACTCCCTGCTCCTGTACTCGAATCTTCTTGCTATGAATGCCAGCATACCATTCGCCTTTTTCACCGCCTACTTATCAATGATCCCTCTCATCCGTTCAACAATCTCCTTCAAACCATCAGGCAGGAGGTACGTTAGCATTATGGGAAGGACTGTTGGGATGGGAAACAGCTTCTTCCCTAGTGCTGTGACGTGACTGAACTCCCAGCCACCACCCAGGTCACATCACATATGAAGCGCCAGTAGCGTTATACGGTTTACTTTTAACTTGTGTTGTAAATGGAGCTTATTATTTATTAATTCATTTGTGGTGATATTACTTTGTGTTGTGTGTGAGTTATGTACTGTGTTGCACAACTTGATCTGTTTTGTTTGGTGGTATACATGTATACAGTTAAAATGAATAAACTTGAACTTGAAATAATAAGATGCATTTAGCCTTGTCCATGTTGAGACTCAAGTTGTTGTGCTTGAACCATTTTACCAGCCACTCTACCTTCTCTCTGTACACAGTCTCATCATTTTTGTTGATGATGAGGCCAACCACTGTTGTATTATCAGCAAACTTGATAATTCGGTCTGAACTGGATCTATCAATACTGTACAGTCATGCATTCATTGGTAGAATTTGGTTGTTTCCATTAATGCTTTGGATTATTTATTTTTCAAAATAATTTTGTAGACTGCTAATGTATTGTTCAGTTGTTTAAATGTTCTACAATTTCAGAATGTTCATTCAAGCAAGTTTCTTCAATTTTTGTAAGGAACTTGACTGTAATTGTAGCCCCCTGGTAAGCCTCAGGCTTGCTCAGCTCACTTTCGTTAGGGGGAGCAACCTTTGGCCCCGCCAAACTGGGTAATGAAGTTGTGTAGATGCTGTGTGATGCTCCTTGCCGAAGACCCTGAGCCTCGGACTCCCGCTCAGGGTCCATTCCGTCACCCAGCTTACAGCATCGCGTCTCCTCTCTCTGTCCCCATCCGCCTTCTGCCCAAAGCCCGCAAAAACAATAGTTTACAGACAATAACATGTATCCCAATTGGTTAGCAAATGAATACAATTCTCGTTATCGATAATTATAACCCAAACAAGCTGCTAGAGAGAGAATCACTATCTCAGCAGTTAACATCACAGAGAAGCCATTTTATTTTTAACCTAACAAAGAAGCCATTTTATTAGCCTTAGCAATAACATAAAAGAAGAAACCCCTTACATAATAATATTTATCATTTAAATGTTTTAGAAGTCGCTGGTTCTATGTTTGGGCGATGACCAACCACAGAATCCCTATACACAACTCCAGGTGCTAAAAGGCCACAGTGATATTGTTCGCTTCATGGTATGGATTGATGATATCAGGTTAGATTTAATTATTTTTGCCTCCTTCATGCGTGTTAAGGAATTTTCAAACATTGTTATTATGGAATCTTTCCAAGTGGTTTTGAGGAACTTTAAAATATCTCATCCGAATATGGTAAATTGTATATCATATAAAGGAAGCAGGAAGAATTCTATATTACAATTCCTTATCATTTATTTGTTGAGAAATTCTTAATATCCAGATCCAGAAATATCCTTTTCTAATTTTAATGTTATTCAAATGTCATCATTGGTTGGGAAATGTAGTTGGAGAGTACTGAGTTTATGGGGAAACCAAAGCAAAATATTATGGAAACTGGAAATACTGATATCATGTAGAATCTGCAAAGAGAAAAAGAGTTAACTTTCTAGACTGGAGACCCGTGCAGGCCAGATGCAAGAACAGTATATTACTCCTGAGGAATTTGGTCACTACATCTGAAACTAGCTCTTTGTAGTTTCAGACAATTTAATTAACTGACTGTAAATTCCACAGCTACTGTGTGATTGCTAGTTGAGATCTTTAGATTATTAGTTCAATAACTTAATCCCTTTGGGGATTTCCTTTGGCGGGGGAAATAGATGATATTTATGACGCTTTTCATTTGCATGTATCACGATAACTTTTGTTATGGTGGACCATTGTGTTCTCAAATTAATAGTGCATAATTGCTATTAGTTGAGCTTTGTAATATATTTGTGAATGATTATAAGATAGTACAGCTGTTTTCTATTGAGAAATTATTTTAGTGCTGGCTAATATGTCATGCAGATTATAAATGAGTGTGTGATGTAATGGTTTGTTTGAAGTATGTTATTTAGCTGTAGAATCAGTATTAGGTTTGATGTGGGTGTGTTTCCCCATTAAAGAAAAGCTTACTTTAAGAATAAAAAAAGCAAATCTTATTATGTTAATTGTATGAAAATTGAATTGACATGATCTTTAAATAAATTCTTTTTCCATAAAATTTTTACCTGTGTCTGGATTATTAAAGTAAACTTCCTCAACGTGCTTCTTCAGTACAACTTGCATGATTGGGTTTCATGCTTGGGCTTCCTCCGTGATCCCGACATTTATATTGTACTTCATAGATGGATTTTATTGGCCTTTTAGGCCAAGTCACAATCAGCAGGTGGACCATTTCCTCAGATTGTTTCTGGGGGTGATAAATTGATCTGGTCTCAGCCTTCATAACAGTTGTTGTTTTCTTCTTCCTGTATTTGCTTTTGGACATGAAGTCAGATACATTGAAGTTGAAAGGCCAGAGAGAGAAAAGTAAGCTTGAGCAGTAGTCTGCTGATGGGGATGCCTTGGTAATATGTTTCTGAGACTTCTGACTTTGTAAATCCATTAACACGTTCAGAAAGTAATTCTGTGGAAGCACAGGTAAATGTACTGATGGTTCATCGTGGCTGTACGTGCCAGGAATATCTAGGATGATGTGAATACGGGATAAAACCAGGACATATTTTTAAGTCTGTTTATTAATTTTAATCTGAGGTTTCATTTGATTTACTTGAATGTTTTATTTTGAAAAGTGAATCAATCTAATACTATGCTCTTGAACACCACATCAGCTGTACTTAAAACTGTAGCTAATATTTCAGTGTAATTGAAAATGTAATGCTGATTGTTGAAACTATTGGAAAATTTTCACCTTCACCAATTTGGGTTAAAACTGGATAGGTGGTTCATTAAATGCACCAAGTCACTCTTAGCCAATTAATGAAGATACAAGAGACTGCAAGTGCTGTAATCTGACTGGGAGGTAGCTGGGGGAGGGGAATGCAACTGGGGGCTAGGGGTATGATTTGCTAAAAACACAGGTGAGAAAACCTAGGGGATGGAGAGTGGAACACAGAGGTTGCAGGTCATGTGAAATATAAAAAAAAGTGCCCATACACTTGGGTTGTAGATTAGCCAGGCGTGGTGTGTGAGGTGCTTTCCCTCTAATTTGTCTGTGGCACCTACCTGAAAGTGGAGAAGGCTGAGGACAAGTAGGGCAGTGTGGGAATGGGAAAGAGTCTTAAAGTGGTATCCAGCCAGAAGCTTAAGATGGCCATTGTGGTCAGAATGCAGGTGTACAGCAAATATCTCTACTCCATTTCTGACACTTCTCCTCCTTTTCCCTGGATCTCTTTGTCTCGGGAAGCAAACTAAAAACCCATAGACTCCCACAACTACCTAAACTATGTCTTCCCACTTGTGCTCTTGTAAAGGCACCATTCCTTTCTCTCACTTTCTTCAACTCCCCTGCATCTCTGGATCTTAAGACGAGGCTTTTTTGTTCCAGGACATCTAAATTCTTTTTAGGAAAAGGTGTTTTTCTCTCTCCTTGGTTGATGGATCCCTCACTCATATTGCCTCCATTCCCCGATCTTCTGTTCTCATCTCCACATTCAGCACATTTTCCTTTGAATTTCTGCCAACTTCAGTGGGATCCTATTATCAGTTGCATCTTCTCCTCCCCACCCTGTTCTGATTTCCACAGGAACTATTCTCGCCATGACTTCTTGGTTTGCTCATTTAGACCGTAAGGTATAGAAGCAGAATTAGCCCATTTGGCCCATCATCTCTGCTCTGTCATTTCATCATGGCTGATCCACTTTTTCTCTTAGCCCTAATCTCCTGCCCTCCCCCCATATCCCTTCATGCCCTGACCAATCAAGAATTTATCAACCTCTGCCTTAAATATACATAAAGACTTGGGCTCCACAGCTGGCTGTGGCAACAAATTCCACCACTACTCTCTGGCTAAAGAAATTCCTCCTCATTTCCATTCTATAAGGACACCCCTCTATTCTGAGACTATGTCCTCTGGTGTTAGACACTTCTACCATAGGAAACGTCCTCTCCACATCCACTCTATCAAAGCTTTTCACCATTTGATAGGTTTCAATGAGGTCACCCCTCATTCTTCTGAATGCCAGTGAATAAGGGCCAGAGCCATCAAATGTTCTTCGTACGACAAGCCGTTTAAACTTGGAATTCTTTTCATGAACCTCCTTTGCTGACTATGGCCTATTTTATCATGCCTCTAAGCACCCCAAAACCACATCCTTAACAATAGACTCCAACATTGTCCCAACCTCTGAGGTCAGACTAACTGGCCTATAATTTCAATTCTTCTGCCTCTCTCCCTTCTTGGAGTGACAATTGCAATTTTGCAGTCTTCCGGTACCATTCCAGGATCTAGTGATTCTTGAAAGACCAGTACTAATGCCTCCACAATCTCTTCAGCCACCTTACAGGACCCTGGTTCCTACACCATCTGGTCCAGGTGACCTATCTACCTTCAGACCTTTCAGTTTCCCAAGAACCTTTCTTCTTAGTAATGGTAACTTCACACACTTCATGACCTCTGTCACCTGGAACTTCCACCATACTGTGTCCTCTACAGTGAAGAATGATACAAAATACTTAAACAACAGGAATTCTGCAGATGCTGGAAATTCAAGCAACATACATCAAAGTTGCTGGTGAACGCTGCAGGCCAAGCAGCATCTGTAGGAAGAGGTGCAGTCGACGTTTCAGGCCGAGACCCTTCGTCCTGAAACGTCGACTGCACCTCTTCCTACAGATGCTGCTTGGCCTGCTGCGTTCACCAGCAACTTTGATGTATGTTACAAAATACTTAGTCAGTTTGCCCGGCATTTTGTTGTTCTCCATTACTACCTCTCCAGCTT
Source organism: Mobula hypostoma (assembly GCF_963921235.1). NCBI lineage: Eukaryota > Metazoa > Chordata > Chondrichthyes > Myliobatiformes > Myliobatidae > Mobula > Mobula hypostoma. Next base: position 164,160,749 of record NC_086101.1, on the reverse strand, counting down.
CATTTTCAAGTGGACTGATATCCACTCTCGTCCTTCTTTTACACTTTATATTTCTGAAAAAGTTTTGGTATCCTCTTTAATATTATCGGCAACTTCCATGTTCCATCTTTACCTTCTTAATGACTTCTTAGTTGCCTTCTGTTGGTATTTTAAAAACTTCCCAGTAATCTTTGCTCTAATGTATGCCTTCCCTTTGGCCTCTTGCTCTTAGAATACTTCTTCCTCTTTCGGGTGTATATATCCTGTGCCTTCCAAATTGCTCAGAAATTCCAGCCATTGCTGCTTTGCCATTATCCCTGCCAGTGTTCTTTTCCAATCGATTTTGGCCAGCTCCTCTCTCATGTCTCTGTAATTCCTTTATTCTGCTGTAATACTGATAGATCTGACTTTAGCTTCTCCTCAAATTCCAGGTGGAATTTGATCACGTTATGATCACTAAGGGGTTCTTTTATCTTAAGCTGTCTAATCAATTCTGATTTATACCCACCCTACCCTCCCTGTCACCTCCCCTGCAACTGTAGGAGATGTAACATTTATCTCTACACTTCCGTCCTTATCTCCACCTAGAGACCTAAATGGCTTTCAGGTCGGGCAGTAGTTTACACACACCTTCCCCAACTTCAGCTATACTCAGTGCACTCAGTGTGCCTTCCGTGATGTTGGCAAGGCCACGTGCAGACTTGGTGACTGTTTTGTGGCACTTTGTCAAAAATGCCATTTAGATTTCTCTTCCCACTCCCATACTGACTTGCCCATCCTCTGTCTTGTCCACTGTCATTGTGATGTCAGATGCAAACTAGAGGAAAAGCACTTTGTGTTCTACCTGTGTGGAATCTAATGGTATGAACATTTGAATCTAATCTAATGACATGCCACATCTTGAACCTCTTTCAATCTCTACAATCTAATGATATGAACATTTGAGTTTTCAATTTCTGGTAACCCAGACTGCACTCATTTTTCTCTCCTTCTGATTTTCCCCTCAATCACTACCACCATTATCCCTCACTGCCCAACTGGTTCCATCTGCCCATCATCTCTCACTTACCTTGTTCAACTTGTAACTTTCCTTGCTTGTAAGATTCCAGCATCCGCAGTCTCTCGTGTCTCCACTTCTTCCTTCTCTGCCACTTTGCTCCACCTGTTCCCTTTTTCTTCTAATACTTCTACCTATCATCCACCCCGGAGTTGTATACCAACTCCACTCCACCTCCCCTACCTGGATCTATTGGCTTGTCATCAACCTCCTCGCCTGTTTCTACCTATCACCTGGTTGCCCCTACCTCCTCCCTCCTTCTCTGCCTCTGCCTCAACACTCCATCTTCGTATCCTTTATACTCCTTTACCCTCTGACCTGATTCAGGGTCTTGTCCTGAAACACCAACCATCCCTCTGCCTTCATAGATACTGCTTGACCTGCTAAGTTTCTCCACCAGTTTATCTGCCACTTCATGTCATTTTAGTGTTATCTGGTCTTGATGCTGGTGAGGTTCTCCTTTAAATATGAAACTTATTTGAGTGCAACCTATCACTTTTTTATCTCATGGATAAGAAGGAATACATGTCATTTGCATACCTGGATCCTGGACCTGGTTTAAAATATCTCATCCAGATGGCAAGTTCCATGGATTATCTTAGCCTGAATTTATTTATGAAGAATACTGTAGGGGGATTAAAAGTCTGAAGGAATGGCAAAGTTAGTAGATGTATCATTTTTCTGTTTTTTTCCCTCAAATTTTTACACTTAATTCAAGAAGAATAAATTCTATGCTAATTTATATTTCTGCAGGTTTGCCTCAGCAGGGGATGATGGGGTTGTGTTTTTATGGAATGTTCAGGTAACTATTTGTTGAACAGATTTTGTTGTATGTAAGACAATTTTTCAGATTTGCAAAGAAAATTGACTTGACTAATGAGTATCTGAGTCTTTACTGGGTAAATAGCCAATATTTCTATTTATTGTCTTTGAAATCAAATCCCAGTGCCTCTCATAATTGAGGAAAATGAGACAAGTTCTCAATTGACTTAGAAATAGACTGTGAATTTGTGAACATTCATGGGAATGAATTTTGTTTATTGCCGTGTATGACTTGATAATTTCTTTTGTAGGCTGATAAAGCTGACTTGTCAATAATAGTCTTTCGAGCAATATATAGGCATTGTTTTCAAGAGAGAATCACAGAGAAAACATTGGTGTAAAAACCTTTAAACTCCGCTATCCCTTATTATGTGCTTTTGTTTAAATCTTCAGATGATGTAAGGAAATAATAAAAGTTACAAGATCTTAGTTAACTTTGCATACATACCTTAGTTGGAGGTTGTGGATATTTATTCATAAGTTTATAAGAAGTTCTCATGACAAATATTGGGGAATGCAGCTCACAGTACAGCAGGCATCCAGAAGGTGGTGTGTTTTATCCATTGCTAATTTGGTTAAGTATGTGGCCAATTATGTTTCAATTTAGTGTAAGGATTAAAAAAAAATAATAACTCTTTTAGTCTGTTATATTTTTCTGAGTAAACTGATCCAAATCAGCTGTCTCTGTGTATTTAATTATTTAATGATCTATATATTTTGTCTTTTTACTTAAAGACTGCAATTGGCCTTAAGGAATCGGAGATCCATTTGATCTCAGGCCAAGTATTGCTCTAGTAACAGTTGTTTATGGTTTTATTTTATTACTTTATTTTGGATTGGTGTGATTGTAAGATCAAGCATTTGATATGGTGTATATATTATAATAGGATAAACTACTTGTAATTTCTGTTCACATTTTTGTTGCTTCTAAAACAGTTTTAGATTTTTCTACTTGTAATTTCTGTTCACATTTTTGTTGCTTCTAAAACAGTTTTAGATTTTTCTTGCTCAGATATTACTGAAATTATGAAAATTATATTCTGGGTTTTACAAATTCACTTAAAACAAATATTATATCTTATGCATGCAGACTGGAGAGAGGCTTTCTGAGCTATGTGGCCATTCTAGACCTATCACAGGAATTGCTGTCATTCCATCGATGTATCATTTGCAGTCAGAAAGTAGTCGTCTTCTTACTGCTTCTTCTGATAAGACAGTTATTGTATCCTTTAAATATGGTCTGGAAAATATGTGATTGTTTACTTAGCTCGTCCAAGGAGATTTCCATTTTGTATCCCTGTGCTCTTAACCATGTTCAAAATTGTAATATTTCATTATTTGTTAATGTCTGTTTTTCTGTTAGATTGTTTGGTCTTTGCTTTGAGTTCCTTGATAACATTTTAATTTCATAAATTGAAAAAGAAGCTTAGTGAACTGTTAGACAAACTTCTAGTTGACTAAATTATATAGTAACATGACATGATGGCAATTTGTAAAAGACTGCTGGAGCCAAATGTCAACAAAAAAAATGTGAAATGACTTGTGTTAAAATAAGAATGGGGAAAGGAAGTGCATCCTGCACATGATAAAATTTTAAACCAGTGGAAGAAAAAGAGCCTTATTATTCAGATCCCGTTTTGGTACAAGTGGATAAAAGCATAAGAAGGCAAATAGAATCCTATTAAGGCCATAAGATATAGGAGCATAATTAGGCCATTTGGTCCATCGAGTCTGCTCCACTTTTTTCAATTCTTTGATTAACAATCAAAGAATGTCTTGATCCCAACTGTCTTAGACACACAGAAGGATCCATAGCTGTCATTTGATCATCTGGTGCATTTGGCGCCAATGGAAGTAAACATGTTTGACTGCATGGTAGATCCTAGGATATCAGTTTCCAGACCACTGCAAGGCTGAAATAAAAATAAAATCTGGAAATGCTCAGCGGGTTGAGTAGCATCTGTCGAAAGAGAAACAAAGTTAATGTTTCAGGTCCTATCATTGACCTGTGATTATTTTTATTATCAGTCAGTTTTTATTATTAATAGAATTCTTACATATTTAGTTCTTAGAATACTCAATATAATAATGCCGGACATGTGCACAACTATAGCCTGATAATGGGGCTTTCATAATGCCATGACAGGAACATATAAGGGCCAAGGGGAAGATATATTATTACTTTTTTAGTTGCAAAGAATAGGAAGGAGTTTCTGAACGATGCAGATTTTGGTTATAGGAGAATGAGGTGAGGCATATGGAGTTGGAGATGCTATATAAATCATGAAAAGATTGGGCTTTTACACCCAGGGCTGATAACATGAATTGTGTAACAATGGTTTGCAGTAGTTGGGTGACATTACGTTAAGGTTGTGAAAATAATTGCCGGTAAGATTTGAAAATGAACTTTAAAGAGCGGGTTGAATGTTACATTTTCTAGTATACAATTTATAGAAGTTAATCATACAATTTCTCTGTTGGGGTGGGGGGAGGAAGGAAAATTGAAACAAAATTTAAAGCATGCAACTGATATATATTGGTGTTTGGCACTTAGGTGTGTGTATTCCAAATGACCTGAGTGATTTGTTTTCTAAACTGGTGTGTGCAAATTTGGACTAATTCCCTTATTGCTTTTGTATCTCTGAACTATTAATTGTGAGTAACACACTTAGTGAACGACCAAGTGTGTTTGTATGTGTGTGTGTCTGTGTTTGTATAGTTTGTGTTGCTTGTTGCACGAATCCCTCCTTAAGTATTGAAAAGATAATGTCAAAAATACATTCTTCCATTAAAATCCCTTGGCATTTTTCAGTGATTTATTGACCAAGAAAATTCATTCATTGGGGTTTTACAAATTCAGTTAACCCAAAAGTTGTTCTAATGTCACCCAGTCTAGTATTTGCACACGGATTGACTGAAAAGATAGCCTAATATTTTTTTGTCTGAAGCTGGAAAGCTTTATATCAATTTGTATTATTGCCAAGTGAGATATCATATTGCCAACGAATCTTTTGGGGTTCCTGATGGTAGGTATGCTATTGTAGCCTGTAGTGAAAGAAATCTGATCCATAGATCTTCAGGACAAACGTTTTAATATATATTTTTAGTTGAAATGGCAAGCAACTTGGTGATAAAATTAATTCTATATGGATTTTCCTTTATTGATATAGCCAGACCTGGGATTTAGACACTGGCAGCCAAATCCATATGTTGGCAGAATTTCAGTCTTCTGTTAAGGTAAGATAAAGCCTCTAGTTCAGTGGATTTGTATCAATGGGTATTAAGCTCCTCCATTTCTCTGTTTAATAGTATAAGATAAAATGTTATAAGTATATTTTATCACAGTTACACATAGGCTGGTGGTGTTGTGGGTAGTGTAGAAGATTGTCATAGGTTGCAATAGGATATTGACAATGCAGAACTGGGCTGAAAAGTGTCAGATGGAGTTCAATCCAGGTAAGTATGAAGTGATACACTTTGGTAGGTTGAACTTGATGGCATAATACAAAATTCATGGCAGGATTCTTAGCAGTGTGGAGGAACAAAGGGATTTTGGGGTCCAAGTCCATGGATTCCTCAAAGTTGCGGCGCAAGTTAATAGGGTAGTTAAGGCGTTTAGTGTGTTGACCTCCGTTGGTTGGAGCCGCGAGGTAATGTTGCAGCTCTATAAAACTGGTTTGACTGCATTTGGAGTATTGTGATTGGTTTTAGCTGCGTTATCATAGAAAGGATGTGGAAGCTTTAGAGAAAGTACAGGGGTAATTTATCAGGATGCTGCCTAGGTTAGAGAACATATATCTTATGAAGAAAGTTTGATTGAGCTAGGGGTTTTCTCATTGAAGGTGGATGAGGGGAGACTTGACCGGAGTGTTTAGGATGATAAGAGACATAGATAGAATGGATAGCCAACATCTTTTTCGCAGGGTGGCAGTGGCTAATGTGAGAGGATGTACTTTTAAGATGCTTGGGAAAAAGTATACAAAGGGATGATATAGGTAGTTTTTTAAACAGGAAGTGGTAGGTGCATGGAACACACTGCTATGGGTGGTAGTAGAGACAGATACAGTATAGCCATTTTAAAGAGACTCTTAAATAGGCACATGGATGAAAGAAAAATGGAGGATTATGTAGGAGAGAAGGTTGAATGTGCTCAGAGGCAGACTCCAAGCTGTGAGTCAAAACCATCCTTAATTCACTAAAATAAAACGGCATCTGGGCATAATAATCAGCATCTTCTATGGAATTGCTCCCCACTAGATCACACTCCCCTCTGATGTTAAAGGTTTTACACAAGACCTGGGAAAGCCTACCTCACTTATATTGGTGAAGACAGACATCAATCTTTCATGTTCCAGCACAGATTAGTTGATTGAGGAAAAGGGTATTTGCAAGTGAAGACCTTAAACCCAGTCTCTTGCTGGTCTAGCAGGCAGCAATGATCCCTGCTGTCTTCTATGCCATTGTGACTGAACTACCTATAGTAGATAAATCAGCTCTCTGGAAAGTTACTCTCAATGTTGCCTCTGCAATATCATCCAAATTCATTGGAAGGATAAAGGAATCAATATCCATATCCTCCCCCAAACTCAAATTGTACTCATTTGGCTCTGCTGGGTAAGCCACTTTGAGCAGACAATGTTGTTCATATGCCCAACAAAAGACTCCTGGAAAAGACCCCTTTTCCAAGTTCTATCTACCTAGTAGAATATTCAACAATGTTACTCAAAGCTTCCTTGAAGAAGTACAATGCCCCTTTGTCCTTTGGAACTCCCTTGCCCATGACCACTCATTGTGTTGTCCATGTATGGACTGTAGAGAACTTAAATGATCCTTCTCACATAAATCTTGCTTAAACTTTCTCCTCTTATCTTCAAGCAATGCCTTCTACCATTTGACTTTTTCACTTTGGTGTGGTGGGTGTGGCAGGAAATCAAAATGGGAGGACCGGAAGTGCATCAGAAGGTGGGGAGAGAGAGAGAGATAAAAAAAAAGAACGGGAACACAAGGTAATTTTGAAGCTGCCTTAAGTTATACTATTGGGTTGTAGACTACCCAGGCAGGAAATAAAGTGATGATCTAGTTTGTATCATTTAGGCCATAAAGAAGGCAGAAGTAGGGCTGGTCATTATGGAATAGGAAGGAAAGATGAAATTGCATGCAACTGGGAGCTTGTTTGGCCATTGCGAACAGTGCAGGAACACTGCAAACAGCTGCCTAGTCTGCACTTAGTTTCATTGATGTAGAGGAAGTCTCATTGAGAGCACCAAATTCAATAGACAAGTTTGGAGGATGTGCATGTGAATGCTAAGTCCCTGAAAAGAGGCAAGTTAGGAAGCATAAGAGCAAATGTTTCACCTGCAGTTGCAATGGAAAGTTCCGGGGTGATGGAGGGGTAGATGGGGAGACACAGGTGGAGCATGGAGTCATGGAAAAAATTGACCTTGTAGAAGGCTGTAAGTAACAGGTAGAGAAAGGTATGGCTAGTGGTGGAAATGACAATGAATGATGTGCCAAATGCAGAGGCTACGAAGGTGAAATGTGAGGACCAGCAGACCTCAGTCTCTGTTGTGTTTGGAGGGAGTTGGGATGAGAACAGAAGTCCAATAAGTACAAGAGAGGGCACCATCAACCTCAGTAGAAGGGTTGCCACGTTTCCTGAACAAGAAAGCTTTTCAGATGATCTGGAATAGAAAGCCTCATCTTGTGTAAATATGGTGGATTCCGATAAACTAGGAGAAAGGGATGGCATCCTTACAAGAGACAGGGTTGTAACAGCTGTGGGAGTTGGTGGGTTTATTGAAATATGGAGATGGAGGAATCCAGAAAAGGAAGAGAACTAGTGGAAATGGTTAAAGTGAATTTTGAGAGCAGGTTCGAAGTTAGTAGCGAAGGCGATGTTGCACGAGCTCATAATACTTCTATTTTAAACTATTAGTTACACATATTCTAAGAATAACTTCTAGAATAACTTGTTCGTTACATGTCAAATATTTGCACACTGCTCTACCCCCCACATGTAATTTTACACATCAATATATCTGTCTGGGGATTTTTGTGTTTAGTGGATCCTTGCATCATGAGCCAAAATATTAATTTTATATGCAAATTGTTTTGTTTTCTTTTTGCAGTGCTTGATGGTTCTCGAAAGGCTTGAGGTGTGGCTGTCTGGAGCTGACAGAATATGTGTTTGGACCTATAACGCAGAATTACTCTGTAAAACAGCTTGTTTTAAAGATGCAGGTTTGCTCTTCAAAATATTCCATTTGTTCCAATTCTTAAATTATAATTGTCTTCCTTTCCAAGGTGATTTTTAAATAAACTTGTTTAGCAGAATCAATGATTAATACGATAAAATGATGAAAAATAAAACTTAATTTGAGGATAGTGATATATATTTGAATTTCAAGCAGATTGCTGCTGTTCATGAATTTTATTTCCTCAGTGCACTATAATTGGAATTTTTTGTTTATTTTATTTAGACCAGGCCCTGATTTTGATGTTCTTTCTCTGGTGTTTGAAGGATAGGTCTATTTTCCACCATCCTCCGGTTGTAATGCCTACTACCAAATACCTGCAATTCAAAGGGATAAATAGACTGAAAGGAGAAAGAAACAATCTTGGCTAATGGGTCTTGTGAATGGCAGAGACCGGGGATTTGTGGAGGTGGAGGAGATGAGGACAGAATTGATGCGGGACTCAGCATTTTAGGACAAAGCTTGCAGCAGGACCGCCATAAAAGGAGATGAGTTAAAAACTGAGAATTTTGCCATGGATAAATAATAAAAGATTGCTTCCAGTTGTTTAGTGGAAATGAGGTGCCTGAGGATCCTTACCTGCAGAACCTAGCAGACAGGAATTTATTTTTGAACTGAGGACCAATGATTTAAGGATAGATAACACTTGAGGTAGAATCTAGGATATTATTTAAAGGGATTGAGTTAGGTCTTGAAAATGAGGAATATAAAAGTATCTGGAAGAAAGCTGTTACAGTTGACAGTTTAAGTACTCTTATTGACACCACACATTCTCTGCTGTTATTTCGATCATTCTATGAAAACTTTTCTTCACGGTTACCAAGTGGAATGTAGTTTTGAAATATGACTGCTGATTTGAGTCTAATGCACTGACTTGTGAAAGCTGCACACAAATTAGCCCATTACCCGTAGTTCAAAATCTTCATTTGGATCAGATTACTCAAGAAACCATAGTTTAATTTTGACTTTCGCTCCCAGTTCAAATTGTTGATTCTATTGATGTCATTGAGGCATTGTCTACAATGACACCTTCCAGGAAAAAGTGGAAGAGAGAGTACTAAACGTTGCACTATTATTTTAAATTACTGGAAAAATTGACCTTGTAGAATTCAATAGTTAAAATAGTGGGTTAGAGGATTACTTTTGCTACAAGAAAACTAGGGTGCTATCATCAATGAGTTGTTGCGTTTTATCTCTAGTTTCTCTGCTGCAAATTCTCCTACATTAACTTGCCTACTTTGTTTTGCCTGCTTATGGCTGATGAGCTGCTTGAACAATTTCCATAACTGGTGTGGGCCCAAGATTAGCATAAATATTCATCCACAGAGAGTTCTCTCTTTATAAGCTATATTCAATAAGATCTACAGGAATTATAGAACTACTGCAACCAGAATTGGCACTCTTAGTTTTGTTTGTATTTTTCCTGTACTTAGCCTGTTAGGCCTATTTACTTTATTACTTTTAATTTTAATTATTATCTTTGCCTCATTATGTAATATGGTGATTACTACCACAATCTAGTTGGTCTGTTAGCCTTAACATTTCTTACCTGCTCCAGTTTACCAGGAATATTGTCTCTTACCTTGTTGGGATTTTTGTTGTGATTTCTATCACAATCTAGTTGGTCTGTCAGGCTTAACATTCCTTATCTGCTCTAATTTATTCCTGATTATGACGAATATTATCACTTGTCTTGTTGGGATTCTTGCATAAGAAGTTAAGGATAGTATATTTGCCATCTGGCATGTTACATCTAACTATTAAATTCTGTTTTGCTTTAAACAGATGTAAGTTTAATGATTGAACTCTCAAAAAACAACATTGCTGCAGCTATCAGGAAGGAACTAGGTATGCCTTGTTACTGAAGTTGTGTGTGCACATTCATTTTAATCAAGAATTAATGAGAGAATTAACAATGAAAACAATCTGTTAGCCATATTTTATGACACTCTAATTTAAAAGCTATCCAAGCTAATTCAAAATTTGTTCCCCATACAAATATCAATTAGGTTTTACTGTGTGCATTAAAAAAGAAAGCTTGTTCAGATTATTTAATGTATTATTGTACTTCGCTATGTTCTTTAAGTTATCTTCAAGCTGGTAACATCATCAGAATCTCACACTTGGGAAATTACTGAGATGCGAAGACTATCAAACCATGAAGATGACATTAGAGCTCTAATCACTATAAATGGTAAATTTATTTTATTATTTTATTTGGCATTATCAGGATTAATTTTACCAATGTTTCTTTTCTCAGCTGGAAGTGAACATAAATTTGATGCATAGCAGTGCCCCATTTGGGCTTGGGTTTAAGGTGAGGGAGAAAGTTTAAAGCAGCTTTGCAAAGCAAGCTTTTTTTATATACATAGTGGTATGTGCCTGGAATGTGCTGCCAGGGATGTGGTAAAAGCAGATAAAACAGCAGTGTTTAAATGGTAAAATGACAGACATTGAACAAGCAGGAAATAGAGAGATACAGACCATGGGATTAGTTTGGCATCATGGTGGACGCAAACATGATGGGCCAAAGGACTGTTCGATGTTCTATGTTGTCAGACCTCACATAGTCCAAAGGATGAGTGCAGATATTTAAAGGAATCAATGTTAAGGTAAATTCTAAACTGAGGAGAAAGGGGAGAAAGGGGAGGGAACATAGTTCTGTGGGATTGTGATGGTAGTGCGGAGGGGTGTAGGATAGGAGGAAGGAACAATCAGAATATGTAGTATGTAATAAGCTGAAGCTGCTGGAAACTATTGTATAACAGACATATTTGTATTCAGTTTTTTAAATGTAGAGTTTCAAGTTCAAGTTCAAATTTAATTGTCATTCCATAAGACCATAGATATAGGAGCAGAAGTAGGCCATTCGTCCCATCACACCTTTACCTCATTTTGCTCAAATTTAATACCTCCGAAATAAGTAGAGGAAATCTAACAGAAAATGAATGTGGTTAGCACACCTGTAGGCATAACACTGAAGGATTATACAACTAATCATCGTAACACCAATTGAAACATGTATCATTACAAACAATAACCTCAGTGTTAAATAATTGTGTTGAGCAATCAGATCTAATGAGGAGTTGCCCACACCATATACAAATGCGATGTGTCAGCAGATTTAGCCCCAGGCTGTTGGGAAACGCTCAAATGGAAATCTGAAGGAAAGAGCATGTCCTAACCTGGAACTTCAATGCTGCTTCAGATAAAAATCAGGACAACAGGAGAAACAAATATAGTCTGTGCACGTTCAGTTCATCTCCATCTGCCAATTCAAGTCAGACTGCAAATTGCTTGGAAACGCTCTTCTTTTGTGCAATACATCTCTAATCTATTGACGAACAGACTTTATTTTGAGATACAGTACACAGTAGTAAATACAAGAGGTAAGAATTCACACCCTAAACTACTCCTTGTGCTGGAATACAATCCTGCTGCTCAAGCAACGAAGTCAAAAATAAAGAGAGAAAGACAAGAGATTCAACAGTTGCTCGAAATCTTGAGGAACCCCCACTAAATGCTGGAGGAACCCAGCAGGTCTGGCAGCATCAGAGGGGAATAAATGTTTGATGGAGTCTCAGGCTACGTCCCCATTAGAATGGATATTTGGGCGAATCTCCTTCTACTGGACATGCGCAGGACACACAGAAAACAAGCAAAGAGGAAACGGTATACTTGGTGCATGTTTGTCCAGTTACAGACTAGAAAAACTTAAAAGGAAATTGCCAAACAAAAGACTTGGTGCGGGTTTGTCCAGAAACATTTCCTACAGCCATAGTTTCTTCACTGATGAAAGGGACGACAGCTACAACTAAATGCAATAAGGCTTGTTACTGGGCAAAAGTGAAATTTGATGTTACCTCACACACGAGGAAATCTGCAGATGCTGGAAATTCAAGCAACACACATCAAAGTTGCTGGTGAACGCAGCAGGCCAGGCAGCATCTCTAGGAAGAGGTACAGTCGACGTTTCGGGCAGAGACCCTTCGTCAGGACTAACTGAAAGAAGAGCTAGTAAGAGATTTGAAAGTGGGAGGGGGAGGGGGAGATCCAAAATGATAGGAGAAGACAGGAGGGGGAGGGATGGAGCCAAGAGCTGGACAGGTGATTGGCAAAAGGGATATGAGAGGATCATGGGACAGGAGGCCTAGGGAGAAGGAAAAGGTGGGGGGGGGAGCCCAGAGGATGGGCAAGGGGTATAGTCAGAGGGACAGAGGGAGAAAAAGGAGAGAGAGAGAGAGAGAGAAAGAATGTGTGAATATAAATAAATAACAGATGGGGTACGAGGGGGAGGTGGGGCATTAGCGGAAGTTAGAGAAGTCAATATTCATGCCATCAGGTTGAAGGTTACCCAGACGTATTATAAGGTGTTGTTCCTCCAACCTGAGTGTGGCTTCATCTTGACAGTAGAGGAGGCCGTGGATAGACATATCAGAATGGGACGTGGAATTAAAATGTGTGGCCCTCGTACCCCATCCATTATTTATTTATAACACACAACTTTGATGTGTGTTGTTTGCCTTTACCTCATTCGTTTGCCTTTACTTTTGCCATGTCTTTGTGTATAATTTTGCTGTATTTAACGTGCAATAAAACGAGTTACTGGGCAAAAGTGACAATTGCATCTATTGAATGTTTGCACAAGCAATACATTAATAAAGCACCTTGTTAAATGTATAAAACATGTCTGCATCAGTGTTATCTTGTATTTCCATACAATGTTACATTAGGCTGTTACACATCTATTGTCAGATATTGTTGTGGTGTTGGAGGTTGCGTTCAAGAAAACAATGAAATGCCGTGCTGCCGCCACCATTTGTTCCAGCACGTCATGACAGCGGTTTTAAAATTAGCCAGTTACCCCGTACACACTACAACGGCCAACCGGCGTTTTCAGATTTAAACACTCTGGAGAGTGTTTTAGAAAAGCTCTGTTTTCAGGGGAGGAAAACGCTGTTTCAGTGTGGACGGAGGGTCAAAACGAAGAGAAAAAGCTTCAGTTACAGATTTATACGGTCTAGCGTGGACATAGCCTCAGTCCAAAACATCAGCTGTTTATTCCCCTCCATTGATGCTGCCTGATTGATGCCATTGTCAGCAAATACTCTCACATGCACAATGCCCTGAGGAGAACACCTGAATGTATTGAAGTGGATGCAGAAATAGCCCTCAATAGAATAAGGTCTGAAAGCAGATTGGCCAGCTGGCCCTGATGGAATCACCCCCCCCCCCCCGCAAAGCGGAGGAAGGGACTGTTCTATGCAAAACAATGCCTCATATTTAACAGTTTATGAAGGGTTGTGATTGCTTCTGCAGACCAGAGAGACCTCCAATCAGTGCTTCTGTTTAAAAGACTCAGTAATTTTGAAACAGGTCCAAAGCTTGGGCCAGTTTAGGCAAGATGTTAAATTGTATGTTTACAGTTGCATTGCATGGTTGCTAGAGAATAGCAAAGGATGTGTAAAATGTAGCTTTATCATCACTAAAGTTAATCTTTTTTTAAAAAATGTGAATTTCAACAACTCTTTGATAAAAGTGCTGTACCACGTTGGTATCTGTGGGCTGACTATAGGATGAATGGTGAATTGTTTATATTTGAATACATGAGGGACTGGTATCAAAAGGTACTGGTTCTGCACAGAAATGATGTCCCACAAAGATGTGTCCAACACTCACTATTCTTCACCTCAAATTAGCATGAATGCAGTAACAGAGAAGTGGGAACCTTGTCTACCTGTGTAAGTGTTAAGACCCCTCGGGATTCAAACCCATGCCGCTGATGGGATATCTATGAGTGCTTTGGGTATGGGCTTGCTACATATTCAGCCAGGCCAGAGGCTACTTTCCACAAGATTGTCAGAGAGTCTGCAAATACTTCAGCCCTGTCTTTTGCACTCATGCATTGCACTCCGAGGATGTTAGACCATAAGACTATAAGGTATAGGAGCAGAAGTAGGCCATTTAGCCCATTGAGTCTGCTCTGCCATTCAATCATGGGCTGATGCAATTCTTCGGGCCATGCCCACTCCCCTGCCTTCTCCCCATACCCTTTGATGCGCTGGCTAATCAAGAACCTATCTATCTCTGCCTTAAATGCACCCAATGACTTGGCCTCCACAGCTGCTCGTGGCAACAAATTCCACAGATTTACCACTCTCTGAATAAAGTAATTTCTCCGCATCTCTGTTCTAAAAGGACGTCCTTCAATCCTGAAGTCGTGCCCTCATGTCCTAGACTCCCCTACCAAGGGAAATAACTTTGCTATATCTAATCTGTTGAGGCCTTTTAACATTCGGAATGTTTCTATGAGATCCCCATCATTCTCCTGAATTCCAGGGAATACATCCCAAGAGCTGCCAGATGTTCCTCATACGGTAACTCTTTCATTCCCAGGGTGAATTCTCGTGAATCTTCTCTGTTGGTATATCCTTTCTAAAATAAGGAGCTCAAAACTGCACACAATACTCCAAGTGTGATCTCACGAGTGCCTTATAGAGCCTCTACATCACATCTCTGCTGTTATATTCTATACCTCCTAGAAATAAATGCCAACATTGCATTCGTCTTCTTCACCACTGACTCAACCTGGAAGTTAACCTTTAGGGTATCCTGCAAAAGGATTCCCAAGTCCCTTTGCACTTCTGCATTTTGTTTTCTCTCCCCATCTAAATAATAGTCTGCCCATTTATTTCTTCCACCAAAATGCATGACCATACACTTTCCAACATTGTATTTCAATTGCCACTTCTTTGCCCATTCCCCTAAACTATCTAAGTCTCTCTGCAGGCTCTGTTTCCTCAACACGACCATACATGATTATCCATGAATACAGCCAAATGAAACAGCATTACTCCAGGGCCAAAGGGAGTACACAGTACCAACAGTCACACACAGCACAAGACACATATAAGATAGCAAGCACATGTAAGATATCAGTAAAATACAGTCATACAAAAAAATAGTCCAAGACTGGGTCCATGAATGTTGCAGAAATGGGCAGTCAACCACAGTACAGCTTGTCTTCTGCCAAGCGAACACTGGAGAGCAGCACCACCTCCAGCTAGGATGCCGCGCCACACCACACCACCTCTGGTGGAGTGCACCAACTTTGATATCTCTCTCCTTCACGGCTGTGAACAGGCGACATCACAGCTTGAGGCCTAGTCCTTGCTATGACCAAGACCACGCAGCTCCCCCTCCCCCTCCAGCACCACTCAGCCCTTGTCACCCACCCCTGCCAATTGCCAATAAATCAGTGAATCGGACTTGCAGCATTCCACATTTACAATATAGAGGATTTCTTGGAATGTATGCGGGATGGTTTTTTGAACCAACATGTCGAGGAACCGACTAGAGAGCAGGCTATTCTGGACTGGGTTTTGAGCAATGAGGAAGGGTTAATTAGCGATCTTGTCGTGAGAGGCCCCTTGGGTAAGAGTGACCATAATATGGTGGAATTCTTCATTAACATGGAGAGTGACGTAGTTAATTCAGAAACAAAGGTTCTGAACTTAAAGAGGGGTAACTTTGAAGGTATGAGACATGAATTAGCTAAGATAGACTGGCAAATGACACTTCAAGGATTGACGGTGGATATGCAATGGCAGGCATTTAAAGGTTGCATGGATGAACTACAACAATTGTTCATCCCAGTTTGGCAAAAGAATAAATCAAGGAAGGTAGTGCACCCGTGGCTGACAAGAGAAATTAGGGATAGTATCAATTCCAAAGAAGTAGCATACAAATTAGCCAGAGAAAGTGGCTCACCTGAGGACTGGGAGAAATTCAGAGTTCAGCAGAGGAGGACAAAGGGCTTAATTAGGAAGGGGAAAAAAGATTATGAGAGAAAACTGGCAGAGAACATAAAAACGGACTGTAAAAGCTTTTATAGATATGTAAAAAGGAAAAGACTGATAAAGACAAATGTAGGTCCCCTGCAAACAGAAACAGGTGAATTGATTATGGGGAGCAAGGACATGGCAGACCAATTGAATAATTACTTTGGTTCTGTCTTCACTAAGGAGGACATAAATAATCTTCCAGAAATAGTAAGGGACAGAGGGTCCAGTGAGATGGAGGAACTGAGCGAAATACATGTTAGTAGGGAAGTGGTGTTAGGTAAATTGAAGGGATTGAAGGCAGATAAATCCCCAGGGCCAGATGGTCTGCATCCCAGAGTGCTTAAGGAAGTGGCCCAAGAAATAGTGGATGCATTAGTGATAATTTTTCAAAACTCGTTAGATTCTGGACTAGTTCCTGAGGATTGGAGGGTGGCTAATGTAACCCCACTTTTTAAAAAAGGAGGGAGAGAGAAACCGGGGAATTATAGGCCGGTTAGCCTAACGTCGGTGGTGGGGAAACTGCTGGAGTCAGTTATCAAGGATGTGATAACAGCACATTTGGAAAGCGGTGAAATGATCGGACAAAGTCAGCATGGATTTGTGAAAGGAAAATCATGTCTGACGAATCTCATAGAATTTTTTGAGGATGTAACTAGTAGAGTGGATAGGGGAGAACCAGTGGATGTGGTATATTTGGATTTTCAAAAGGCTTTTGACAAGGTCCCACATAGGAGATTAGTGTGCAAACTTAAAGCACACGGTATTGGGGGTAAGGTATTGGTGTGGGTGGAGAATTGGTTAGCAGACAGGAAGCAAAGAGTGGGAATAAACGGGACCTTTTCAGAATGGCAGGCGGTGACTAGTGGGGTACCGCAAGGCTCAGTGCTGGGACCCCAGTTGTTTACAATATATATTAATGACTTGGATGAGGGAATTAAATGCAGCATCTCCAAGTTTGCGGATGACACGAAGCTGGGTGGCAGTGTTAGCAGTGAGGAGGATGCTAAGAGGATGCAGGGTGACTTGGATAGGTTGGGTGAGTGGGCAAACTCATGGCAGATGCAATTTAATGTGGATAAATGTGAAGTTATCCACTTTGGTGGCAAAAATAGGAAAACAGATTATTATCTGAATGGTGGCCGATTAGGAAAAGGGGAGGTGCAACGAGACCTGGGTGTCATTATACACCAGTCATTGAAAATGGGCATGCAGGTACAGCAGGCGGTGAAAAAGGCGAACGGTATGCTGGCATTTATAGCGAGAGGATTCGAGTACAGGAGCAGGGAGGTACTACTGCAATTGTACAAGGCCTTGGTGAGACCACACCTGGAGTATTGTGTGCAGTTTTGGTCCCCTAATCTGAGGAAAGACATCTTTGCCATAGAGGGAGTACAAAGAAGGTTCACCAGATTGATTCCTGGGATGGCAGGTCTTTCATATGAAGAAAGACTGGATGAACTGGGCTTGTACTCGTTGGAATTTAGAAGATTGAGGGGGGATCTGATTGAAACGTATAAGATCCTAAAGGGATTGGACAGGCTAGATGCAGGAAGATTGTTCCCGATGTTGGGGAGGTCTAGAACGAGGGGTCACAGTTTGAGGATAGAGGGGAAGCCTTTTAGGACCGAGGTTAGGAAAAACTTCTTCACACAGAGAGTGGTGAATCTGTGGAATTCTCTGCCACAGCAAACTGTTGAGGCCAGTTCATTAGCTATGTTTAAAAGGAAGTTAGATATGGCCCTTGTGGCTACAGGGGTCAGGGGGTATGGAGGGAAGGCTGGGTTCTGAGTTGGATGATCAGCCATGATCATAATAAATGGCGGTGCAGGCTCGAAGGGCCGAATGGCCTACTCCTGCACCTATTTTCTATGTTTCTATGTTTCTATATTCAACAGGGTTTTGTGATCACAAGCAACATAGATGATCACTCGCTGTTAGACTGCACACCTCATTTGTACTCCAACTCCTTCAGCTCTTCTCTGATGTAGGCAACAGCATGATCCACACCAAGTTCAGATCCTTCACTTTCTCTGCCAATGAGCAACTCGCTGATGGGGTAGACCTGCAGTACTTCAAGTTCCTAATGTCCAGTAAGGTCTTGCAATCATACTTTTTAAAAAGGACAATGCCACCTTTGGCTCACCCCATAGAAACCACCACAATCGAATGTGCTGCCATCTTACTGGAAGGCTGGATGTTGTAACCATTTGTGGGGCTTAACATTTTAAAATCCTAAATTTATTCAGAATGGGATTTTTCTTTTTGTTGTTCTCGGATGCTGTAAAGAGATTGCTGAGAGGTGTCACTAATTCTGTTTCGTTACCTAAATTTATAAACCAAAATCTGTCTCAAGATACACAGGGCAACCTTGCTTACCCAAATGATTGTTAAACCTATTTTTCTGTGAATTGATGTGCATGGCAAAGCTTTCTGTGTTATCTTATGTGATACGGTTTGTGAGAAAGTAACATTCTGTATGGTGTATGCATGCCAGGAAAGAGATATGTTGGTGCTCGGAATAGAAAACAATAAAGTTGAAACAGGTTGTAACGGACAATTTTGTCACAACTCAGGTCAGGTCAGGGTCTTTGGTAGTTTTGAGTTAGAAGATTGTGGATTAGATTCCTACTCTAAAGATGAATGTGCAGACTTTTTTACATGACAGTGCCATATTGAGTGTTGAATTGTATGAAGTGTCACCTTTTGTCTGAAAAATCTGCTGCAATCCTCTACACAATCATCTTTTGATTGACAATGCTTTCAACATCCAAGTAAAAATCTGTAATATTTTAAAACTTTTAAAATAAAGGTTAATTAACCTTATTTGGTCCATTACTGTGAATGCATGCATACCTTTTATATTTGAGCTTCTGAAAAATTGTACATATTTCCCCTTTTAAAATTTGCAGCTACAAGATTAAAGTTGTGCAGATGGCTTTGAATACTTAATCAAATGAGCTGACCTTGCTGAGTTGCAGCTTCTCAATTCATAATTAGAATCAGGTTTATTATCACTGACATGTGTCATGAAATTTATTGCTTTTTGGCAGCAGTACACTGTAATACATAATCTTACTGTAAGATTCAAAAATAAATAGTGCAAAAAGTGACTAATGAAGTTAATGATCATGGGCTATTCTGAAATCTGATGGTGGAGAGAAGGAAGCTGCTCCTATAACACTGGGAGTTGATCTTCAGGCTCCTGTACATCCCCCCTGATGGTAGTAATGTGAAGAGGCCAAGTCCTGGATGTGAGGGTCTTTAATGATGGATGACTCCTTGAGGCACTGACTCTTGAAGATGGCCTCAATGATGGAAAGCGTTGTATCTGTGATGGAACTAGCTGTCTAAAACCCTCCGCAGCCTTTTGTGATCCTGTACATTCAAGTCTCCAAATCAGGCTGTGATGCAACCAGTCAGAATGCTCTCCACTGTACATCTGTAGAAATTTGCAAGTCTTTGGTGCCATACCAAATCTCCTTAAACTCCTAATGAAGTAGTGCTGTTGACACACCTTCTTCATGAATGCATCAATGTTTTGGGCACAGGATAGATTCTAAAATGTTGGTGCTCAGGAACTTGAAGCTGCTCACTGCTGACCTCTCAATGAGGACTGGTGTGTATTCTCTCTACTTTCGCTTCCTTGCTGACATTTGGTGCGAAATTGTTATGTAAAACCACTCAACCAGTCGATCTATCTTACTCCTGTACACCTTATTGTTATCTGAGATTCTGCTAACAACAGTAGAGTTCATACCAATTTTCTAGATTACATTTGAACTGTGCTTAGCCACACAATCTTGAGTTTAGAGAAAATAGAGCAGTGTGCAAAGCACACATGTTTGATGTGCAGCTGAGGTGCTATTATGGATTCCCACTGACTCAATAAGGAAGTCGAAGATCCAGTTGCTGAGGGAGGAGCGGAGGCCAAGGTTTGGAAGCTTTTTGATTAGTACTGATGGTGTTGCACACTGAGCTGTAATCAATAAACAGTAGCTTGATGTTTGTATTGCTGTTGTCTCAGTGCTCCAAAACTAAGTGGATAGCCGGTGAGATTGTGTCCACTGTAGATCTGTAGACAAATTGCAGCAGATTTAGGTACTTGCTCAGGCAGGAGCTAGTTCTAACCATGACCAATCATACTTCAATACAGTAGGTCTGAGTACTACCAGGTGATAGTCATTTAAGTAGCTCACTGCTATGATTGCTGCCCTTTTGAAGCAAGGGGAACCTCAGACCATACCAGTTAGTGAGAGTTTGAAGAAGTACTTGAACAATTCATCTGGTTATGCATTTAGTGTATATAATATTTTATATAACCTATTGTAGTTATAGTCAGGGAAAAGGTGTTATTAATATTTTAAATATACATTATAATTCTTCCCATTTTGAACATCTGTTGAGGAAAGAATATGAGTACCAACATCATTCTTCATATCTCTGACAGATGAAAAATGCCTTGATCTCTTTTGGCTTTCCTCCAGAAATTGACAAAGTAGGATCATTTAGCTAGAAAGAGAGAGAAAGATTGGAGCAATTCTTTGTTCTCAAGGCAAAATTTGATCATTTAAGTATTTTGAATATTCTCCCAGTAGAAATCCACGAGCTTTGCAGTAAGAATTAGAATCTGACAAATAGGACTTAATTTTTGCACATGTTGTAACTGTTACCTGTATGATCATTATCTCTTAACACTTTGATGTTATTTACTTGTTTAGAAACATGAGTTTAGTGCTCAAATTTTTTTTTTTTACAAACTGACCATGTTATTAGTGGGACTGGATTTGATTAATAATAATTTGATGTAATCTAGAGAAACATTTCAGATTTCATAGAAATGATTTTTAAAAAATTTAAATCTCAATAAGAAATTCAGCCAGATTTCTAAATTGTTGCTGATGTTCCCAATGTTGCGGCTGTCTCTTGTACATCACCATTAATTATGAAAGTAAAAAAATATGTAGGCAAGTTACTTATTTTGGCAGCTTGCTTTAAGTAAAATTATATATATATATATATATATATATATATATTGCTTTCATCAGATACTTTGCCGCCAAATTATTTTGTATACTAGTTTCACTTGGATCTTGGTGCATTTTATGTTTGCGTGAATAGATGATACTTTTGCCACTGGATCCCATGTGGGTGAATTAATAATTTGGGATGTGCTGGACTGGACAGTTAAAGCATTTGAATCTCAGTTCTGGAATGCTGCGCCACAATATGACAAACCAGCTGAGATAAAGATATCACAGACTCCAAACCAGTCTGAAACCTGCATTCATCATCTGACTTCAGATAGAGAGGTAAAGCTTAAAAAAAGATGGCACTTCTTTCATAGACCTAAGTCTATATACTTAATACAGCATTTGGAAAGTATTTTAAAAATTGTACAGTTCTAATTTTACTGTTCTGAGTGGAACATGAAAGACTACCTGCTAGTCTAATGGCAAGATCAATGAATATAGCATGTATTTGCTAGCTTTGGTTTGTAAATATTTGAAGTTGGCTTTTGTCCTCTCCTTTTTGTTCAAATTACATAAATAATGATAACATGAGAACTTCTTCACTTTCTTCCTCCCCCCCCCGCCCCAGTGGTTTTTATGTGATTGATCAAATGCATGCTATGAAACAGCTCATCAGATCACCATATGAACAGCTTGCTAAATTCCTCCATGTAGAGACTCCATGCTTTTTATTTTTTTAAAAAAGGCTTTGCTATTAAGCTAAATAATGTTTGTGGTGTTTTAAATTTTAAATTCTTGTATTTCTTATCTAT
The DNA here is from genome assembly GCF_963921235.1 of Mobula hypostoma. Taxonomy (NCBI): domain Eukaryota; kingdom Metazoa; phylum Chordata; class Chondrichthyes; order Myliobatiformes; family Myliobatidae; genus Mobula; species Mobula hypostoma. The sequence continues at coordinate 164,139,011 of NC_086101.1, read as the reverse complement.
AGAATATTTTTGCTGCGATTGGGACAGGAATTTATGTGTATAATCTTCAGACAAGAACTGTGATTGCCTACCAACAAGTGGCACATGATTCCCGGGTGTTGCATATTGCAAAGTTGCCAAATAAGTATGCAAGTTTGAATTCTAAACTATCTATTATAGATAAAGCAACAGACTTGAATGCTGCCCATGCAGCATGGGAACATTGTAATAATTTTAATTTTAAATGAATGTGCACTGCTAATTTAGAAGTGATTACTAACTTGAATTGTATCTTGTAAATTCAGTTCGGAAAATATTTTAAGTTGAAAGAAAGTTGAGAGATTTTGTTCTACTTTCAAGAACAACATTTTTTAAAAAAAGTTTTTATTTTTAAACTTTACAAGCGAACAATGCATATATCTCGGATATTTTATTTAGAGATGCAGCACTGAATAGACCCTTCCAGCCCTTTGAACCACACCACCCAGCAGCCCCTGACAACCCTAAGCCTAATCTAATCATGGGACAACTTACTATGACCAATTAATTTACCTGGTATGTCTTTGGATTGTGGGAGGAAACCAGAGGGCCTGGAGAAAACCCACACATTCTATGAGGAGACATTCAGAGACTCTTACGTAGGATGCCAGGATTGAACTCTGAATTCCGACGCCCTGAGCTGTAATAGTGTCACACTAACTGCTACGCTGTGGTGGTGCCCCAATAGATTTGAACATGTATTTTTATTTACCTGAAAAGAGAGTTTTAAATTGGATTTTATTGTCAGGTACAACAAATGGCTGACATACACGCTGAAAATAATTTCTGAATTTCAATGTTTTACAGCCAGTTGATCTCCTGCTCTGTTGACGGCAGTGTTCGCCTTTGGGTATTGCAGGAACTTCCTCCAGCAGAACCTGCTACATCAGGTTGGTGCAACTTAACATTATATACGTTAGTAGATACAACTTAATTCTCTAGATATTACCTTTTCCAGCAATGAGGATCCCAATGTCTGGTTAGAAACACTTAAAAATTAGTCAGCTTAAGCAGGCATGTAGTCCTGCTGAGCTGCTTTTGTTTCCTTGCATGGTTACTTGGTGTGCAAGTGCCTGCTAAAAAATAATAATTTTCTTTTCATGTTTCTTTTCAACTTAACATGATGATAGAAGGAGCAATTCTCCTGTGCTGCAAGCAACACTTTTTGCTCTCCTATTCTGCTACACTGCCTGAATTTAGCAAAGTCTAATTAGTGAGCTGCTTTAGGTTGCCTCTAGTTGTGCTTAGGTCAATGAATATAGCATGTACTTGCCTAGCTTTGGCGTCTAAATATTTGAAGTAGGCTTTTCTCCTCTCCTTTTGTTCAAATTACGTAAATAATGATAACATGAGAACTTCTTGCCTTTCTTGGCAAATATAGGGACAATGTTGCACTGCTTCATGGGCAGCATGGCAGTGTAGAGGCTAGTGTAACACTTTACAGCATCAGCAATTGGAATTCTATTCCTACCACTGTCTGTAAGGAGTTTGTATGTCCTACCTGTGACCATGTGGGTTTCCTCCAGGTGCTCCTGTTTCCTCCCATGTTCCAAAGGTGTACAGGTTAGTAAGTTCTGGTCATGCTATGTTGGTGCCAGAAGCATGGTGATGCTTGTGGACTGCTTCCAGCTCATCCTCAGAGTGTATTGGTCATGGATGCAAGCAACACATTTCACTGTATACAGGTGACAAATAAAGCTAATCACACTATATTGTGCACACAAATGTATATGGAATCTACTCTGTTATGATATTTTAATTCCATTTTGTGCTGTTTCACCTGAGAATTTCAGGGTCCATTTTGTATCAAAGAAGCCAAATTTTCAAATGCATTGATTTTTAATATATGCATTAGGTCACTTTTCAGTTATAATTTATTTCTGGCTAAATGTCTTAGAGTATCATCTAAATGTTTACAGAACTGGTTTTCATTTGTTATCCTTTTATTAATTTAGTTGTAACAATTATAATGAGTTGATGCCTGTTTGATTTTAGGGATTTTTAGTATGTGGGGAATTGGGAGGCCAAACAAGCAGCAAAACCAATCAAAACGCAAGTTGGAGTGTTCTATGTTGAAGATTTTGGAGATAACTGGTGATTTGATTGGTCATTCAGGTGCAGTGCAAGTGAGTATTTGTGTTGTGTGGACACTTTTTTTTCTCTACTGCTAATTATTGTCCATAATAGCTTATAAAATGTTTCAGTTTATTTATGAACTAACAAAGAAAAGGTTAGGCTGGAAGGGAGAAGAGAAATGAAGAATTAGAACAGGTAATTTAATTTCTTAATTCTGCCATTCAGTGACATTAAAGCAGATTTCTGATCTAGTTTCAAAAAGACCAAAGAGCAGCTTGTGGACTTCAGGAAGGGTAAGATGAGGGAACACAAACCAATCCTCTTAGAGGGATCAGAAGTGGAGAGAGTGAGCAGTTTCAAGTTCCTGGTGTCAAGGATCTAACCTGGTCCCAACATATCGATGCAGCTATAAAGAAGGCAAGACAGTGGCTATATTTCATTAAGAGTTTGAGGAGATGTAGTTTGTCACCTATAAAACTCAAAAACTTCTACAGATGTACCATGGAGAGCATTCTGACAGGCTGCATTACTGTCTGGTATGGGGTGGGGGTGGGGGGTGGGATGCCATTGCACAGGATTGAAAGAAACTACAGAAAGTTGTAAAGCTAGTCAGCTCTATCTTGGGTACTAGTCTACATAGTATCTTAAGGCCATAAAATAAAGGAACAGAATTGGGCCATTTGCTCATCAAGTCTGCTCCACCATTTCATCATGGCTGATCCATTTTTTCTCTTAGCCCCAATTTCCTGCCTTCCCCCAGTATCCCTTCATACCCTGACCAGTCAAGAATCTATCAACCTCTGCTGTAAATATACATAAGAGATTTGGTCTCCACAGCTGCCTGTGCAACAAATTCCACAGACTCACCATCCTCTGGCTAAAGAAATTCCTCCTCACCTCTGTTCCAAAAGGATGCCCCTCTTTCTGAGGCTGTGCCCTCTGGTCTTAGACACTCCCACCATAGGAAACATCTTCTCCACATCCACTCTATCACAGCCTTTCACCATTCAATAGGTTTCAATTAGATCACCCCTCATTCTTCTGAATTCTAGTGAATACAGGCCCAAAACATCTTCAAGGAGTGGTGCCCTAGAAAGGTGGTATCTATTATTAAGGACCCCTATCATCCAGGGCATGCCTTCTTCTCATTGTTACTGTCAGGAAGGAGGTACAGAAGCCAGAAGGCACACACTCAGCAATTCAGAAACAGCTTCTTCTACCATCCAATTTCTAAATAGACGTCGAACCCATGAACACTATCTCACTTTTTTGTTTTTATATTATTTGTTTTAAACTATTTAATATACATATCTACTTACTGTAATGAATTACTGATTTACACTTTTATTTTTTTCTTTATATTATTAGGTATTGCATTGTATTGCAGTCGCTAAGTTAACAAATTTCGGATACATGCCAGTGATATTAAACTTGACTCTGATTCTTTGCACAATATACCTTTGAAACTTTTGTGGAGCAGTAAATCATTTTGCAGCAGATTTCAGTAGTTAACCCTGCATATGTTGCAATCAGAAGTTGATAATTTCAGTGTGTTGGCAATTGTTACAGCTTCATTACAACAAAATATAGGCCATGATATTTTCAGTGATTCTGAAAGCATATTCCAACTTGAAATCGGTGTTTATACCAAAGATCGCAGATGCATTTGGCTCTATTATGACAAGGCCTTACTTGCTTTAGTCAGTTGAATCAGTTTATTTCTCTTATTTGCAGATCATCATCTTTTGCCCATCGGTTGTTTGTCGGTATTTGTGTGTATGTTTTTGTTGATTCTATTGTATTTCTTTGTTCTATTGTGAGTGTCTGCATGAAAACAAATCTCATGATAGTGTATAATGACATTATACATACTTTGATGATAATACATTTACTTTGAACTTGCTGCAAATAGACTTTATAGCTGCTTGAATTATTTCTGTTTTGTCAATTTCCAGATGTTCCTCTATTCTAAAGAGCATGGATTAGTAACATGTTCAACAGATCACCTCATCATCTTATGGAAGGATGGACAGAGGGAATCCCAGTTACGGAGTAAGGCATTATTCCAAAAATTAGAACAAGATAATGTGTAATTTTGATATTATTGTAAAGCAAATGAAATTGTTATGATAGTTATAAATCAACTCAAAAGATGTGCAAAGTATTTTTCTGTGGATTCATGATATTGTAGATAGTGTCAAGATACTGCTAAGATTGCCTTCATTACTAGTTCTGGATTTATATTGGTGTTGCAAATAGTCTTCTGAACAAGCAATTTTTGCTTATCTGTGATTTGTAAATATTAAAATATGAAGATGTATATTTAAAAGATCTGTGACAAGAAGACACGGCTTTTTTATTTTTTTTGTATAATTTAAAAAACATTTGGTAAAAATATCTTGTGACTCCCATCTACCCATCACTGTTGCTCTTTCATGCTGTATCTTAATAAATAAATAAACAAACAAAAATATCCAGTGAGTGGCAGTTCTGTGGGAGAGGTCAAAGGACAATGGTCAGACTGGTTCAAGCTGACAGTGCTGTGCAGAAGATACTCTCACGCATAACACAAACCTTGAAGTGGATGGGCTACAGCAGCAGAAGACCATGAACCTACATTCAGGGGCCACTTTATTGGTGAGAGAATAGCTTAGAGTGAAAATATGAAGACAGCTTGAGGTGGGAGCAGATACAATTCATTTAGAAGCTAATTATTTAATTTGCTATTTTTTATTGATGAAAATTACTATAAGCATTCAAATTCTAAACATAAAATATGCTTTTATACAAAAATCAAAACATTCAGTTAAGTATACAATGCAAGAATATAATACAAAATATTGTATTGTGAATATTAACTAATTGGATACGTTTATATAAAATACAATTCTATACAATTCTGTGCACAGAAAGTCAATTACATTTGATTATTGCTTCGTATAAAGAAAGCAAAGCTCTTGGCAGTGATTCTAATACAATCTGGAATCAGTAAGTACTTGGCCTTTCTACCCTGTGCGAAGTCAAGTATTCACTTGCATTATTGAATACATCTCTCCTATCATATTCTCTCAATTGTGTGCATGCATACCTTTTAAGTATACTAAATATTAATAAAGTAGCCTATACTGACTGAGAAAAAATAACTTGCAGGTTTTTAATTTTTGTAAGGTGCTATAGACTCTATACACAGAATCCTTAGCCAGCAGAGCATGCCAACAGACTAAATTAAAACAAACAATGCTTTGTACACCAGATTTTGTTTGGACATGAGTTTCTTGATATTAGAGCTAGAACCCATTTGAAAATTAATGCAATGGAATATCAATTTTGGCCTTCAACAGTACACGGCAGTAAAATTTGTGTGTTGGTTTCGGTGATCTTAGCTGATTCAGCATCTGACCACTGCAAAATTCTTGATGCTAAAATAATTGAATGGTGCAAAATGAAAGTGCTTGTGTTGGAGGTTAAGAAATTCTTTTTATGGTACAGGTAGTTTGAAAACCACTGGTAAATTAAGGAAATCAATGCCTTTTCTTTTCATGTATTAGGTGTTATTGCCCTTTCTTGATAGACCCCTTGGATACTCATTCTATTGCTGCTCTTAATAATAATTAAAAATAGCTCCATGGTATAAAAGATCAGCACAAGTGACTAATATGTCAAACATTCCCAGTTGTGAATTGAAAGGATCTGCTGTCATAAAATATTTAACGTAGTGAGTTTAATAACAATACATGTTATTTGTTATTGCTGCTTGTCAATGGTGCAAAATCTTTGTTCTCTTTCTTTTCCTCTTTCAAATCAATAACAGCCAATGTACTTAGAGTTCCAGCTTGTAAATATGTTGTGGCTGCAAGTTTGTTCAAAATGAATCCTGCACTTGCATAAAATATCACAAAGCGGAAGGAACTCAAATAGAAACCAATAAAGCAGAAATAGGACTATGGTCAGAAAAATAAAATTTTTCAAAAAAGCATGGAAACCAATAGGCATGTAGAGCTTACTCTGCCATACTTTAGGGTGTAACAGCCTTAAAATATTCTTGAAAAGTGCAACATCCTCTGACTCCAGGGAATCCTTGACCCACGTCTGATCAAAGCAGAGAAGGTGCATTTGGGGTATATTGAGAAACCTCAGCCATGCATTGAGCACACAAATCTGACATAAATGGAGGAAGTACCTGCTCTCCTGCCCCAGGACAGGAGGAACAATACAAAGCAATTCAGGCCATTCAGCCGACGATGTTGTGCTGACTTTTTAACCTACTCAAAGATCAATCTTATGCTTCTTTCTCACATAGCCCTCCATTTTGCTTTCATCCATACATCTATGTGAACACCTCCACACACTATTTAAAAATAATTATCTCTGACATCCCCTCCCCTAACTTTCTGGCATCAGCACTCCGTATGGAGGAAAAAAACTTTCTGACAGCTCCCCCACCCCCCCAATACTTTCCTTCAATTTCTTTAAAATGACACACTCTCACATTAGCCATTTCTGCCTTGGGAAAACAGGTGCTGGCTGTCCACTCTATCTAGGCCTTTTACCTTCTACATCTCTATCAACACCTCAGATTCTCCTTCACTCCAAGAGAAAAGTTCTAGCTCACTGAACTCTTCCTCATAGGACATGCTCTATTCCAGGCACCACTCTGATAAATCTCATCTGCAATCTCTGAACTTCCACATCCTTTCTATACTCAGGTGACTAGAACTGAACACAATCGTCTGTGTGGTCTAACCAGAGTTTTCTAGAGCTGCAACATTGTCTCGTGGCTCTTGAACTCAATCCCCTGACTACTGAGGGCCAAGACACCATACACCACCCTAACTACCCTATCAACTTGCCCAGCAAATTTAAGGGATTTATGGACATGGAGTCCAAGATTCTGAAGTTTCTCCACATTAAGAATCCTGCCATTAACCGTGAACTCTGCCTTCAATTTCAACTTGGCAAAGTGTATTACTTCACATTTTTTTGGATTGAAATCCATCTGCCATTTCTCAGCCAAGCTCTGCATTCCGTCAATGTCTCCATGTCATTCTCAACATCTGAGCAACCACAAAACCAGAGTGAAATCATGTCATCGTCAAGCCCAAGGGAATGCGGAAGAAGAATATACAAACAGGCATTGCCGTTGACTTTCAGGCCTTTTCTGTCATTCAAATGATCTGGTCTGGCCAACTCTTTTCACCTGCATTGATATGATGTTAATATAAACATTTTTGTTTGGCTTTGTAATTAATGAAATTCTATTTATCAATTTGTTATACAGTACTCTATCAACTATCAAGTGACTGGTATTTAAGCTAAACATAAATATTCCTTTCACCTGTTTTAGTTCCTCATAAAGCAATGCATCTTTCTGGAAATTCATTGGAAAAATTACTACAGTCCTAACATCTGCTTGATAAAGATATGGAGGATACAGTTAAAGTAGATTCTCTGCAGAAAGGGATGAAATGGATACCAAAAACAGAGTGGGCTTCATACAGTAAACCATATAAACCATTCCACTTGTGTTCAAGTCCATAAAAAGGGTATATCAACCTGACGTAACTCTTTACAGATAATGAATTTGAGAGATTTCTTTCAGCAGTGCAGAGGAGAACATGTCACATGGAATTATTGAAGCAGAAATTACAGATGTATTTAATAGATAGTTTGATGCATAAAGGAATGAGCAAGAATGGACTGTTCAACACTTGAATTTGTTCTGCTTTACAGAGATCAATCCTCTGTATAACTGAAGCATAGAAACATAGAAAATAGGTGCAGGAGTAGGCCATTCGGCCCTTCAAGCCTGCACCGCCATTTATTATGATCATGGCTGATCATCCAACTCAGAACCCTGCACCAGCCTTCCCTCCATACCCCCTGATCCCCGTAGCCACAAGGGCCATATCTAACTCCCTCTTAAATATAGCCAATGAACTGGCCTCAACTGTTTCCTGTGGCAGAGAATTCCACAGATTCACCACTCTCTGTATGAAGAAGTTGTTCCTAATCTCAGTCCTAAAAGTCTTCCCCTTTATCCTCAAACTGTGACCCCTCATTCTGGACTTCCCCAACATCGGGAACAATCTTCCTGCATCTAGCCTGTCCAATCCCTTTAGGATTTTATACGTTTCAATCAGATCCCCCCTCAATCTTCTAAATTCCAATGAGTACAAGCCTAGTTCATCCAGTCTTTCTTCATATGAAAGTCCTGCCATCCCAGGAATCAATCTGGTGAACCCTCTCTATACTCCCTCTATGGCAAGGATGTCTTTCCTCAGATTAGGGGACCAAAACTGCGCACAATTCTCCAGGTGTGGTCTCAGCAAGGCCTTGTACAACTGCAGTAGTACCTCCTTGCTCCTGTACTCGAATCCTCTTGCTATGAATGCCAGCATACCATTCGCCTTTTTCACCACCTGCTGTACCTGCATGCCCACTTTCAATGACTGGTGTATAATGACACCCAGGTCTCGTTGCACCTCCCCTTTTCCTAATCGGCCACCATTCAGATAATAATCTTTTTTCCTATTTTTGCCACCAAAGTGGATAACTTCACATTTATCCACATTAAATTGCATCTGCCATGAATTTGCCCACTCACCCAACCTATCCAAGTCACCCTGCATCCTCTTAGCATCCTCCTCACAGCTAACACTGCCGCCCAGCTTCGTGTCATCCGCAAACTTGGAGATGCTGCATTTAATTCCCTCATCCAAGTCATTAATGTATATTGTAAACAACTGGGGTCCCAGCACTGAGCCTTGCGGTACCCCACTAGTCACCGCCTGCCATTCTGAAAAGGTCCCGTTTATTCCCACTCTTTGCTTCCTGTCTGTTAACCAATTCTCTATCCACACCAATACCTTACCCCCAATACCATACTTCCACACTCAGCAAATACCAACCTCACCTTGGATACCTGCTTTGTAAAGTATAATATTTTCATGAATTTGAGCTGATGGATTAAATTGTACTAACATAGGCATAGTAAAAAGTGAACCAAGTATCTTACTGCCCAAAATGCATACTTATTAGTCAGCATTTAATATGCTCAAGTTATTGTCAGAATCCAAATAGTTTGTAAAGGGTTTATAACTTGTACTCAAAGCATTCTGTTGAAGAAAGTGACAAAAACGCTGATCAGGTCCTCGAGCTTGATGAGTGGGAAATCTTTCTTGCTGGTCCTTCTATACTCCAGTAGGAGTTCCAACCAAAGCCGGTGGGAAAGGTGTTCCAGCAGGTGACAACGTTTGCTTGATGGTGGGTAGCTGTCGGCCTGATGGAACAATCCCAAAGCAAAGACAACAGCGTAATTGTGATGGGCTGAAGTGTTGGTGGGAATAGAACTATAGTATTTGCGAGCAGAGTTCCAGGGAAGGGATGGAGGAAGAAGCCCATGGTAGAGTAGATCCAATCTATCCTTCCTGCTTGAAGAATACCTCCAGGTCTTCCTGACAACATGGAACCATAAAAACATAAATGAAGGGATTGCACTGCCCCTTCAGCGGATTTTGTTGATTGGTAAATATGCTAAAGTCAAAATGGTGTCATTTGTATATGTGGTTGACATTAAAATTGGACTCTCTGCTCCTCTTGCATGTTTGAACTTCGCATGTCTAGTTTATTCATGTTCAATCAGTAGAATGAAAAATTGCATAAACATAAACCTTTCTCACCTACCCAACCCATTCCCAAAATACAAGCCCTTTAGCCCACAATGTTGTGCAGACCTTTTAACCCACACACCTGCCACAGTCATAGAACACAACAGCATTGAAGCAGGCACTTCAGCCCATTTAGTGCTGACCATTAATCTGCCTAATCCTATTGATCTGCACCCAAACCATAAGCCCTCCATACTCCTCCCATCCATGTACCTATCCAAATTTCTCTTAAATATTGAAATCAAATCTGCACATGTGCTGTCAGCTCATTCCACACTCTTGCCACGTTCTGAGTGAAGAAGTTTCCCCCCTCATATACTCTTTAAACATTTCACCTTTCACTCTTAACCCATAACCTCTGATTTATTGTTTTATTACATTGTTGAGTAGGTATATGGAGGATAACTCAACAATGTATCCACTTAAATCTTACCACTTATGCATTGTAAGCTTGTGAACATATGTTACATGTTAAAACAATGTAGGACAGCAGAAACCTGATTGGATGAGGATGAACCAATCAGGAGGAACAGATGACGGGGCTATAAATACCACCGAACTAGACATGCCCAGGCATCATCTTTGATGAAGATGGCAGAGTTTGTCATTGAAATGTCGGTTAAAATCAATACCTGTACCTGGCTGGAACCACAAGAAAAGTTTACGTTACACATTATTTTACATACTGTTTAGAGGTAACATTTATTGATAAAACAGCATTTTTTAAAATTATGTTTATTGTTACACATATTGTCCCAGTAATGAACAAAATTACTGCTGTATTTTCTATAAACAGTTGTATATTTTGTTAAATTCTTCTATTTACAAATGTACACACATACATTTTACAATATGTATGTTTCACCTTAGTGATTGAATCTTGCTTTACCTAAAGTTTTGTTTTTGGTCCCGCATGTGTTTACTTTTCTCATTTAGGAGTTGTCTCACTTTGCAGATGTGTTTGCAGCACGCTTACTAGTTAACCACCTCATGCGGCCACTTTAACAGATATAGGTGGAACAAACCCCAGAATGTGGACTCCTTTCAACATGTGCCTATTTAATTACTGAAAAGAAGCCCTGTCCACATTAGTATTTACACAGTATGCTGCTGACTCATATGGATGAGTCAATTTCAGCATGCACATGTTGTGTTTGCTTCTATTTATGACACAGAAAATAAATGTGTGATATGTAATTATTTAGCCAGAGGGCGGTGAATCTGTGAAATTCACTGCAACAGATGGTTGTGGAGGTCAAGTCATTGGGTAGATTTAAAGCGGAGGTTGATAAGTTCTTGATTAGTCAGAGTGTCAAACATTATGGAAAGAAGGCAGGAGAATGGTGTGGAGAGGGTAATAAATCAGCCATGATGGATTGGCAAAAGAGACTTGCTGGGCCAAATAGCCTAATTCTGGAGGTTGGGGAGTTTTGGCAGTCTCACACTCTGTAATCACAGCGACAATCAACAAAGCAATGGAATGCCGAAACATGAAAGGATAGAAGTTTAAGGAAATTATCCAAATGACAGTGCTCTGGACAGCCTGTGTATTGGCACTGTTCCAGTTCTAGATACAGAGAAACAAAGGAGCTACTGAAGGCATTGGAGGTATTCCAGTGAAGAAGTGTGCAGCTGCTGGCTAGCATCAGTGGCCAGAGTGCAAAAACACGATGTGATTTGAATTTTCAAGGAGGAGAAAAGGCACAAGTAGATAGCAAAATGGTTAATTATTTGTGAGAATAAAATACATAAACATTCTGTAATCTAAATTGTAAGAACTTGGCAAGTGGCCTCAAATCGATCAAAGAAAAGATAAATGTGTGACTAAAATCAGTAGGTGTCACATGATCAATATATGGAAATAGACTCTGAAGAATAATGAAGGTAAAACATCAGCATTCATTAAAAATATTTAATGTGGCACAATTGGGGACATCATGTCTGAATGAAAGATGAGACAAATATTTTTCCTCATCCATGACTATCATGTGACTGTGTTTAGAACTCCTCTTCAGAACAACAGAGCACAGATAGGGGTTGTTATGTATACTGCACTGGATACTGATGTGGGAAAAATGTAATAGTGTTTATTGCCACATGAATTATTATAAAATATGGAAATATGTTTGACATATTTAATATTTTTTGGAAAAGAAAATTAATTTAACCACATTAATCTGGTTGCAGATAAAAGTAAAGATCTTGGCAAAGTTATAGATTAAAATATTAATTCAATATATACACAATGACACAACATAATGAATTTCCACCTCACAAAAGTTTGTTGAATGGATTTGTTACTTCACTGGGAAAGGTTTTTCCTTCTTAAGAAATATTAATAGAATATGTAAACCACCATTATCACTTGCCTTAATGCTGCAAATGTCATTTACCTGAAATGCTGTCAAATTAACAGAAAAAAATTTCCCTAATCCTTGCACAAATCTGCAATTTAGAGGAAAAAACAACGTGGTAAACCAAAGGCATAATCACATGTAAAATTATATCTTTAGGTTAATTATTATAGAAACAAAGATTTTTGCATTTGTTTCTCTTGACAAAAGTTCTTTTCCTCTGTATGATTCATTGACTTCTGGAATGGCAGTAAAACTTCTTGAACAAGAAAATGACCATCTTGAAATTCAGAAATCTGTGCTGCAATTCTCTTTGTTGATGGGACACTGCTATGATGATTCAACTCAATTTTCCTGCATACTGTATTTCCTGCTTTATGTAAGAGTTATATTACATTGTAATATGGTCACTTGAATTAAAATAGAATCTCTTAATGGCTTGAATCATAAGTTAGAGTGAAGTTGACAAGAAAGATGTCCTTTCACCTTTAAAGGTCAGACGGTGGTCGTAGACCTTTATAATTGGATTCATCTAAAGATTTCCAGTACTTGTAGTTCTCAGTTAAGTGGTGTATTAAATTGGGCAGGTTTGCAAATGCTGAAAGGAAAATAGTTAACATTTCATGAAAATGATCAATAAATTATTTAAAAATACTTACTTCACTATTAATCTTTTTCATAAAAAGTAATGATAAGCTAGACCTTTCAATTTATGAAATATAGTATTTACATTAAGGTAACATAAAAGGAAAATATCTGCACTGTTTAACAATACTGAGATTTTTATTTAGGATTTGTATACAGCTTCCACTGTGCTCTGATTTAGCATTATCTGTCTACTCGCATTATTCTCTCCAGTTCCAACCACCAACCCTGCCAAGTGAGAAAGCAAATCTTATGCTTCCAAATTTCTGCCAATAGTGTTCTACTGCTAGATGAAATATAAAAACAGTTTGGGATGACCACCGCCTTTCCTGTGTGTATCTTAGTGCCTGGGATCTAACTTATACCCATATGCAAGGGTTGTAACCAAATACACTGATGTGGGCAAAATTTGACAAGATCTGCACATTTTCTCCCTTCGATATAATTCGTGGCATTCCTTGAGAAACATGTTAAAAGTAATTTTGCTAAATAATAACTTCCCTTGGATGCATAATAGCTGGACAACATATTAATGTAAATCATGTCTTTCAATTTCTCTTACATTCTGCTTTAAACTGCCATAATTTCACCTGAGCAATAAATCCCTACTAGTACATACAGACAGAATTTCCAGCCTGCCTCACACTAAGTTGCACTGACACAAGGATGGCAGAATTCGTATGCACTAAATACATTCAGTGAGAGGTACACTCAGTGACCACTTATTATGTATAGGAATGGAACCAGGTGTGGTCTTCTACCATTGTAACCCATCCAATTCAAGGTTTGCTGTATTGTGCATTCAGAGATGCTCTTCTACACACCATTGTTGTAAAGTGTGGTTATACATGTTACTATTACCTTCCTGTCAGCTTAAAGCAGTCTGGCTATTCTCCTCTGATCTCTCTCATTAACATGGCATTTTCACCTACAGAACTGCCACTCACTGGATTGTTTTTTGCTTCTAGCACCATTCTCTGTAAACTCTAAGAGACTGTTGTGTGAAAATCCTAGGAGATCAGCTTTTTTGGGGATACTCAAGCCACCCTGTCAGGCACCAACAATTCCACGTTAAAAGTCAGTTAGATTACATTTCTTCCCCATTCTGTTGTTTGCTCTGAACAACAACTGTAACTCTTGATCATATCTGCAAGCCTTTATGCATTGGATGCTGGCACATTCTGATTAGATATTTGCATTAACGAGCAGGTGTACAGCTGTACCTAATAAAGAGGCCACTGAGTGTATTTATCCTAAAACAGTGTGGAAATCATACAGTGAGATGGCATTTACTTATAAATTTAGAAACAAATGAAATTCTTACCGTCCCAAGCATCAAACATATCATTTATAAAATAGTCGATAAATGAGATCTGAGATTTTGGAATACTGCACGTATTCCTGTCAAAGACTGGCATCACAACTGGGAGACCTTGGCTTTTCTCCTCATCTGTCTGTTGATTAAAAATGTATTTATTAATTCAAAAGTGATTGTTACACTAAGAGGACAATGTGTCAACACACAAGATATGAAGTGTATAGTTTTGGTTTCTTCAAGGTGATGGCCATTAGCAGCACCATGATGGGCAAAATTGATGGATTTAAGCCAACTGGAGAATTTTCTAACTTTGACATCCAATAACAAGAAGAGATTTCCCTCTAAAACACACATAGTAGAAAATTAGGCTGAGTGTAAACCTGCTGGAAGTATGAACTGGAAAATATACTCTTCTCTTTGATGAAAACAAGCACATGAGGTTATGCTGTAATACAGATCAAATGACCGGTTTACTTTAGTGCTTCATTTTCACATTTTCAACTTGGCTCTAAGCGTTGCCTGCTTCTTTATTTTCATGGACTCTTGTTTATTTCTGACCTTTTACTCAAATAACTATTTCATGGATTCAGGTTTGATTGCAATATTTAAGAGAAGTTTGAATAAGTACATGGATGAGAGGGGTATGGAGGGCTATGGTCACGATGTGGATTGATGGGACTGGGCAGAATAACAGTTCAGCAAAAACTAGGTGGGCCGAAGAGCCTCTTTTTGTGCTGTAGTGCTCTATGATTATTATTCATGTAATTGAGAGCAAGTTTTGGCAGAGGATCAACTGTGAGGGGCAATATATCTAAAGTTGATTCTCTCCTCTAACAGCAACTAAACATGCACATTCATAGCTGTAAGTGATAGGAATAGGAAACTTGGTTGATTTTAAATGCAGGACACTCAGCGTAACTGCAGTGTCCCAAGTTTTCTTGGAACCCAGGCTCTGACTTGCATGGCTAAATTTGGGTAAATTTAAGTACTTCACTCCTCCAGCATAAATATGCAAATGATTGTTACAATCATTTCAGCTGTAATATATATATATTGTTACGAGAATACACATAAAATTAAGATGTTTGCTGGCCTGGGTTAGCATCAGTGACATCAGCAGTTGGTCTGCCACCTGCCCTCAGGGGAAGGAGAGATAAGGAACAATGGAGCAGCGTCTGGAGATGTGTAATGAAGGGACGTGGGAGAGAGAGAGCTGTCTGGAGCGGCTCCCCCTTTGAACCCTGAGCTGTTTGAAGTGATGGACAGGCGATACCCCAGCAGGGGGATAAAAAGGGACCGGTTCGCTAAGACACACACACGCCACCCGAGGTAACAAGACCCTGGAAGCGGTGCGCCTCTCACGAGTGGGTGAGAAGTATCAGACAACGGCCAGGGTGGAAAGGTACGATCAGCGGGAACCCGGTGTGTGTGTCCGCCCTTGCCTGGGTGCCGGGTTCACTGCAGAGGATCGACCGCATCTGGAGGAGGGGTCACAGTCGGTGACCTCAGGTGACATCACCAAGGACCCGCCCAAAAGCTGTTTGTGAGCCATCTCGCCGGTCTGTGAGTGAAGCTGTGCTGAATGATCAGTTGTTCCTGTTCTCTCTGTCTTTCTCCCCGCACGTAGTCCATCGCCATGGCAACGATTACTGCGAACTGAACTACTAAAACTGGACTGAACTTTGAGTCACTTTGAAATTTGGTCATTTACCCCTAGACAACGATAGAGCTTGATTGATGCTGTTATCTTAATTCTGTGCACATGTGTGGTTAACATTGCTGAACTGTTGCATTTATTATCCTTTCGATTACTGTGTTGCTTGTTTCTTTAATAAAACTTTCTTAGTTCTAGTACTCCAGACTCCAACTGAGTGATCCATTTCTGCTGGTTTGGCAACCCAGTTACGGGGTACGTAACAATATATATATTTTCCAACAAAGAATAACAATGATTGTTGATCTACACTGAAACATGACACAATGGAAAACAGAAAAATAAGTCTTCTGCAACATTAAAGCATTAATTCTCATACTCAGCTAGACTAATTTGAGACAACTCATGTCCATTTTGTCTTAAAATGTTGAAACATTACAATATTACCTGAGCAAAATATTCTTCTGAAATTCTCCCTGCCCATTCAATGCACAGGTTGATTGAACGGCAAGGGTTAGCAACGTCAGCGCATTTAATCAACATGCGTTTAATGAGCAGTCTGTTCTCCATTGCATTCTTTATACTGGGAGTGCATTCACCATCACTGCTTTCACTCTGGAATACAAGTGAAAATTAATCCATACATACCAGCATTTAAAAATTTGTGGCAGAATTTAGCTTGCAAAGTTGGAGAAGAACCCTATAAATTTCATGGAATGATTCTTTGGGAGGTTTTATACATAAAGGCTACTTTTACTCTGAAAAGCTCAGCTTCACACTGGTCAGCTGGAGGAAAGTCTAGTACATGGGCAGTGAATAGACAGGCCATTATTTTCAATAATGAATAGTATTTCCTCTATAAAACAGTGGTAGCAAACTGAAAATTTAGCAGACAGCATTATCAGAACTTAGCTAATTGCGATGCATTATAAGTTATGTGAAGAACAATGTCTATTACTGCAGTACAGCTCCATTCATATCAATTGGAATTAATTTGATGGGGAAATAGAAATATAAAATGCTGGAAATTCTCAGCAGGTCAGTCATAATCAGTGGAAAGAGAAATAGAGTTAATATTTTGCAAACCAAAGACCCCTTTCCTCAGATGCATGTTGACTGGTTGAGGATTTCCACTGCTTTCTGTTTTTATTTCATATCTTCAGCATCTGCAAGTTACAGATTTTAAAATTTGAAACAGATGAAATACTAAAGCTGCTGGAAAGTTGAAATAAAAACAGAAAGATGCTGGAAATACTCAGTTTATGGAGAACCTGCGGAATGTGAAACATCATTCAGTTTGCTGACCTATCATCTGAACCATGAAAATATAGATAAGTTTTAAATGACAGACAAAGGGGAAAAGAACAGAGAGAACAAAAGGAAAGGTCTGTGACTGAGTGGGTATCAGGAGATTTTGTGGTGATGGCGAAGTTGAAAGAGTAATGTAAAAGCTAGTGAACAATCAAAGGTACAAGAGCATAAAAAGCTGGAAATACAGTAGTGTCTTCAATTTCAAATGTCAATTCTGTCAATTTCAAATGTCAATCATTCCAGCAGTAAGATGGTGGCACGTTCAGATGCAGCAGCCTCTCGGGAGCCAACCAAAGGTGTTTTTTTCTTTGTTAAATATGTTTTTTATGATTACAACACTATACTGGACTAAAAGAACTTTGGATGCAGCAGGTTTACCGCATCAGTGAACTGCTTGTTAATCAGAATAGACGGCCAGGGTGTTGGAAGAGCTGGCCAACATGTCGGAGAGGGAGGAGTCGGCTGGTGTTTCAGAGGAGCCGATCTGGTGCAGACCATATTGCTGCCTGCTACTTGAAGGTACTGGAATTGGTGTGCAAAGGTGGCATGCAGTGAAACTCTGGGTGATTGTCTCAGATGTTCCTCCTGCGATCACAAGACCCTGTTGAACAATGATAATATAAGGTGTCACAGGCCTGTTTTCCTTGTTTTGTAGTGTGACAGACAGTGTGGGAGCTGTGTAGCCTTAGTTGTAACAAGGACTAGGCCTCAAGTCATGGGCTTGCCTGCTGCTGCAGTCCAAGTGAGGAGATGCTGTTTGGTGGCTGGCCTCTGCTGTCAGTGCTGCCCTCCAGTGTTCAATCAGTGGAGTGACAGACTGGATTGCTGGGAACTGTATCATTAGTTTGCGGGACATGACGCTCAGGGCCTTGGACCATGTATGTGTTTTTTTTTGCGTGACATTTTTGCTCAATGTTGTGAATGTGTTGTGTATGCTTTGCACCTTGGCCCAGATGTACATTATTTCATTTGGCTGTATCCATGTGTGGTTGAATAATAATTAAACTTGATTTGATTTGATTTGATTTTTCTTTCCATACACTGTGCATGGCTTGCTGAGTGTTTCCAGCATTTCCTGTTTTTAATTTTGGATCTTAACATATGTTTTTGATTTTCGATAACTTAAGGTATGTCTGGGATAGAATAAATAAAAGGAGACAAATTATATCTGACATTGTCATAAGAGGGGAGAAAGAACAAAACTATACATAGGCAACATAAGATGCAGGGTGGAATGGTTGATTATCTGAAATTATTATTCAACAGATTCCTCCGCAAATCTCCCCTGACTGTAATCTGTGTTCTCTGAAAGATATTCTACCTAATCTTCCTTGGAAGTATCTCCAAAATCCACAGTTTTTACCACATAAAGAACAAGGGAATTAAATACATGGGAATAATGTCATTCCAGTTTTTCCTCCATTGCAATTTGGAGATACTTGTTGGTAAATTCTTACTTACAATATTAGTCGGGCACCAAGCAGGATAATGGAACAGAGGAACTGAGGAGTACAAGTGCACAGGAGGGGTTGTGAGAAAAGCATTTAGCATGCTGGCCATCATCTGTCAGGGCATTGACTATTGCAGTTGGAACATTATGTTGCAGTTGTATAAGTTATTGGTGAAGCTGCACTTGTAGTACTCTGCATAGAAAAGACATAAAGTAGAAAGAGTTCAGAGAAGATTTATGATGATGTCGCCAAGCCTAGAGGCCTGAGTTGTAGGGAGAGGCTGGCTAGGTTAAGTCTTTATTCCTTCAAACATAGGAGAACGAGGGGTGACTTTAAATTATGAGAGGCGTAGATGAGGCGGATGTTAACTATCTTTACCCCAAGACCAGGGAGCCCAAAACTGTGGGACAGGGATTTAAGGTGAGAGGGGAAAGATTTGAAAGGGACAACATTTTCATGCAGAGGGTGGTAAGTATATGGAAAGAAGTATCAGAAGAAATGTTTGAGGTAGGTACAATAGTGTTATTTAAGCATTTGGATAGTACCTAGAGAGGCTTGGAGAATTATGAGCTGCTAAACCCAGGGAATCCGGTCTAGCTCTGTGGGCATTGTGTTCACTTTAGATTTGTTGGGCTGAACGGTCTATAATTGTACTATATTGTTCTACGGTTCTGTAATATAGTAGAAGCAACCTCACATTAATTAATTAATTACCTCCCCCCATCACACCTCACCCCTAACCTTCTCAGGAAATTAAGGGCATGCTAAAGTTGTTGGCCTTGCAGGTCTGCCTGCATGCCAACATTCTTTCAATAACTTCCCTCAAAAGTATTGATACCTGACTCAAGGGCAAAATAAAAACTATTATGGGAGTCTGTGCTTATGTATAAAGCTACACACTAATCTAAAGCCTCAAGCAATATTATTAAAAATGAGCAAGAAGCTTGTTCAGTTTATAATCAAAAATCAATAACCTCTAAGATTAAATTTCTGCATTGAATCAATTATGTCATTTCAATGGGTAAAAATTATGGAATTAATTGATCTTGGGAGGGAGCTATGTCAATCACAACCGTTAATCGTACTAGTGCATTCTATGTCAGTGATACATGATGTTCACATTGAAGATGCTAAGGTCAGGCCTTACATTTAAGCTGGTTTCTTCTAGTGATGTCATGGATTTATTGATACTGTTCACAAATTTATTCACATGTTCAAAATGCTTTGTCATCTCTGTTGCCAAAACCATGTCAATGATTGCCTGTCGCAAAGTTCGAAACTGATTCCTGCAAAAAAGAAATTGATGAATGATTACAAGCTGCCATTTTGTTCCTGGTGATACAAGAGACGGCAGATGCTGGAACCTGAAGCAGAAAACAAGCAAATTGCTAGAAGAGCTCAGCAGGTTAGGCAGCATTTGTGCGCAGTCAGATGGACTTGGCCCAGCCTGAAATATGGACTGTCCATTTACTCCACAGATGCTGCCTGACCTGTTGAGTTTCTCCAGCGGTTTGTATTTTGTTCTAGCTTATGAATTGCTAAGTTGTGGTAATGTGTAATTCCAATTTTTATCTTTTGATATCTAGTAATTACTAGGAAGGATGTGGCTGGATTGGAGAGAGTTCAGACAGATTACATTATAGGAAGATGTGGTTGTGCTAGAAAAAGCGCAGAGATTAACTGGGATGTTGCCTGGAGGGCATTTGTTATGGCAAGAAATTGGATAGGCTGGAGGGCATTTGTTATGGCAAGAGATTGGATAGGCTGGAGGGCATTTGTTATGGCAAGAGATTGGATAGGCTGGAGGGCATTTGTTATGGCAAGAGATTGGATAGGCTGGAGGGCATTTGTTATGGCAAGAGATTGGATAGGCTGGAGGGCATTTGTTATGGCAAGAGATTGGATAGGCTGGAGGGTGACCTGATAGAGGTAAATAAAATTTTAAGAGTAAAAGAAAGGGAAGATGGTCAGATTTTTTTGTGTGAAAGGGGCACCAATAATTAAAAGGTGAGAGGGAAGTTTTAAAGATTTGAGGGGAAAGCATTTTTCCCAACAGAGTAGCTAATATTTAGAATGTGCTGATAGATATAATCACTATATATAAAATAATTTAGATAGCAATTTAAATAGACAAGGCGTAGGAGCTAACACTTAATGGCACCATATGCAATGTGCATTTAAATACAAAAACTTGAGTTTCTCTTTCAACATCTAATCATTGTTCAAGAGATTTGATGGATCAGCTGATGTTTTTCTGTCTGCCATTTCAGAAGTGGAAGTAGAACAGTACAGCACAGGATCAGGCCCTGCAGACCACAATGTTGTGCTGAACTGATTAAAACAGTAATTAAATGCTTAACTAATCCTTTCTACCTACACAATGTGAATATTTCTCCATTCTCTGCACATGCACATGCCTAGCTAGGAGCCTCTTAAATGTCTTCATCATATTTGCCTCCACCAGCACCTCATGAATCACATTCCAGGTACCTTCTACTCTCTGTGTACAAGACATCTCCTTTCAACCTACTCTCTCTTAAATGCATACTTGTCGATTGACAACTCTAGCTATGTAGGCCCTACTACACTCTAGAATTCACCCCATAGATATTTTCCTCCTCCTCTAGTTCAAAGTTCAAAGTTGAAAGTAGATTTATTAACTACAGTTGAAGTCAGAAGTTTACATAAACCTTAGCCAAATACATTTAAACTCAGTTTTACACAATTCCTGACATTTAATCCTAGAAAACATTCCCTGTCTTAGGTCAGTTAGGATCACTACTTTATTTTAAGAATGTGAAATGTCAGAATAATATTAGAGAGAATGATTTATTTCAGCTTTTATTTCTTTCATCACTTTCCCAGTGGGTCAGAAGTTTACATACACTTTGTTAGTATTTGGTAGCATTGCCTTTAAATTGTTTAACTTGGGTCAAACATTTTGGGTAGCCTTCCGCAAACTTCTCACAGTAAGTTGCTGGAATTTTGTTCCATTCCTCCAGACAGAACTGGAGTAACTGAGTCAGGTTTGTAGGCCTCCTTGCTCGCACATGCTTTTTCAGTTCTGCCCACAAATTTTCTATCGGATTGAGGTCAGAAAATGTCAAGTCTGGTTCATCCTTAGGAGCAATTTCCAAATGCCTGAAGGTACCACGATCATCTGTACAAACAATAGTATGCAAGTATGAGTGTTCGTCCATCATCGACGTCGATGAGGGCCTCGACACCGTTATGATGGTGTAAAGACTAGCGCGTGATTTGGATTTAAGTGAGGGAGAGTTGCAAATCCATCCCAGAACAACAGCAAAGGACCTTGTGAAGATGCTGGAGGAAACAGGTAGACAAGTATCTATATCCACAGTAAAACGAGTCCTATATCGACATAACCTGAAAGGCCGCTCAGCAAGGAAGAAGCCACTGCTCCTAAACCTCCATAAAAAAGCCAGACTACAGTTTGCAAGCGCACATGAGGACAAAGATTGTACTTTTTGGAGAAATGTCCTCTGGTCTGATGAAACAAAAATTGAACTGTTTGGCCATAATGACCATTGTTATGTTTGGAGGAAAAAGGGTGAGGCTTGCAAGCCGAAGAACACCAGCCCAACCGTGAAGCATGGGGGCGACAGCATCATGTTGTAGGGGTGCTTTGCTGCAGGAGGGAATGGTGCACTTCGGAAAATAAATGGCATCATGAAGAAGGAAAATTATGTGGATATATTGAAGCAACATCTCAAGACATCAGCCAGGAAGTTAAAGCTCCGTCGCAAATGGGTCTTCCAAATGGACAATGACCCCAAGCGTACCTCCAAAGTTGTGGCAAAATTGCTTAAGGACACCAAAGTCAAGGTATTGGAGTGGCCATCACAAAGCCCTGACCTCAATCCAATAGAACATTTGTGGGCAGAACTGAAAAAGCGTGTGCAAGCAAGGAGGCCTACAAACCTAACTCTATTACACCAGTTCTGTCTGGAGGAATGGAACAAAATTCCAGCAACTTAATGTGAGAAGCTTGTGGAAGGCTATCCAAAATGTTTGACCCAAGTTAAACAATTTAAAGGCAATGCTACCAAATTCTAACAAAGTGTATGTAAACTTCTGACCCACTGGGAAAGTGATGAAAGAAATAAAAGCTGAAATAAATCATTCTCTCTACTATTACTCTGACATTTCGCATTCTTAAAATAAATCTTAACTGACCTAAGACGGAATGTTTTCTAGGATTAAATGTCAGGAATTGTGAAAAACTGAGTTTAAATGTATTTGTCTAAGGACTATGTAAACTTCTGACTTCAACTGTAAGTACATATATGTAACCATGTACAACTCTGAGATTAATTTACTTGTGGGTATTCAAAGTAAATACCAAAAGACACATCAGAATCAATGAAAAACCACACACAACAATTCAGACAAGCAACCCATGTGTAAAAGCTAACAGTGCGAATATAAAAAAACAAAATAAAGGTAATAAATAAGCAATAAATATTGAGAACATGAGATGAAACACCCTTGAAAATGAGCCCACAGATTTTGGAAACAGCTCAGTGTTGGGGTGTGTGAAGCTTATTGAAGTTACCCCTCTGGTTCAAGAGCCTGATGGTTAAGGGGTAATAGCTATCCCTGAACCTGGTGGTGGGTGTCCTGAGGCTTCTGTACCTCCTTCCAGATGGCAGCAGCGAGAAGAGAGCATTACCGAGATGGTGGAGAGTCCTTGGTGATGGATGCTGTTTTCCTGTGACGTGTTCAGGGGTGGGGAGGGCTTTACCCGTGATGAACTGGGCTGTATCCACTACTTCTTGTAGGCTTTTCCATTCAAGGGCATTGGAAAGATACCAGGCTGTAATTATACTCCCCATCGCACATCTTTAAAAATTTGTCTAAGTTTTAGATGATTATTAGTATCCAAGACACCTTCAAGGAGCGGTGCCTGGGAAAGGCAGTGTCCTTTATTCAGGATCCCCATCACCCAAGTCAGGAATTCTTCTCATTGTTACCATCAGGAAGAAGTTACAGAAGCCTGAAGGTACACACTCAGCAATACAGGAACAGCTTCTTCCCCTTTGCCAACCGATTTTTAAATGGACACTGAACCCATGAACACTACCTCACTATTTAAAAATTATTTCTGCTTTGGCAGTACTATTTTCAATTATTTAATATGCATATATTTACTGTAATTCATTTAACAAATTCCACGTCATATGATGATAATATTAAACCTGATTCTGATTCTGATATGCTGAATGTTTGCAAACTTCTAAGAGAGGTGCTGCCATACTTTCTTTGTAATGGCACTTACATGGTGGACCCAGGTCAGATCCACTGAAATGATAACACAGGAATTTAAGTTTGCTGACCCTCTTCACTTCTGAACTCCTGATGAGGACTAGGTCATGGACCTCCCAGCTTCATTCTTCAATAATTAGTTCCTTGTTCTTGCTGACATTGATTGAGAGGTTGTTGTTGTGGTACCACTCAGCCAGATTTTCAATCTCTGTCCTATATGCTGATTTGTCATCACCTTTGATTCTGCCAACGACATTGTCAGCAAACTTAAATATGGCATTAGAGCTGTGCTTAGCCTAATAGTC